>NW_028258412.1:22480217-22793152 GCF_053883595.1 Heterocephalus glaber
AGGGTTTTGCTAATTGGCTCAGGCTGGGCTTGAACATGCAATCCTTGTGTCCCAGCCTCCCAAAAAGCTGAGGATGCATCTCAGTGTTCCCTGGGTTCCATCCATAGTGCCACTTAAAAAATGTTTTTGAATTATGTATTTTGGGTATGATACTGCATACATGATTATCCTGTCCTCCTCAGGATATGAATTTGAAGGCAAATCATGTTTTTTTCCTTGCAGCTGATAATAATTTAGATGCCTATTTTAGATTCTATTTCCCTTCAGACTCCTACACACACACACACACACACACACACACACACACACACACACACACACACACACAGCATTTATTGATGATTTCTACTTGAATCTGTTGTCACAGATGGGAATGAGAATTTGAAAGGTATGGGCCAATTGGTTTGTAAAATGCCTCATTTTGGGTTTTCTTATGTTTCCTGATTTGATTCAGATTATGCATTTTGGGCAAGATGGCTTTATAGGTGATGTGTTCTTTTCAGAGGATTGTACCAGGAGATACATAATATCAATTTTTAGAATTAATTAAACCCTAAAATTTATAATAGGATTCAGCAGTCCACATCCAGAAGTTTCCACAGTGTCCTCTGAATTTTCATCTAGAACTTGAAGAATAAATTATATGATTCCTATATCTACCTGGGCAGATATCCTTAAAAAAAAAAAATCTAGTCAGCTGTAGAGATGGTAACACACCTGTAATTCCAGCCATTTGGGGACTGAGGCAGAAGGATCACAAATTTGAGATCAGCTGAGGGTAAATTAGAGAAACTCTGTCTCAAAATAGAATTTTAGCTGGGCATGGTGGCACATGCCTATAATCCCAGGACTCTGGGAGGATGAGGCAGGAAGAACCTAAGTTGGAGTCCAGCTGGGCAGCTTAGCAACCTAACAAGACCCTGTCTCAGAAAATAATTTTTGGGGGGCCGGGGATTTAGCTCAGTTGTCTCACTGCCTGCTGCGCAAGCACAAGGACCTGAGTTCAATCCCTGGTACCAAAAAAAAAATTAATTTTTTTGCTGGGGATTTAGCTCAGTGGTTCCACCGCCTGCCCCAAAAGCAAAAGGACCTGAGTTCGATCCCTGTACCAATAAATAAATAAATAAATAAATAATAAATAATATTTTAAAAATTTAATTTATTTTTTTTTTTGAGATAGGGTCTTGCTATGTAGTTCAGGATGGCTTTGAACTCACCTTGTAGCACAGCTGGCCTTGAACTTGCAGCGGTCCTCCTACCCCAGCCTCCTGAGTACTGGGATTACAGGCATGCACCACTATGCCTGGCAAAAAATAATTTTATAAAGAGCTGAGGGGGCCAGGGATTTACCTCAGTGGTTCCGTCGCCTGCCTTGCAAGCACAAGAACCTGAGTTTGATCCCTGGTACCAAAAAATAAATAAAAATAAAAAGGGCTAAAAGAAAAATAAAATGGCTGAGGATGTAGTTCGGAGTTAGAGCATGTCCCTGGCATGTGTGAGGCCCTGGGTTCAGTCCCTAGTACCACGTACACGCTCGTGCATGGCAGCACAACATACAATCTATTTGTAAACAAATAGTATAACTAGTATAATGTTAGGTTTCTTTTTTTTTTGGTACCGGGGACTGAACTTGGGTCCTTGTGCTTGCTAGGCAGGCAGCAAAACCACTGAGCTAAATCCCTGGCCCAAGGTTTCTATTTTTAATTAATTATTTTCTTGAGACATTGTGGCTATGTTGCATAACTTTTCTAGAGTCATTTCCTTTTAAAGGTTATCCAACAAATGTAAATTCCAGAGGGAGGACCAGGAATATTTGTTTTGTTTACTCAGGCTTTCTTCAGTTTTTGACATTTTTTTCCTATGTTTTCAAAGAAACCATCAGAATTATTTGAACTTCAAGAAGATGAAACACTACGAAGGTAAGGTTTTCCTGTACTTACATTAGCCTTTACCTTGATGCTCAGTAGAAATCTTATCAATAAACCTCTGGGGTTGAATTTTTCTTTTTCAAATTGTACTGGGGATTGAACCTAGGTCTTCACTCATGTGAGGCAAGTGCTCTACCACTGAGCCAAACCCTCAGCCCCACAGCTTGCATTTTACAAGACCTGCTGGATATGATTTGAGTCACAGTTGGTGAGAATTAATTCACTGAACTACAGCTATGAGTATCTCCAGTGGGAAAAATCAGAGACAGCCAGAATTTCTGCGCCCTCAGTGAGCGCCTGGGAATGTTAGAGCTCCTTGAATGCCTTTATTAAGAGTTCACCTCTGGCTGGGGATTTAGCTCAGTGGTTCCGCCGCCTGCCTTGCAAGCTCAAGGACCCAAGTTCGATTCCTGGTACCAAAAAAAAAAAAAAAGAGTTCACCTCACACAGACTGAGACTAAGAAATGAGCCTTGCTTTTATCACATGTTCTAATTCTGATCACTCATGGTTGCTGTCTTGAGCAGACTATATTTGAGCCCAAATCAGAAAGAATGTAGTAATCCGTTAATGTTGCTGGGCATGGGCATGGGAGAGGGCATGGTAGCAGGCATGCCAGCTTCTTCCCATTCTTGACCAAGACCAGAAGTAGGCCAAGTCGCCTGTGAGGTGCACACCCTGCCTCAGGCCTGGAGATCTGATCATGAGAAAAGACTTGCGTAGACAAACCCAAGAAAATCATTTCTCCTGGTTTGGAGCACAGCTAGCCCAGCCCCCCATTCCCTGCCCTCCTCCCTGGACTCCCACTTCCTCCTTTCTTAAGTCTTTTTTTTTTTTTTTAATTAAATTTATTGGTACATTTAAGGCTTGCTTAGTCTTTTAAGGGTGGGTGCACCTTTGTCTCAGCAAGAGATAGCTCCTAGCCAGCACATTGACACCTGGATGCCAGCTGCTCTGGAAGCTGAGGTAGAAGGATGGCCAGGGGGCTGTTCGCGCCTAGGCCTTCACACTGATCAATAGCCCCAGATTTTTTTTATAATTTTGAGACAGGTTCTCTAAATCACCAAGTTGCCCACGCTGGGCTCAAATTTGTGATCCCCATGCCTCAGCCTCCTGGTGCTGGTGTTACAGGCATGTGCTACTGTAACTGGCTGATGGCAAATTTTGAGGCCACCCTGGACTACTCAGTGAGACCTTATCTCATATTAAAATTTAATAACGAAAGAAACATGAAAGAGCGGTGCTGAGGATATAGTTTAGTGCTTCCTGAGTTCAATCCCCACTACTACAGGAAAGAGAGACAGACAGAGACAGGCAGAGAGAGATCGATTGATCCTGGTGTATCTTGGGAAACAAGGAGTCCTAAAAAGCACACTTCTTGCAAAAATCTAACTTTCTACCTTGTTCCAGCTGAAAACTCCACAGACCCCTACTCCATTCTACCTTGGTCCCTCTTCCCCTTCCTAGAGAACCTCACCAGCCCGGAGGCATAAGGTTGAAACGTGCCACTTACCAAGGTCCCGGTGCTACTAAAACAATTTCCCATGTGTAGCAGAGAGTGTCCTTTACAGCTATAGTTTGTGTCAATTTTTAAAACAGAATTTAAGGGCTGGGGATTTAGCTCAGTGGTTCCGCTGACTGCCTCGCAAGTGCAAGGTCCAGAGTTCAATCCCCAGTACCAAAAAAAAAATTAAAACAGAATTTAAGTGATCAGAAGTTGACTAGCTATTTTAGATTAGGAAGTAGAGGCCTGGCATTTGTGATGTATATTATCCTCTTTTGCTGTCAAGAACTTGAGAAAAGATCAAGGATCCTTTAAAGGCAAAAATAAGTGTCATTGGCCTGTATCCTTCTGGCCTGCATTTGGGATGTCTAATGACTTTTACTGTGGACAGAAACACTGAGGCAGGAGGATCACAGAGTTCTAGGCTACTATGGACTACATAGTGAGTTCAAGGCCAGCCCAAACTAGTGAAGAAAAAAAAAACAAGCTAAAATAAATGTAATTAAAATTGTTTTTTCCAGAGTTGTGTATCTCCTCCTGTCTCGCCCGATTGATTACAGTTCAAGAATGCTGTTTGTATTTGCAACATCAGCTACAAGTGTAAGCTCCCAGCATTTACTCAGAACCGTGTGGGCATCTCTCCTGAATGATTTTTCCGTGCATATTTACCGTGCTTGACTTTATGAACGGATGATTCTGATAATGCTTATTTAAAGTCTGTCAATACGGATCACTGCCTGCCCACGCTCCACTGAGCAATGGCCTCTGACATCTGCTTGGCAGCCTGAATGGGCCACCTGCTGACACTTCCCACAGGACAGGGTCTTGGCAAGTGCTAACTCACTGCTCAGTCAACACCCTTAATCCTGGGGACTGAGCAGACTGGCGCTGCATAGCCTGGCCTCTAGCTCTAATTACCACTAATGTCTACTCACACCACAACACTTGCCATTTTCCCTGAGGCAACACAGCCTCCTTGAGTAAAATGACCTTCGGTAAAAAGTGGCTAGATAGCTCCCTGCTCAGCCAGGTGAGTGTCTTTGCTCCCATTACTATTTCCTTCATGTGTGTTTCCCATTTCATCACAGAGTACTAATGCGTTCATTGAAATTAATTAATACTGACATGCATTCACATGTGGACTCCTCATAATATGGTAAATATCCAGGCCTGAGGTTTAATAAAATTCATTTTTCCTACTTCATCCAGAACACGCCTAAGTGACAGCCATCTTTGGTTTCCATGCTTTCCGTGAAAGCCTATAAACACGGCAGGACAGTTGGGGGTCCCAGCTGATTCTGCCGGCAGTTTCACCCACCACTGCTTTTGCACATCAGTGGCAACATCAGCACAGAGTGAAAGGCAGAAAGCATCTTAACGTTATTATCAAAATGGTTTTGACCCTGCGCCTCCTGTAAGTCTCAGGAGTGGCCCCCAAGGGTCCATAGCCCATGCGTTGAGAACCACTTTTCTTTGCTGTGCATTCCTTTAGGGTAGAAATGACTTAAATTTTCCAAAAAAAATGGTGTTGCTTTCTTACCTAAGTTGAAGCTCATTTACCAACTATAGCATGTAAGTGTGCAGCTCTTCATCCTGTTTTGGTCTTACAGACCCTGGGCATGCGTCAGTTAACTTTTGCCCACAAAACACGAGCTCTTCAATGTCTCCTCTACTTGGCTGACAAGGAAACTATAGAATCTCTCTTCAAAAAACCCACTGAAGAAGTGAAGTAAGTAGAATTTGATTAATTGTATTAAGAATGGGAAACAGATCATTTCTTTTGGAACTGTAACTTGTAAGCCCCTTAATTCATTAGACTGCCTTTGAGTAGTTATGTAACTGTACTTCCATTTCCTTGACTATCCATGGCATTTTGGCAAAGGGGAAATAGGCCTTTGAGGCAAGAGGATCACAGAGTTTGAGGCCAGTCTGGGCTCCATAGTGAGTTCAAAAGCAGCCTGAACTACATTGCAAGACCCTGTCTCAAAAAATCAAAAGAGAGAGAGAGTGATTCTTGTAAACACCTCTGTTTTTCAGATCTTACTTGAAATGTGTAACTTTTCTGGCATCATTTGAGATATTGAATATCCCTATCACCTATGAATTATTTTGCCACAGTCCTAAAGAAGGAATGATTAAGGGCCTGTGGAAAAACCACAGCCATGAGCCGATGGTAGGTAGAGTCCTCCAGGGTGGGGCTCCTAGCTTTGTAGTCAGGCTCCTGCCACCCCTTGGGTCCCTGGGAGATCGTTTATCCCAATGCAGCCCACTGCCCCGAGACCTTTGCTATTGTCCCAGTGTGGTGATGGAGTGGCCTCTCTTCCCTAAAGTCCATGGGCTAAAGTCATCCCTTCCAATAAGACAGAGCACTCCAGTGCTCCCTCCAAAGGCCTGAGTCTACCCAGCAGGGAGGGCTGGTGCTTCTCTTCTGCCTGGCTGCCTTTGGGAACCTAGCCTCTGTGGCAGTTGGAGCCCGGGGCAGGAAGGGCATGAGGACAACAGGCAAACTGTCCTTGGAGAAAAGGAAGAAAAAGAAGAGTCTCTAGGGCCAGGGATTTAGCACAGTGGTGCCGCTGCCTACCTTGCAAGTGCAAGGTCCTAAGTTCAATCCCCGGTACCAAAAAAAAAAAAGTCTATTTCTTTCATTAGGAAGATAGGGTCTTCATCAAAATGAGGCACTAGACACTTATGGATTATGTGTAAATTTTGTATTAGGCTGCCCTACCTTTTCCAGAGGTTGTTGGATTTACTGTGTCCTGGGCCAGGGATTTAGCTCAGTGGTTTTGCCGCCTGCTGCACAAGTGCAAGGACCTGAGTTTGATCCCCGGTACCAAAAAAAAAAAAAGGAGTGGATTTACTGTGTCTTGAAGCAAGATGGCGATTTTTTTTTTTTTTTTGGTACCGGGGATCAAATTCGGGTCCTTGCACTTACACAGCAGGTGGCGAAACCACTGAATTAAATCCCCAGCCCAAGATGGTGATTTTTTCTTTCTTTCTTTTTGGCTTTAGGCAGTAACATTGGTGGCTGAGCTCTGTTTAGAATACAAAATTTATGACCTGCAGCTTTGGAATGGACTCTTGCAAAAGCTTCTTGGCTTCAATATGGTGAGTGAGCCTGAGGTTCTCTTGAAGCTTGTGCTCAGCATCCCTAAGGGTTGGAAGTGATACTTGCTGCTAAATAGGTGCATCCTGAAAACATCCACTGGCACTGAGTTCCTGCCAGATCTAAGAGAACATGGTGTTAGGTCAGGGAAAGTGCAAACTCTGAGATGACCTACTCTGTGCTGGAAACAAATGGAACACTCCCTGACCTTTTCTGATATTTATGAACCTGTAAGTGAATTTGTGTGGCAGTTCTCAAGGGAGGTGATTTTAGTTTTTAAAGCAGATATACTGGGGGTTGAACCCAGTGTTGTTCTACCACTCAGCTCAATCCCCAGCCCTTTTCATTTCAAGATAACTTCACTAAGTTGCCCAGGCTGCCCTCAGATTTGCAGTCCTGCACTGGTCTTCCAAGTAGCTGGGATTACAGGGGTGCACTGCCATACCTGGAGATGAACTTTTATAAACACTCCTTTTGAAACACTTAAAAATCCAATATTTTACATTGAAACTCCATTGTGGTGGGCTTCAGAACTTATTTATTTGTTTATTTTTACAGATTCCTTACCTAAGGAAAGTTTTAACAGCCATTTCTAGTACGCACTCATTATGGCAGGTATGTAGTTTTTTAAAGTAAATTCATTGAACTTCACTTTTACACTTGGTGGCATTGTGACCCTAGATGAAGTAGTAAAGAACAAGATGCATCAGCTGCAGGATGATGTTCACATTTCACGTCCTGCAAGCCACTGCTTTCCTGAGTTCTCCAGGCCTCATGAGTCACAGCTTCGTTCCTGCTTTCCAAAACACTTGGGCTCCACTCTAACATCTGCCCCAGTATAATTCATTTTAATTATGCATTGGGCTGCCCCTCATAGACCTAGGAGATCTCTAAAGTCAGAGCCTTTGTCTTATTCATCTTCTTTCAATATTGCAAGTTGTACACTCAGGTAATCATTATACACACACACGGGTAATTTATTCCTGGTTTAATAATTTAGAACAAAAAAAAGTAAGTTAGAACAGTATAGAAATTATGCTGAGTAAATTCTCTTTTACTATTGCTCTTCATATTATCTTTCCAGAGCTAACTACTATTTACAATTTTTTGTGTATCCTTCTAGAGCTTTCCTGTCATTATACAAGCATGTAGGTATGTGTATATATGTACATTTTTGTACACATAAATGCATCACATTCTAGACAAAGTACTGTTTATGTGACCTGGGAGAGTGTTCTAGATCAGGACATACAGATCTAGTTCTTTTATTTTTTGGTTAAGGTAAAATTCACCCTATCAGATAGTTTTTAATATATTCAGAAAGTTGTGCAACTACAACCATTATCTAGTACTAGAATATTTTCCTTAGCCCTAAAAGAAACTTCATATCCATTGGCAATCATCCCCTACTCGCCCTTTCCTGGAGGCCCTAGGAGCCACTAATCTGCTTTTTCTGTAAGGATTTATCTTTTCTGGACATTTCCTATCAATGGAATATTCAGCCTTTTATGTCTGGTTTCTTTCACTTAGCATAATGCTACACAGTAGCATATATATATATTGGTGCTTCATTTCTTGTATCGCCTAATAATATTCCATTGTATAGCTACAGAGTTGACGCTTGATACTCAGGCAGGATTGGTTTTAGGATGCTACCACCACCCTGCAGATACCAAAGCCTTCTGATGTCAGGTCCTTTGTATGACATGGCATAGTATTTGCATAGAACCTGTGCATACCCCCTATACTTTAAATACCTTATACAAGTTGATGTTATGTCATTGTGATGCTATATTTTTTTTTGTTATGCTATATTGTTTAGGAAATAGTGAGCAAACAAGGCTGGTATGTATTCAGTAGGGGTAATTTGTTTTGAATGTATATTCATGGATACAGACCCTGAGGATATAGAGGGACAACTACACTACATTTTATTTATCCATTCAGCACTTGGACGTTTAGTTTGTTTCTACTCTTTGGCTTCTTGGTGGGGTTTTTTGGGTTTTAGTTCATTTCCACTCTTTGGTTTTGTTTGTTTTGTTTTTTCACTCTTTGGTGTTTATGACTAATGCTACTATGAACATTTTTGGGCAAGTTTTTATGTGGACGTGTATATTCATTGAGCATATACCCAGGAATGGGACTGTCGGCTCTCATGTATCTATGTTTAGCCTCTTAAGGTATCTCATTATTTAAATTTATTTTATTTGTTTAGGCAGTGCTGGACATTGAACCCAGGGTCTTGCACATACATGCTAGGAAAGCGCTCTGTCACTGAGCTACACCCCCAGCCCCTCTCCTCATTTTTAATTCTTAATTATTTCCCATAATATGGAGTGAAATATACCAGAAGTTATTGAACTACTCCTCTATTGGTATTCTTTTCACACTCATTTTCTTGAAATTCTCCCATCTCCTTCTCCCTGCTCTATGGCCTGGCATATAGTCTGGCCCATAATAGGCTTAGTGTGAACTTTGTTTTCTGATTTGAGCTCTGGCACTTTGTACCCAATGGAACAGTAACAAATCAATCAAGATTGTATAAAAATTCATCCGCCAGTGAGACAAGGAACGAGAGACTGAAACAACACGCAGACGCTGCTGGGGTTGCTGGTGGCTTTGGTGTGTGCTACAGGGAGCCTGGTGCTAGCTTCCCCCAGGGTTTGTGATATATGAGATAATTATCTTTTTTATTGAGACCATTGTTCAATGCTTACTTTGTTACTTATGGATGAAAACATTCTAAATAAATTTACGTACATCAAAAAAAAAAGATTGTATAAAAAGATCCTGAAATGTATAGTTCTACAGAAAATTTTCCTAGAATCTTAATCCTCTCAAACAGGGAAATACCAATTTATGATTTTGGTCTTAGGATCCAGAATATAAGCTTTAAATGTATGGTTCTGTGACTACAAAATGAAGAGTTCAGAATGAATGAAGTCTTTCATGCTCTTGTTTCCACAGGTTCCCTACTTCAGCAAAGCTTGGCAGCATGTGATACAGATACCACTCCTCTCAGGTACTTTCCTGCCCTCTGAATCTCCAGCAGTAGTGTTTTGTAGCTGAGTGACTGTGTGTATCATTGTTTTCTCTCTTCAGCCTCTTGTCCTTTAAGGCCCAGTCAGTTAACAGATTGCTGTAAGAGTCTCATCGCTGTCCTGGAGTAAGTAAAATGTTTGTTCTCCTACCTAGAAAATAAAATCTGTTGCTTATAAAATTCTTCTGGTAGACACCTCTGTGAGCACAGCAGACCAACCCCCATCTGTGATTTTGCTTCTGCCATCTCCTAAGTTGAATTGCACACCACTGTGAGTGCGTGATGAAGTCTGTGCCTTCACTGCTGGATGTCACTCGCGCCTCTGACCAGCACACCCAGGCCATCTGCATTGCCTGCCCAGCAGCCTCCCAGTTGCTCTCAGTTACCCACTCAGCTGTTGCAGGGTCACAGTGCTTGCACGAAAGGAGGTCTTGCTACACTCACTAACAGCCCCAAAGAGCAAGCGTGTGATGCTGGCAATTTTATTTCAGTATATTGTTATAACTCTGTTTTATTATTATTACTTCTGGGCTGGGTATTTAGCTCAGTGGTTTCGCCGCCTGCTGCACAAGCACAAGGACCCGAGTTCAGTCCCTGGTACCAAAAAAAAAAAAAAAAATTTTAAAAAATTTTTAAAAAACCAAAAAACAAAATATTACTGCTGATCTCTTGCTGTGCCTAATCCATAAATTAAACTTTACCAGAAGTATGTGTACAGAGAGAGGAAAACAGAGTAAATACGGGGTTTAGTGCTATCCAAGCTTCAAGTACATACTGGGGGTCTTGGAATACACCCCACTGATGAGGGGGGACCAGTGTGCTTCCTTCTTGCTGGGAAACTAAGCATCACACTTTTTTGTGGGTTTGTGATACTGGGGATGGCACCCAGGGACTTGCTCATGCCAGGCAAGCACTCCACCACAAGCTACATTCTCAGCACATCACTTTGTTTTTATAGCAAAATATTTGTTATTTTTACATTGTCTGCTTGCCATGTGTGGTGCTTTCCAGTTTCCTACTAAACTGATATTCACTGAGCGTACTCTAAACTTAGTACCTGATGTTAAGTGTAAATGTAAAGTGCCTTTTGTGACTCCCTAGCCTTGAAAATACTACAGCTTTGTTTCATAGATTTTTGAGCCTTCTAAGAATTGATCTTATGCATCTGTAGGCTTCCAGATTTAATCACAGAAGCAGAGAGTATGCTGTAGGCAGATTCTTTTATTCTAGATAGATGTCATTAAAGACCTAGGTTACTCATTACTAAGCACTCATATTTAAAATTACTGAAAGCCTGGACAAGTAAAACCTGCAGAAAGCTAGAAAGGCCACTATAATATAGTAAATCTGACAGACTATTAATGATTAACGCATTCTCTCAAAGATGTCCAGTTTCAGATGATCTCGACCTGATGGGAGTCGCCAGGCAGTACGTCCAATTAGAGCTTCCAGCTTTTGCATTAGCTTGTCTAATGCTCATGCCTCACTCAGAAAAGAGAAACCATCAAATTAAGGTATCTTGCACATTATTCCTTTGGGGTTACCAAGGAAAAAGAAGCTCTCAGACTGCACATCCCTTGCAAAAGGTTGCATTTTCTGCTCACTAAACCTGTAAAGCATGAATACATGAGTAAGGACAAGGTGGCAGGTTTAGTGGGATGTAAGATAGAGGAGACAGACAGAAGTTCCACCAAGGCATGTCTTCAAAGAGGCCTGGACATTACCTTTATCTGTGGGGAACAACTAATTTCTTGGAAGAGTAAAGTGAAAGGATGATGGCCTCTCTTGGAAGGAACAACCCATTACCCTCACAGGCTTGGTCAGAGGAGAGAGGCGGCAAGCAGGAGAAATCTCTGGAAGCTGTCACGGGCGCACAAAATGTCAGCTCACTCGATCCATACACACAGGCAGCCTGTGGAGGGATGAGTACCCGTGGAGTGGGGATGGGGAGGCACCAGGTGGGCAGCCTGACTTGCAGTTGCCGTGCGAGATAGAGGAGAATCAGATTTTATGTGTGGGTGTTTAACCAAGAAGCTGTGAGCATTCTGAGGACAGAACGTTTTTTTTTTTTAATAAGCAAGGAATATTTTATTTTATGCATATTCTCCAAAATCCCCCACAAAAACGCACCCACAAATTGGAGCAAAGAACAAAGTTTTCTAGCCTCTGGGATACACAGGGCATCATATCTTGTAGAAACATAGCTAGTATAAAAACAAAGTGTACTGGTTAACATCACCCTTCGTTTCCGGGTCAAAAAAGGCTGTAGAGAAAAACATTTTATTTGTACTCTACTACAAATGTGCTGCACAATTAAACTTCAGCTTACTCAAAGAGTTATTGTATAGGGAACTGCAGAAATATAGAGGAGGCATTCAATAATCTGTTCACAATTAACAATTAAGCAATAAACACTTGAATAAATGCACCATGTATTACTTATTTGTTAAACCTCACATTGATAATGAGCAGATGATCTCTCACTAATAGTAACTGGTTTTTTATTTTTTAGGAGATACCAGATCTAGAAATGGAAGTAGAAAGTACTTTAAAGGAAGTTGATTTTAAAATATTATATATATATTTTTTTATTTATTTTTTTGGTACCGGGGATTGAACTTGGGACCTTGTGTTTGCGAGGCAGGTGCCAGAACCACTGAGCTAAATCCCCGGCCCTATTTTTTTTAAATATTATATTTTTTTATTTAATTTTTTGGAAATTGATTTTAGAAAATACCTCCTTGGATCTGAGCTGCTATAGTACATATTACATATTTGGGTTGGGATTCAACAGTTTTAAAAACAGATATGAACAAATTGAATTGCTAAGGGAGAGAATAAAGTAATATGTTCTAAAGCAATACATTATTTTCTGCTTATATCTTGACAACAGAACTTTAAAAAATCACTCTCCTGGGCCGGGGATTTAGCTCAGTGGTTTCAGTGCCTGCCTCGCAAGCGCAAGGTCCCGAGTTCGATCCCTGGTACCAAAAAAAAAAAAATCACTCCCCTTTCCCTTAATACAAGAATGGATAGAACAAACCATTTTAAATGTTTTATAGTTATTTCTTCCACAAGTGTATGAGGAAGGACATAGAGATCTGTATAAATGAATATGCATGTTTTTTCTTTGTCATTTAGTCTATTAATTGCATTTTCTCAAAACCATCTGATATTTTTTTCCTCTTTTTATTATTCATAAACTCCTTTCTTGTTTCTTTTCAACATTTCAGTATTTAAATAGATTCCTTGGGCCGGGGATTTAGCTCAGTGGTTCCACCGCCTGCCTTGCAAGTGGAAAGTCCGGAGTTCAATCCCCGGTACCGAAAAAAAAAAAAATAGATTCCTTTTGGGACTTAGGACAACAAATGCCTGATAAACCATTTTTGCTGTTTGAATACGTAGTTGTACTTTTTTCCCTCTTATTTTAGAAATATTTGTTAATAGAATTTTTTCCTACATTAAAAATTCTTTTGACATAGTTCAGATTTTAAAATGAAAAACTTCCAGAGTTGACAGAAATTGGTAATAATAATAGTTTTTTAAATTGTGTTTTAATTTTTTTTTCTAGAATTTTCTGGGCTCATGCAATCCTGAGATCATTTTACAGCAATTAGAAGAACATATGAATTCTGGACAGTTAGCAGGATTTTCACATCAAGTAAGACAATTTCATCTCTTTTCGTTCTCTCTAAAGTGAGATTTAGCTAGACTCTCTTGCCATTTGTTAATATGTAAAAATTATTTTGCTTTTATTAAAATTTCAGTAGATTTTTTTTAAAAGGCAGGGATCCTGGCCATCTCGTTTACTGCTCTGCTCAGTGGAAATTTTATATCCTTATATGCTTGTAATTTGGGGGGTTTTTGTTTGTTGGGTTTTGTTGTTGTTTCCTTTTGTTTTGGATTTTGGTGGGTTTTTTGTTTTTGTTTTTGTTTTTTGGTACTGAGGATCGAACTCGGGACCTTGTGCTTTCGAGGCAGGCGCTGGAACCACTGAGCTAAATCCCCGGCCCCCTTGTTTTGGATTTTTGAGACAGGATCTCGCTGTGTAGTTCAGGCTGGTCTTGAACTCACTATGTAGCCCAGGCTGGCTTTGAACTCGCAGCAATCTTCCTGCCTCAGCCTTCTGAGTGCTAGGATCACAGCCATGCACTACCGCACCTGGCAAATGCTTGTAACTACAAGCAGATCTTCTTCCTCATAAAAAGTTCCAATAATCATAACTAAGTCGCTTTCCACTTCCTTACTATGTGCTACACTGGGCCAAAGCCTTTCCCTCCAGACAGGAAGCTCAGTGCTGATGCAGTGATAATTCAACTTTTGGAATTTTGGGGATTGAGTAAAGAACTTGGAACTTGTCACATATTTAATATGATGATACCTGTCATTCTATAGATTAGAAGTCTGATTCTGAATAATATCATAAAAAAGAAGGAATTTGGAATTTTGGCAAAGACAAAATACTTTCAAGTGCTGAAATTGCACATGATAAATACCAACAACATAACTGAACTAGTCAACTATCTGGCAAGTGACTTAAGGTAAGTTAATTTGAAAAAAAAACCTCACTATAAAATATATCTTTAAAATATATCTTTATTTGGAGAAAACTATCAAACAATTGTAGGGCTATGTGGTTGTAATTAAAAGTTCAAGCCAGGGATTAAGCTCAGTAGCACTGCCACCTGCCTCGTAAGCGCAAGGTCCTGAGTTTGATCCCCAGTACCAAAAAAAAAAGTTCAAAGTGCGAAGCTACTGCACGTTCCCAGAAACTAACCGTCCTATATCCTGAAAGTGTGGAGCTTCAGCTTGGAGTCAGACAGTTAAGCAGGCTGTGTGAATCCCCGCCTGGTGTCTCATGATCCGCCCCAGTCCCTGAGTCACAACTGTATTCCTTAGAGCCTGCTTGGCACTTCGAGCTTCCATGACACATAATCTCTGCAGAGCTCGCTGAGCTAATTTTCCAGCCCCCACAAGTATAGAAACAATAAGGTTCTAGGGATGGAGCCGGGGCAGGTGTAGAACATGAAAAGGAGCAGGGAACAGCGGGCTGACACTGCAGAGAGCCCGAGTTCAGTCAGGAGGACACACTGAGAGCTCTGTCTCTGGTCCCACATCAGGGCTGACTGTGCTGGTCGCATGAGAGGCTTCCATTTCTTGTCACCGCCCCGTGGGTTTCTTCCTGCTTGTTTTCCTTCTGATCAGCCATCACTGCACATTTTTGTTTGTGGATAAGTATTATTTTTTGAAGTATAACTGAAACTTTTGATAAGCTGCGCACATATTGGAAATACATGGTTTGATGCGTTTTAACATCTGTGTACCCTGTGAAGCCAGCACTGCAGGAAAGAGAGCAAACATCTGACGCTCCAGCAGCATCTTCATGCTCCCTTTCCTTTCTGCCTCCACAGCATAGATGAAGCGTTGGCCTTGATCAGCGAGTATTCAAAGCACTCCGGGAAGCTTGTGCCACCAGATGCAGCCCCTGGTGAAATCCTGAAGGTAAAGCTGGCTGCCAGGTTCTTGGGTTCTAACCTGACTCTGTAATATTTCTACAGTCTTGAAATTGAACCAACCTTTTCTTATGGTCTGGAGAGAAATCTGTCTTTGTGTGCATGTAGACAGTCATGCATTGCTTAGGGCCACATTCTGAGAAATCTGTCATATAAATGTCCTAGAGCCTGTTCACACCATTTACACAAACCTGCATGGTATAGGTCAGTCATTCAGTGTGAAGTCCCAGCTACTCCAGAAGCTAAGGCAGGAGAATCACCAGTTTGAAGTCAGCCAGGACAACATAGGGAGACCCTGTCTCAAAATAAAAAATAAAAAGAACTGGGGCTATAGCTCAGTGGTAGAGCACCGCTGGGTTCTACTCCACCGCTATATGCATGCACGAGTGAATAGAAAAGGCAGAGACACAAGAAATACAAGACGTGCATGGCAGCTGCCAGTGTAACATGACAGACTCTTCTGTGGTGAACTTGTGTTTTTAAGTAGAAACACACTAAAATAGTGACTAGAAAGTGTGTATAATAAGACTATACACCAGTAACACATTGCCTATCAAGCACAGTCATATGTGCTGACCTTTTACACAGCTAGCAGCACAGTGGGTTTGTGTACCCAGGTGTGTGTGACACACTGTGCTAGTGACAGTACAGTGGCTGTGACGTCACTAGGACAGGGGTTTCCTAGCTCCTGATCTCCTGGGATCACTGTTATGTGCAGAAATCACCGCTCTTGGCCCTTTTCCTATTAGGGAGCCCTGGGGCAGAGGCGGGGGGTATGGCTCTGTTCTCAGCTGCCCTTTAGCCTGTGTTGCTGTAGTCCTTGGACCCAGGGCCCAGGCCCTCTCCTGTGCTTTCCAGAGTCATTGTTCCTTATAAAGTCTAGTTTCCAATATTGAAACAAGTGAGAAACTAAATTTTGAGTATTTGTTGCTTTTATTTCTTTTTGTTGTGGGTCTGTTACAGGATTCATACATGCTAAGCTACTGCTCTACCACTTATTTTGTTTGTTTGTTTGTTTGTTTTGGCCTTGAACTTGTGACCTTCCTGCCTCAGCCTTCTGAGTTCCTGGGATTACAGGCTTGCACCACTCTGCCTGGTTATTTACTTCTAATTATTTGAGAAACATATGTTCCCTGTAGAAAGAAGAGGAAATATGAAAAAGAAAAAATATATATATACTGATCTAAAATCTCACTGCCCAGACAGAGGATCACTGTTAACTTTTTTCCCCTGTACTGTAATGGGAATTAAACACAGGACCTTCACACTGAGCTATATCCCCAGCCCTTTTTGATTTTTTTTTTTTTAAATAGTGGCAGCACTAAATGCTGGTGAGCATATGGAGAAACCAAGTCATTAGTATATTTCTGGTTGAAATGTGCAATTGTATAGCTATTCTGGAAGATACTATCACAGTTTCTTTTTTTTTTTATTGGTACATTTTAGGTATACAATATAATGACATTCATCATTGGAAATTTGCACCTTTACATAATCTCTCTTGGTTCTTATTTTTCCCCTTTCCCCTGCCCTCCCTTCAACCCCTCCATCCCTCCCTATTTACAAAGACTTTGTTTCCATTTTTTCATTTTCTCATATTAATTCCATTCCCTTCTTTCCTTTTCCCTACCCCTCCCATTTCCCCTTCCCCTTTACCTCTTTTCTTCCTATTTCACATTATCTGTTATACTTTGTGTCCTTATTTACACTTTCAGTTTTTCACACTAGAGAAACTATTCAGTATTTACACGTGTGTCCTATTTATTTCACTCACCTCAATGTGCATCCATTTAGCTATAAATGTCTCTAATTTTCATTTTTATGGCTGAGTAGTACTCCATTTTATTTTTTTAAAACACATTTTCTTTATCCAGTCTCCAGTTGATCGGCATTTGGGCTGTTTCCAAGTTTTAGCTATTACAAACTGTGCTGCTATGAACATGGGTGTACATATATCACTATGGTATGATTTTAATTCTTTGGGGAAGATACCCAGCAGGGGAATAGCTGGGTCAAATGGGACTTCCAGTCCTAGTTCTTTGAGGTATATCCATACTGATTTCCACAGTGGTTGCACTGTGGAATTTTTATTTTATTTATTTTTTGGTACCGGGGATCGAACTCTGGAACTTATGCTTGCGAGGCAGGCGGCAGAACCTGAATTTTTATTTTTGAGACAAGGTCTTGCTAAATGCCATGCTGAATTTGAATTTGTAATCTTCCTGTCTCAGCCTCCCAGAATGCTGGGATTACCAACATGCACCACTGTTCCAAGCTATTCTTAATATTTTGCTATACATCTAATTTTTTTGTAGATAAAATGTGCATATAAATTAATTTTGTTCAGATTTTGAACTTAAATATAAGGTAAAATGTTTACTTTGGTCATGTTTTGGTAGTTTTAGTAAATTTAAGTATGGGTTTGCTTTTTTTTTTCCTTTGGTTCAGATCAGGAATATTAAAATAAGTCTTCTTAGCCAGGCACAGTGACATACGATGGTAATCCCAGCACTCAGGAGGCTGAGGCAGGAGAATCACCATGAGTTTGAGGCCAGTGTGGGTTACGTAGTAAGTTTAACACCAGTCTGAACTATGTAGTGAGACCCTGTCTTAAAAAAAAAATAAGTCTATTTGTAAACTCAGATAGATAACTGACAATGTTCACTTCCAATCAGTTGCGCTCAATAGCGTAATATTACTATTTTTGTTTGGGGGGATTTTTCTGTTTTGTTTTGGTTTAGTTTGGTTTGGTTTGGTTTTTGGTTTTTGAGATAGGTTTTCACTTTGTAGTTCAGGCTGGTCATTAACTATGTAGCCCAGGCTGGCCTCAAACTCAAAACAACAATCCTCCTGCCTCATCCTTCTGAATGCTGAGATTACATGTGTCCACCACTACACCTAGCAGATTACTGTTTTGAAAAAGGGAAAATTTTGATGCAGGAGACAAATTCATAGCCTTTAAAATGTTTCTTCTTAGTCATATCTTTCTAAAATACCAACTAATTTTATATATAGATTTTATCACTACAGTTAACTCTTTTCTTTTTTTGTGGTACTGGAGATCGAACTCAGGACCTTGTGCTTGCGAGGCAGGCGTGGTGCCACTGAGCTAAATCCCCGGCCCACTACAGTTAATTCTTAAGTTCTATAGTTTATCTGACCATTTTCTGTTTTAGAAAACTGATACTCATAAAATGTTTCTTTTTGTTTTCTCATTTAGATGTTCCTTAATGGATTATAGAAAAGCATCAAACCTGTTTTTGAAAACAGCAAGAGAAAGTTTGGAGTCTGCTATTAACTGACCATATTTATTATAGTTTTAAAATTGTGCAGTCTGTATGCAATAGCTACGTTATCCACAAGAATAACTGAATGCTTAGTATTAGTATAATTACCCAATAAAGAACCTGTACCCTGAGTTAATAATTTCATTGCCAGTTGCTTGTATGAGTTAAAGACTCTCCGTTTTTTGCCGCATACACGAGGGAAACAAAATGCAGGCATAGTCTGCTCTCCCCCTTAAGAAAACCAGCTATGTACTTAAATCCTATTCCCTCCATGTATAAAACTCTTTTGAATGTTAGCCTCAGTCAGTATTTATACAAAACTAGCTGCAGCGGTGTCGGTCAGGGGTCAGAGGGAGTCCACGCTGTGTGGGCCTGGGGCAGCCGGGAGCCTCGGAGACTCTGGAGCCGCCTCTCCTCGGTGCGTGCGGAAGCCCAGCCGTCCTCGGCCACCACCCGGAGAAGAAAGAACTGCTCTTCTGTCCTCCTATTTGCAATTTCTGGGCTGGAGCCAAACAGCCGAGAGAGGCAGGGCGGGCGCCATTGTCAAGGGTTTCCTGGGACCGTGGGCCTGAGCTGCGGAGAAGGTGACGCGGGAGAAGGCGTGGAGCTGGGAGTGTGGGTCAGCGCTGGCCCCAGATGCTTGGGCTTTTTAGATAGGGAAATAACAGTGAAGGTGACGTTTTAGGAGACCGACTTGACATCTGCGGGGGAAATGAATCGCCTGAAAGGACTGAGGGCCCCGGATGAGGAATCTGCTTAGATTCCCTGGGGACTGGCGGAGAAGCAGGAGGGTGGTCAGGGACAGCTGCTATGGAAAACGTGGGGTCTCAACATCAGGGACAAAGGAAGAGAGATCACAAAATGTCATGCATTTGCTGCTGCTCTTTTTGGTGTTTATAACGCCTATCATTTCTCCTTTTTAAGTACAAGTGCTATTTTGAAGTCCAGTTGGCTGGTTACTAATCCATTCGTCACTGGAGATTTGTCCCTGATGCTAACCACTCCATCTCCTTTGGGGATCTTAATGTTGTGTTATGAACTACATCCTTTAAGAGAAAGTAAGTCAGGCACAGGAGCATACACCTGAAATCCTAGCTACTCGGGAGGCTGAAACAGGAGGACCCCAAGTTCAAGGCTAGCCTGGTTAATTTTTTTTTTTTTTTTAGATAGGGTCTCCCTCTGTAATTCAGGCTGCCCTTAAACTCACTGTGCAGCCCAGCCTGGTCTCAAACACCCAGCGATACTCCTCCCTCAGCCTCCCAAGTGCCAGGATTACAGATGTGCACCACCACACGTGGCTTAGCCTGGGTAATTTAGCAAGATCCTGTCTCAAAAAACTTTTAAAGTGCTGGGAAGCTGATCAAAAAAAAAAAAAAAAAAGGCAATATGTGGTATGTATGTTCAATAATTGTTATTTTTTAAAGTATGGTTTCGCTTGAGAATGACCCTCTAAACTCACACGCTCAGCTGGGGATTTAGCGCAGTGGTTTCGCCACCTGCTGCGCAAACGCAAGGACCTGAGCTCGATCCCCGGTACCAAAAAAACCCCAGACAAACAAACAAACAAACTCACATGCTCAGAGGCAGGGCCCTAGGCAGGTGGTTAGACCTTGGTAGAAAAGGCAGCTGACACAGGTGCTGGGGCCTGGTTAGGAGCAGGCTGCTGGGGCGTGGCCTGAGTATGGCTCCGCCCTGGTCCCGTCCTAGCGGCTTCCTGGCTGCTGTAACGTAAGCGACTTCCCTCCACCAGGCTTCTGTCCTCCGACCTCTCCTTTACGTTGCATGTGTCAGGTATTTTGTCACAGTGACGAAGAAAGTGGCAAGACGATGAAAATGTTCTGGAACCGGATAGAGGTGATGACCCTGCAACATTGTGAATGTTCTGGAAGTAAATCTGAATTATTCACTTTGAAATGCTTTATTTTATGTTGCAAATTTAACCTCAAAAACAAAGTAAGGCAGAGCTTGGTGATAGAATAGGCACATTCTTTGCTATTTCTCTTGCTAAGTACAACTATAAACCCTGGACACAGGAAGAAAGGTAGAGAAATAATGAAGGCCAGCTCAGGACCCAAGGAACAACACAGTGCAAGTTTCCTGGAATTTCTCTTTCCCTCCAATGACCCAGACCTGGATCTCAAGAAGCTGGACAGCTGTGAACCCCACGAAGGGCTCCCTCCAGCTAGGGCCCAGGCAAGAGGCAGCTTGGCAAGCAAGAAGTGTCCTGCTTCACCCACAGGAAGAACAGCAGCCCCGCCCCACAGCAGAAAACTTACCCCACTACACAGACAGGTAAGTTCAGCCAGGCACAGTGGTGTGCTGTGCACTCCAGGAGGCTGAAGCAGGAGGATCATAAGTGTGAGCCCAGCCTGGGCAATTTAGCTAGAGCTTGTCTTAAAGTTTAAAGAAGGGCTGGGGATGTAGCTCAGTGCAGAGGTACTGGGCTCAATCCCCAGTGCTGAGGGAGTATTAACCTGTAAGTTGTATGTCAGTAAAGCTTGGAAAACAGTGATGTGTGGGTGAAGTTATCTGGAAGATCACACAAGAACCCACTGCTGCTGTCTCTGGAACAGAAGTTTGGTGTGGGAGGGAAATGTTTGCCCTGTACACTGTTCTCACAATGAAGAGTTTTTGTTAGGAATTTTAAAAATGACTTCTAAAAATGTATGATAGTAACATAACTTAGGTTCACAGTATACATTTTAATAGAAATTTTGAAAGAAAATGTGTAAGAGGGCCAGGGATTTAGCTCGGTGGTTCTGCTATCTGCCTCACAAGCGCAAGGTCCCGAGTTCAGTACCAAAAAAAAGAAAATGTGTAAGATATGTATGGAAAATACAAATGCATAGGGCATGACTAATCCCTCGGGCAGATTGCATTTGTTTATTTCTGTGCATCACTTTTTTCTTCATTTTATTTATTTATTTATTTATTTATTTATTTATTTATTTATTTATTTTTGGTACCAAGGATCGAACCCAGGTCCTCAGCTTTCGAGGCAGGCAGTGAAACCACTGAGCTAAATCCCCGGCCCTTTTCTTCATTTTATAAAGTCACAATCCTACTGCATATGCAGTTTTGTATTTAATATCCTTTTCACTGCTATTATAATTTTTTTTTTTTTTTTTGCAGTACTAGGCATTGAACCCAGGGCCTTACACTTGCTAGGCAAGAGCTCTGCTGCTGAGCTCTACCTCCAACCCTCCACCCCCGAAAGTATTGCTTTTAATGGTTGTGCTTTATGGTCATTTGCACTGTAACAAGACCACAGATGTCAGAGCCAGGCAGGCTTGGGCCACAGCTCTGCTCTATATTTAGGTTTATGAATTAGGTGGGATTGCTTAATCTCTCTGAGCTCATTTCCTTATCCATGACATGGGGATAATAGACCCTCTCCCATGCTCTCTGTTAGGCTAGAATGGCGTAGGATCCTCAAATCTCCAGGTCACTCCCTACTGAGTGTCCACTAAATGTCTACTATTATGGACATTTGGACCTAACTCATATTTTTACACAAAGCCTTTCCCATGCTTGGAATTTTTCCTTTAAGATACATTCCCAGGAATTTGCCAGGCCCATTATAAGGACAGGGATATTTTAAAGGCTGAGATCTAGATGCAGATTGCCAAGCCACATGCCTTTCAGAAGGTCCCCTCACGGCTTAAGACTGACTTAAGCTCCCCAAGCCTCACCTCGCTGAGCGCCTTCCATTTAAACACATGTTGCTACTCTGATATGTGGTAGCGGTGACCCACTATTCTCATTGGCATTTCTTTGATATCTGTGTGGTTGAACCTCAGGAATACCAAATATTAGGCTGAAATCGCAAGTGGAGTCTGATTGTGTTCTTGGTTATAAACTCGCAGAGGACAGAAGGGATCAAGTGGTGGCACTAGAATGTCACAAATGGAAAGCGATCTCCAGGCCTCACTGAATGAGGCTAACCCGAAAGAGCCGTCACCCGGTTAACGTTGGTTTCCTCTTGCAGAATAATGTCCCGGTGGGGCATAGGCTTTCCATGTACCAGAGAAGTCACTGTTTGTTTATTTGTTTGTTTTTGTTTTTTTGAGACAGAGTCTGGCTGTGTAGCCCAGGCTGGCCTCAAACTCACAGCAATCCTCCCACCTCAGCCTCCCCAGTGCTGGGATTACATACAGGCCCAGCCCAACTGAGAAGTTACTTTTTTGAGACATAATTATAAGTTTAAATGTGCAGATGGCCAAGATCCTTATTGTTATATTTTATATTTGTATTATCTATGATCATTGTTTTTATTACTCCATTGTCACTTCTCATGCAACCATCCTCCTTACTGTTTTTTATAACAAATTTTTAGTAAAGATCTGACCTATTTTCTTTTGAGGGGGGTACTTGGGGTCGAACTCAGGTCCTTGCACTTTCAGGGCAGGTGGCAGAACCACTGAGCTAAATCCCTGGCCCAGCTATTTTCTAATTGAACATCCTTTCAATGGATTTTTTCCCATTACAAATGAAATTTCATTTTACATCTATAATTAGAAACAACAAGGGCCAGGGATTTAGCTCAGTAGTCTCGCTGCCTGCTGCACAAGCGCAAGGACCCGCATTCAATCCGATACCAAAAATAAATATTTTTGGGCCGGGGCTTTAGCTCAGTGGTTCTGCTACCTGCCTCAAAAGTGCAAGGACCCAAGTTCGATCCCCGGTACCAGAAAAAAAAAAAAAAAGAAACAACACTCATAGGGCCGGGGATTTAGCTCAGTGGTTTTGCCGCCTGCTGTGCAAACGCAAGGACCCGAGTTCCATCCCCGGTACCAAAAAAAAAAGAAGGAATTAGAAACAACACTCATAATAGGGCTGTACAAACTTGGGTCAAAACAAAAATCTGTATTGTTCATTCTCACTGCTGCCTCTGTATATTCTCTCAACACCAAGCCAGGACTTTCCACAAGCTGCCCACTTGGCTTGGTTTAAAGCCCAGGTTGCCAATTGACGCATGGGCAGCTTTGGTTCCAACCAGACTCGGGCTCTTCTTAGGAGCTAGACCTAAAAAGGCTCTCCCTGCTGTGGAGAGTCAGATTTTTTTCCCAAGCTCTGAATCTCACTTCCGGCCCAATCCTACTGTGGCCCATGAGGTCTGTAACACCTGGCCCCAGCCACCTTTCCAGCCCCTCTGACCAGGTATCTCTGCCTCCTCTCACCTCCTGACTGCAGCCCCGACCCAGCTTCCTGCCGTGTTACTGTGTTTCCTTCAGACACAACTTGAAGTGATCGCTCTTCACTTGTCTATTGACTGTGTCACTAGGCTACAAACTCCATTTAATCAGGCACTTTATGGGGTTCATTCCTTGTATCCCCAGATCCTAGAAGAGTATCAGGCATATAGCCAGCTCTTAAATATATTTATGAAATTAGCCAGGCATGGTGGTCCTCCCCTATAATCCCAGCACTGTGGAAATCTGAGGCAGGGGTATTGAAAATTCAAAACCGGCCTGGGTAGTTTAGCAGCTTAATAAAACCTTGTCTCAAAAATAAGAATTAGTACTGGGGAGGCTGAGGCAGGAGGATCACCATGAGTTTACAGCCAGCCTGGGTTACATAGTGAGTTCAAGGCCAGCCAGGACTACATGTGAGATCCTATCTCAGAACAAGCAAAAAATAATAAATGAATGAATAAATAAATGAACAATTTTTTTCAAAGCTGGGGATGCAGCTCAGTATAAAGGTGCTGGGTTCCGTCCCCAGTACTAAAAAAAAATTATGAAATTAAAGAATTTTAGCTGCCCATTTGCAGGCAAAATTCCTCCTTGAATGTTTCATGATCATGTGAACAAATGACGGCACTTCATGTCACAGAAGAAAGCAGGGCGGGGGTGGGGTAGCAATGACTAAATAGGTGGGGCCTCACATTGAATTTCCAGTTTTCAAGACTCACCGTCCTTCCATCATCTCTGCAGGGATAGGCAGCTCCATTTTTATTCCTGTGACTGCTTGGAGGAGAGAGTTGATGAGGGAGTATTCTTCCACGAGTCCAGTGCGACAGGACACTCAGTCTCTGCCGCCTCCCCTTGAGTGCCATCATCTATGCTGTGTAAACATGTGGATCCCTGCACTGCTCGTGTGTGTGTGTGTGGCCAGGGTGCCGGGGACATAGTGTGCCCTGCCAAGCAGCCCAGGAGATCCCTCGGAGTGGGGTCTGTCTGGGTCTCGTCAGAGCCCAAATATGGAACAAAAGCTCCCCCGGTGATAGCACTCACGGCTCTGGAATTTACATGAATTTAAGAACTTGTTGGAAACCAGAGACTAAGACCAAATAATTTCTTATATCACATTATCATGGGCCGGGGATTTAGCTCAGTGGTTTCATCGCCTGCTGCGCAATCCCCGGTACCAGAAAAAAAACCACAACATTATCACATGCTTGTTTCCACCATTTGGCTATTATGGAAAATGTTACTATTCCTATAGCTTTTAATCACCTTAGGTTTTTTGGGTTTGGTTTGGTTTTGCGGTACTGGAGATTGAACCCAGGACCTTCACACTGAGCTACGTCTTCAGCTATTTTTTTTGTAAAGACAAAGTCTTAGGGCCCGGAATTTAGCTCAGTGGTTCCGGCACCTGCCTCAAAAGCACAAGGTCCTGAGTTCGATCGCCAGAACGAAAGAAAGAAAGAAAGAAAGAACGAAAGAAAGAAAGAAAGAACGAAAGAAAGAAAGAAAGAAAGAAAGAAAGGAAAGAGGGAGGGAAGGGGAGGGAGGGAGGAAGGAAGGAAGGAAGAAAGAAAGAAAGAAAGAAAGAAAGAAAGAAAGAAAGAAAGAAAGAAAGAAAGAAAGAAAGAAAGAAAGAAAGAAAGAAAGAAAGGAAAGAAAGACAAAGTCTCACTAAATTGCCAGATTCCCCAAGTTGGCCTCAGACTTGGAATCCTCCTGCCTTAGCCTCTCAGAGTTCTGGGTTTACAGGCTCTCTCGCCATCATGGCCAGCAGGACCTTGATAGTTTAAGTGTTTTAAATTAACTTGTTTTTACTACATATACACAGATTCATTCATTCTTAAAATGTCAACTGGCCAGTGACACAAGTCAGTAATCCCAACTTCTTGAGAAGCTGAGACAGGAGGACCACAGATTCTAGGCCAGCCTGTGCAATTTAACAAGACCCTGTTGCAAAAAACATTTTAAAAGGGACTGGGAGTGTAGCTCAGGGGTAGCTCACATTCAATCCCCAATGCTGCAAAAGGAAAAATGTCAGTAGCAGACTGGGGGCATGGTGAACACCTGTAATCCCAGCTCTCTGAGAGGCTAAAGCAGGAGGAGTGCAAATTTGAGCCCAGGTGGGGCAATTTAATGACTTTGGGAGGCCTTGTCTCAAAATTTAAAAAAAAAAAAAATAGAAGGTTGACTTGTGATGTAGCTGTGTGAAAGCCCTGGGTTCAATCCACAGTACCAAAAAAAGAGATGAGCCCCTCTATGATCAGATTTTTTTTCTACTTCCTACCTGTATCTGGATTTTCAAATCTTTGTTCCCAGCCCCTCTCTGCCTAGCTAATTCACACACGTTGTAATGTGGTATTTACTTGCTGTCCAAGTGTCTTGGCTCAGAGACCACCTCGTTTATAGGATATGCACGCTCTGTGAAGCGTGAGGGTGTTCTTTGTATCCAGTGAGATAATGGGATAAACCACAAAGAAGTGGTGTTTCAAAACCAGAATAATTACCAGCTCATTTTTTTCCAGTGTTCTTTATATAGACCTGATTGTTTTTTTAAGTCTTAAAAGGATACATTACTCATAACCATAATATATTTCGTTTCTGAAAAGGAGAAGTGGTAATTTTCAAAATTTCTTCTCCTCCTTCCCACCCTGTAATGTCACAAGCCCTGCGGTTGTTGGTGTTTTGGTTGTATGGAGACAGCAGATCTAGGAAAGCTTTCATCATCCAGCCATAGGATTGATTATGCTGGGTGTCTTTTTTTTTATTTAGTGTGTATGTGTGTGTAAAACCTAGCGCCTCTCAAACACTAGCTGAGCACTCTACCGCCAAGTCATGTTTCCAGCCTTTTTGGTTTTTTAAAAAATTGTATTCTGAGACAGTTTCACGAAGTTGCCCAGGCTGACCTGGAACTTTCGATCTTCCTGCCTCAGCCTTCTGAGTAGCTGGAATCACCAGTGTGTACCACCACACTGGGGTTTTTAGTGACTTTTAGCCAGCCGGTATATACTACAGCATTGAAGGTGACAGTTCTATCACTTATAAGTTTGCCACATAAAAACAAAAATTCTGCATATTGGGTTAAGGAAGAAAGCATGTGCCTAGCATGTGTGGGTTGTGGGTTTGATCCCCAGCACTGCAGGGAAAAAAATTCTGCTTCATAATGTATTGGTGAGTTGCCTTTTCTTAGGAGGTTACATTCTTTTAGTTATATCAAGACCACTGGTGGTTTTTCTGTTTTCATTTTTACTCCTGGGCTTTCAGAGGGAAGAAAGAAGATAATAGGGTAAAATGAAAACAAATTTTGTGTGTGTGTATGGGGGATCAAACTCGGGTCCTTGCGCTTGTAGGGCAGATGGTGGAACCACTGAGCTAAATCCCCCCGCTGGTAAAATGAAAACATTAAGTGATAAGGGTTGTGAGAAAGTGAAAAGAGGCTGAGTGTGATGCCACACACCTGTAGTTCCAGAACTTAGGAGGCTGAGGCAGGAAGGATTGCTCCAAGTTCTAGGCCAGGTTGGGCTACATGGTGAGTTCAAGACCAGCCAGGACTACATGGCAAGACCCTGTCCCCCCAAAAAAGAAAAAAGAAAGCCGATGATCGAGCCGAGCCCTCAGAGCGCATCTCAGCAATCCCTGCTATCTCCCTGGTTAAGTCTTCTGAGAGGCAGGGGGAAAACTTGGCTTCTCTCCCTCTGTTTGCTCTATATTTCTGTATTTATTTTCCAGGGCTGCCATAACAAATTACCACTAACTGGATGTTTTAAAACAACAGAGGTTCCCGTGCATGATGACACACACCTGTAATCCCAGCACTCTGGGAAGCTGAGGCAGGAGGATCCCAAGTTTAAGATTAGCCTGGGCACTTTAGCAACTTAGTAAGACCTTGTTTCAAAATAAAGAGAAAGTCTAGGGATGTAGCTCATGAGATGGAGATGGCCCTGTGTCCCATCCCCAGTACAGCAAAAGAAAAACGTGTATAATTGTGTGGCCTTAAATACGTTCATTTTGTGGGCTGGGGATTTAGCTCAGTGGTGCCACCGCCTGCCTGGCAAGCTCAAGGTCCTGAGTTCAGTCCCCGGTTCCAAAAATAAAAATAAAAATACATTCAAGGGCTGGGGATTTAGCTCAGTGGTTCTACCGCCTGCCTCGTAAGCACAAGGACCCGAGTTCAATCCCCAGTACCAAAAAAAACCCCATTCATTTTGTTGTGCAACCGTCATGTCATCTCCAAAACTGTTTCGTGTTCCTGCATCCTCTACACACTTAGCGCTCTACTCATTCTCCCCCGGCCCCTGGCAGTCACCATTCCTTCTGTTTCTGTCTTTGGACCTGATGGCCGGAAGTACTTCATAGAAGTGAAACCAAACAGGAGCTATCTTTTTATGCCTGGCTTTATTTCACTTAGCACAGTATCCTCAGCATTCGTCTGTGTTTCCGCCGTGAGTCAGAATTCCCTTCCTTGCCAACACCGAATGACATTTTGAAAGGCTGTCACAGCCTCCTTTGCCAAGTCTTTTTAAAATCTCTGATTATAGTGATATAGGAGAATAGATCTCCCAACCTGCTGGATGTCAGATGTCCCCTGAAATGGAGGTATGAATTCCAGAGGATAAAGGAGTTTAAGGGTAGGAAAGGTGTATTGGGGAAGAGGAATAGCTCCTGAGACAGAGGAGGGGTCCCGGAATGGGTGACCACCGAGGCCCTTTGCCAGGGGTAATTTGTACAGCAGAGTCACAGCGTGGATACAACGTGGGTCAGACTGCCATCTACCTATAGGATCATGAGTACAGCTGCTTAGTTAATATTGATCCAGTAGGGTAGTGGGTCGCATAGCAAGGGTACATGGAAAGAACAAAGGCGTTTGGGGAAAGGATGGGTCCCGATGCTCTGGGCACCCACCTGGGCGACTGAGGCCTAGCTGGGCTTCCTGGACCAGGTGGTACTAATGGCAGCATAATTCCAGGCCACTGCTTGTCCCTTGGGGAGGCTGCAGGCCTGGCCACTGCGCCTCTGTCTTCAGGGCTGGTCTTCAGATGCCCCTCCAGCCACAATTCTGACGTCATTTTTTTCTGCCGACTTCCTTGAGAGCCCAGTCCCTCTCTGACTGTATATTAATTTCTGTCTAACTTCCCTGCCTATAATAGTTAATAAGCAATGTGTTTCCTCAGTGTTTTCCTCCTGATTATTGATTTGAGGTTTCAGATAGTTTTTGTTTTGGGCTGCTGGAGACTGAACCCAGTACTTCATGCATGCTAGGCAAGTGTTCTACCACTGAGCTACACCCACAGCCCTTTTAACATTTTCTTTTGAGAGTCTCATAAAAAAAGTGAGGGGGGCTCAGTAAATTGCCCAGGCTGGACTCAAACTTTTGATCCTCCTGCCTCTGCCGCCTGAATAGCTGAAATTACAGGCATGCACCACCACACTGGGCAATTTTTCAGGTTTTTAAGCCATAGTCTAACCCTATTTCAGATCCTGTGGATTGAGCTATATGAACCAATCTTACGTTTGTTTGTTTTGAGACAGGGTCTCGATATGTAGTTCAGGCTCCCCTTGAACTCACAGAGATTCCCCTGCCTCAGCCTCTTGAGTGCTGGGATCACAGGTGTGTGCCACCAAGCCCAGCTTCATGTGCACATAATTATCCCAGTGCATCTGTTGAAAAGCTGGGCCTTGACAGTTTTGTGTGGATAAGGGGTTGAAAGGGAGCTCAGCAGTGGGGCCCACAGGCCCTGGCAAAGATTCTGATTTAGCCCAGAGTCCTCTCCAGATCAGCAGGAGTTTGTGTTTTGTTTCTTTTTATTTCAGCACACTCACCCATTATTTTGGGAATATCTCACATTCCTGGTTATTTAAGGCTCTTTACTTTGCTTTTTTTTTTTTTTCAAGGCTCTTTAAGTAAACAGCTCACCTCTTTCTAGATAAGAGTCATTGGATATATAAACTCCAGCCAGCCAAGTGAGCGAGGGACAAATCCCAGCCAGACACCGAGATGGAGAGCAAGGTAATTCCCTGCCCTGTTAGAGATT
Organism: Heterocephalus glaber; assembly: GCF_053883595.1. Lineage (NCBI taxonomy): Eukaryota > Metazoa > Chordata > Mammalia > Rodentia > Bathyergidae > Heterocephalus > Heterocephalus glaber. Next base: position 22,509,809 of record NW_028258412.1, read on the forward strand.
CATTTCATCACAGCTGAATTCCTGCCACTTTTAAAGGACGCAGGGCATCTTTATCAGCATCACCATGAGACCTGTTTCTCTCCGTTCATCAGCTGTAAAACAGGTTTTTATTCCGGGCGACTTCAGGCATTGTTTTCAGTTTACACAATGATTCAGGTCTGAGTGCCAAGGGATCTGGTGAGATCAACAACAGTGCTTCGAGTGTTGTTAGCCCCTTGTCCAGCCTTTGAATGCCCTCAGCAAAGGTCCACCAAGAGCCAGGCATGGGGCACACGCTAGTAATCTCAGCACTCTGGAGGCTGAGGCAGGAGGAGCACCTCAAGTTTGAGGCCAACCTCGGCTATTTAATGAGTTCAAGGACAGCCTGAACTATATTTTTGAGACCCTGTCTCAAAAAACAAGACTAGGGCGGGGGATTTGGCTCAGTGGTTCCCGAGCCTGCCTTGCCGAGTTTGATCCCTGGTACCAAAAACAACAACAACAACAAAAAAACTAAAGAAAGCCGCCCAGATTCTTGTCTCTGAAACTTTTCTATGGGAACAGAGCAGGAGCCTCATAGGCAGCCTTGTCAGGTGTCCAGAGCCACAGAGGGAAGGAGAGCCTGGAGCGACAGTCCTCGTGGTCTGTGCCCCTCTGGGCACGAGCAAGTGAGGCAGAAGAGCAACTTGACTTTGAAAAGAGAGCTGCTTAGCTGGCCGGCCAGAAGTGGGCCCTCACACAGGAAGCTCGAGGTCTCCAGGAGGCTGGGCCGAGTCTGGGTGCTGGGTCCTTGCAGAGGGAGCTGCAGGGTGAAAACCTCCCAGGATGTTGCCTGAGGTTGCACTTCCCCTGTAGCACCCAGAGCTGACAGCTCTGTCTTTATTTCAGCCGAAAGCCCGTCCATCACAGCCAAGCCATGCGCCAGGCATGGAGGCACATGCCTGTCATCTAACCACTCTGGGAGGAGAATCCAAAGTTCAAGCCCAGCCCGGGCAACTCAGTGAAACTCTGCCTCAAAAAAGAGAGAAGTGGGGCTCAGTGTGAAGACTCTGGTTTCAATCCCTGTACTGTCCAAGAAAAGCACTAGAGGGGCCCTAGATTTAGCTCAGTGGTTCCACCACCTGCCTCACAAGCGCAAGGTCCCAAGTTCCGTCCCTGGTACCAAAAAAAAAAGAAAAAAACCACTGGAAATGGCTCTAAGTAAAAGCATTTGACATCTTGCATAACCAGAGGTCCAGAGACACGGAGTCCCCAGAACAATGGCACCATCCAGAACTTGGTTCTCCTCATTTCTGCCCTGCTCCCTGCTGTCCTCCAGTTTCCACTTTGCCCTTAGCTTTTTGCCTCATGATACAGTCAGACCTCAGCTGCTCCACACATTACATCCTTGCAAGAATTTCCACACATCCTTTTTTCTCATTGGAGTGAAATTCTGGCATACGCCTGTAATCGTAGCACTTGGGCGGCTGAGGCAGGGATTGTGAGTTCAAGGCTAGTCTGGGCTGTATAGTGAGTTCAAGATTGGCCTGGAATATAGAGTGGGACCCTGTCTCAAAAAAAAGAGGACCTGAAGGGCTGGGGATGTAACTCAGTGGTTTTGCCGCTTGCTGTGGAAACACAAGGACCCGAGTTCGATCCCCGGTACCAAAAAACAAAAAAAGGACATGAAATTCATCTAACATGAAATTAACCATTCTAAAGTTCACAGGTCAGTGGCATCGAACACCTCAGTGCATGCTGTGGGCCCACCACTCATATCCAGTTCCATGATGTTCCCATAGCCTCCAGGGAAGCCCAGAAACTTCCGTTCCCCAAGCATTTTGTAGGTTTTATTTTGGTTTTTGAGGCAGTCTCACTATTCAGCCCAGGTTGGCCTTGAACTCGGGGCAGTCCTCCGCCTCAGCCGCCCAAGTGCTGAAAGCACAGCTGTGTCCCACAACAGTTGGCCCCAACGTCCTTTCTAAAAGTGAGGGGTTTTTCTGACCCCCATCCGCGGGAGGCCCTCCCGCACAGGGCTAGCCAGCCTGTGTCATCTCCAGGCCCAAGGCAGAGTCCACTGGGGCCGCCTCGGAGTTCTCCCTGCAGCAGGGCTGGAGCCCAGCAGAGCAACAGGCACCCTTCCTGCCATCACGGTCATTAAAGCCCTTTGGGTCCCGAGCCCCTGCAGAGACCGGAAATGCGTCTCCCTTTGTCTGCTGCCTTCCCGGTCCGCGGTGGGGGGTGGGGTCCTGCCTCCACTGCCAGACGCTAGGAATTCGCTGCCTACCCTGCATCAGGAAGGGAGAGGTGACAGTCAGCCCAGGGCCCGCACTTCCCGGCCAGCCGCAGGAAACTCACAAAGTGTGGGAGAGACTTGGCCATTTCTTTATTCATTTGCTGCAGTGCTGGGGATAAAGAACCTAGAGCATCCTGTGTGCCAGGCAAGCACTCTACCACCCAGGCATGTCCCCAGCCCCAAGACTGGTGATAAATAAGAAATTATGCAAATAGTTGTTTAATCAACATCGTGATAAATACCATGAAGGAAAAAAGCACACTCGTTCCCTGCTATCCTCAAAAGGTCAGTTCTAGGACCCCCACAGACCTCAAAATCCTTTGATGCTCAAGTGCTTCATATGAGTCATGTAATACAGCTGGGTGTGGTGCTCAGACCTGTGATCCCAGCCCTCGGGAGGCTGAAACAGGAGGCTTGCCACGAGATCAAGGCCAGCCTGGGCTACATAGCAAGACTCTGTCTCAAACCCATAATAAATTAAATTGCATGTAACTTACACAGTTCTAAATACTTTATTTTTTTAAAAAAATTGTATCAGTACATTTTGCAGTATATAATGATTATAGTCACTCTGGGGAGTTAGTACATGCACGTCTCCTGAGTAAGTGCTTTAAACTGTTCCTAGGTTGCTCCTCTGTGTAGTCCAGTGTAAAGTCTGCGTCCTTAGTTGTTACACTGCATTGTTTAGAGGATGATGAGAAAAAAATTCTATACTTGTTCAGCACGGACCCAGTGTTTTTCAGTACGGTGGACTGAACCCACAGACTTTGCCCTGAGCTACAGCCTCAGCCCTTTTACATTTTTTGTATTTTTTATTTTGAAATAGGATCTTCCTAAGTCACTAAATTTCCCAGATGAGCTCGAATTTGTGATCCTCCTGCCTTAGCCTCCCAGAGTGCTGGGATTACGGATATTCAAAACCACACTTGGGGGCTGGGGATGTAGCTCAGTGGGGCTGTGGCTGCCTGGCAAGTACAAGGTCCTGAGTTCAATTCCTGATACCAGGAAAAAAAACACACCGGGCTTTTTTATGGAAGTTTAAACTGGTGACACACATGACAGAAAATGCACTGAAGCAGGCCAGCAGCCCTGAGACCCAGAGAGAAGACCAGTCGGCAGAGGCCGAGGACTTGGGTCAGAGGCCAGAACACAGCCCCAAGCTGCGACACAGTGGTGACAATTGTGGAGCTTCTCAGCCTGGTCACTGAGTTTAATCAGTTTGTAGATGAGCAGACGCCTCCAGGTCTGGACCCTGTGCAGTGAGAGACTGAGGATGGTGACCTGATTGCTGCTTCGGGTGGGGACATCCGACCACCGTGTGCAGGACAGTGTCTGGGGCTGAGACACAGCGGGAACCAGGCAGCCCTCCTGCAGAGACAGCAGGCAGAGCGGTCTCCGGTGACAGAGCAACCTCAGCTGGGCTTCCCAAGCTTTCAGCCCATTGTAACTGGACCTGCGGGGGCACCTTGTCATCTTAGTTCACCTGCACCTTCCTTCTTACTTCAGTGAATGTGGCTGGGGGTGAGCCGGGCGTGGTGGTGCACACCTGTAATCCCAGCACTCAGGAGGCTGAGGCAGGAGGACTGCCATGAGTTCGAGGCCCGCCTGAACTATATAGTGACACCCTGTCTCCAAAAATTTTAATTTTTTTAATGTATTACAGTAAAAGACACATTGCTATGAATCCTCTTCAGAATCCCACCCCTTGCTTCAGTGTACTGTACTGGGCGTAGCATTCTCATCACTTTCTGCAGCAGCTCTGGAGTCCTCTTTCGAGAGCATCTTTAGGGCACTGTCATGGCTGCCTCGGTGTCCTGAAGGGATTCAGTGTTGACCTTTCATGGTCACTGTGACTTCGGGGAGGAGCCAGAAGTCACACAGGGCAGAGGTGGTGAGTAAGGTAGGTGAAGACACGGTGCTGTCGTTATGAGCCTGCCTTACGAGCAGCAGAACTCACCACAGTTTTGATCAAACCTGATAAAGACACTCATGAAAGAGGACGTCCAGAACCACTTCAGAAACTGGCAATAAAGACAGGCTAAGTGTGTTCAGATCGAGGGGAGGATTTTGAGGAAGGTTCATTATCCCAGGTGACCTCTGTGTGCTCTGGGTTCATTCAGCCCTAGAGGACCAAGTGCCACTGGAAGAAAGGCAGGTGAGAACCAGGCCCGGGGCCACACGCCTGTGGCCTAAGCACTCCAGGAGGTTGAGGCAGGGGGACTGCAAGTTCAAGCTCAGTCTGGGGGATTTAGCAGCTTAGCAAGACCTTGTCTCAAAACTTATTAAAAAAAAAAACCCGCCTGCTGCGCAAGCGCAAGGACCCGAGTTTGATCCCCAGTACCAAAAAAAACCCAAACTTTAAGGACTGGGGATGCCATTCAGTATGAAGACTCTGGGTTCAATCTCCAGTCCAAAAATAAAAATAATATTATTTGGGTTTTGGGTTTTGGTTTGTTTTGGGGGGTCAGAGTCTCACTGTGTATCCTAGGCTGGCCTTAAACTCACAGCAATCCTCCTGTCTCAGCCTCCCGAGTGCTGGGATTACAAACGTGCCTCCATGCCCCACAATAATAATAAAACTTTTACAGTGACATCAGGAGCTCTCACCATCTTGTGCAGCCCTCAAACCACAGTCTGGTTCTGGGGGTTTTCATAACCCTGGAAGGAAAGCCTGCTTTCGTTATCAGCCACTCACCACATGCTTTCTGCTTTCTGTCTCCCTATTCTGGGCCATTCCTGTAAATGGAATCACCCAGCTCCTGGCTTTTGTGTGCCCTCTCTCACTCAGCATTGTGCCTTAGGTTCGTCCATGTACCCTGTGTCTGTGCTGTGTTCCTTTTCAGGCCTGAATAATATTCCATTGTGTGGCTGAAACTTCTTTGTGTATCTGTTTACTGAGAAACATTTTGAGGTTTCCTCTTTTTTGTGTGTGTGGCACTGGGAATTGAACTCAGGACCTTGCGCTCTTGAGGCAGGCATGGTGCCACTGAGCTAAATCCCCCACCCCCTTTTCTTTTTTTTGAGAGAGGGTACCGTGTACTGCAAGCACCCTTGGACTCACTATGTAGCCCAGGCTTTGAACTCATAGTGATCCTCCTGCCTCAGCCTCCTGAGTGCTGGGATCACACACCCTGAGCCTTGCTTTTTGTCCCTTGTGAGTCGTGCTGCTGTGGACATGTGTGTTCAAGTTCCTGTTTGAACACCTGTCCTGGATTTTTCTGAACTGTTTCTAGGAGTAGACTTGCTGAGTCATACGGTAATTCTGGGTTTAACATGCTGTTCTTCCCCACCTGCTTGCTGACAGCCTCCTCCCGGAAGCTCCGATTCTGTGGGTCCCCTGGTATCTGTCTGTGTGCTGGGGACCTTATGTCTAGTGGAAACATTTGCAGGGTCGAGGACATGGTGCCCACAGGCATTTGTCAAAACACCCTGGCTCACGGACTGCATGGCTGCTGGCCCTTGGGGACAGCAGGCTGTTAGGGTGCAGATCCAGTTGATCCATAGACTTGACTTGTATTAGGTGTACAAGTGTGTTCATGTGGTTTTATTTGAGAAGGACCCAGGCAGAGTTGAGCCCTGCCACTTTCCCTCTGCTGTATCCTGGGCCGGGCGCTCTCCAGTCTCTGGCCACAGAACAGCCCTGAGCAAGAGAGCAGGGCCAGACCCTGGCATGTGGACTACAGCAAGGCAGCCGCTCTTGGCTCCTGTGGAAGGTGGGGTGCTGAGAGCACCAGCGCTTCTAAAATTGCTAGCTCGTGGCCTCTCCCTTGTCCTGGCCGTCTGAACAGCTGTGTGCTAATAAACCTTTATTGATAAAAGGCAGGTGACAGGCGAGGTTGGGCTGTGGGCTAAGATTTGCCACCTGATCCCTCTTTCTCCAGGTCCTCGATCCTTGACCACACCAGTCACTGAACCTTTCCCACCAAGTAACTTGTTAACAACCAGTTTGTGTTCTTTTTAAAAGTGAGAGAGGGGGTCTGGGGATTTAGCTCAGTGGTTCCGCCACCCGCCTCGCAAACGCAAGGACCAGAGTTCGATCCCTGGTACCAAAAAAATAAAATAAAATAAAAGTGAGAGATAAACTGGCTTCAGTGGTGCACACCTGTAACCCCAGCACTTGGGAGGCTGAGGCAGGAGGATCACTTTGAGTTCGAGGCCAGACTGGGCAACGTGGTGAGACCCTGTCTCAAAAAAAGAAAAGGGTGGGGCTGAGGATTTAGCTCAGTGGTTCTGGTGCCTGCCTCAAAGCAAAAGGTCCTGAGTTCAATCCCTGGTACCAAAAAAAAAGGGGGGAATGGGGAGCTAATGTACAAAATTTTTTTTCCCATCGTGTTTTTGACACTTCACAGAAATTTTTGAAAATGTTGTTAGCCAGAAGTGTTAATTATTTTTCTTTCCTATTTATTTATTTATTTTGGTGCTAGGGATTGAACCCAGGCCCTTCACACTGAGCTACATCCCCAAATCTTTTTTTTTTTTTTTTTTTTTGAGACAGGCTCTCACTAAGTTGCTAAATTTCCCAGGCTGGGCTGGAACCTTTGATCCTCCTGCCTCAGCTTTCCAGAGTGTTGGGAATACAGAGGAGCTGATTCTTTTGTGACCGTAAGACATTCTGCAGAGTGGGTGTAGCATACTGTGTTCAATCTCTGCCCTTTTCCTTGTGATGGGTATTCACTTAAGGAAAAAAATAAAAAACCTCCAATAAACATCCTTGTCCTTAAATTTTGGCATTTTTATTTCTCTGGGACAGATTCCCAGGAGTGGGATTAGCAGGTCAAAGGTCATGTTTAGCTTCAGTCTTAACAAATGTCTCAGGGTTGCTTTCCCAAGTGGCCTGTGTGACCCAGAGCGGGACCTGTCACCCACATTCCGGCCACCACCCCTGCCTGGCTCTGGGTCCCGCTGATGGCCATGCAGGGAGGCCCTGCCTCCTTCGTTTGCATTGTTCTAACCACATCCAATTTCAGTTTCTCTTCCTGTGCTCGCTCTGCTTCTGCCCCTCATAGCTCACCTATTTATAGCACCAGGCCTATCTGGTGCTTGTCATTGTCGTCTGTTGGTGAAAGCTCTTTATTTCGAACATTTGGCTCAGGCTCTCCAGCTCTCCGCTGAGTTGTGATTAAAGAGTTGGCCCCGGGCAACCAGTGGTCACTGCTTGACTCTGGCCATGTGACCTCACAGGTTATTTAGCCTCATTGTGCCTCGGTTTACCCCTCTATTCAGTCGTGTTTGTCATCCTGGTCCTGACTCCTTCGGGACACTGTTAGGGATAAATAGCAAACTCACTTCAAGCAAATGGCACAGAGCAATGGTCAGTAGAAGTCACGCGTCTTATTTACATTGCAAATATTTTTCCTGCTCCATCATTTGAATTGGCTTTATTTCTGGCATCTTTTTCACACAAAGCACTTGGATGTTTATGTAGTCTAACAGATCCCTCTTTTCCCTCACAGCTTCGGAGTTCCCAGGCTTGGGGAAGGGCTCCTCATGTCCTGTGTGACAGATGTCCTCGCTCTGAAAATCAGAGGTTGTCATCTGTTCCCCACCCGGAAGCCCACTGTGCTCTCAGCTCCTCCTGCCGATGCCTCCTTAAAAGAGATGCACACATTTTATACACACACAGTGCTTCTCACATGAATGCACTGGCTTCTTCCACACCGAGCAGCCCCCTAGTCCTCTCTAGGTGCCCACCGGGTGTCCCCAAAGCCCCACCATCCAGTTCTCATGAGGCTTTGACCTCCACCGTGAGGGACCCCATGATTGTCCATTGATGACCAAGTCCATTCCCAGCCCCTTCTCCCTCCTGGCGCTCGAGCAGGTGCTAAACCCCCCAGCTCCAGTCACCCTGGGGACCCGCCCATCCCCAGGCCACCACCCACCCCATCCACAGCAAAAACACAAGGCCAGCACCACACGGACCTTGAGGGTCCTCGCCTTTGTGTCCAGAAGCAGCGACCGAGTCCAAATACTGTCACCGAAGGTGGTCCTGTCACCCCAGTGCTCAGGAAGTTTGAGGGTGGAAGAGGCTGTGTCCCGGTAGCCGGGGTCACGCTTCCCGCCCCCACCAATCAGATGAGACCTTGGGGGCCTGGGGATTTAGCGCAGTGGCTCTGCTGTCCCCTCGAAAGTGCAAGGTCCCGAGTTTAATCTCCGGTACCAAAAAAACAAAGAGAGACCTTGGGGACACTTTCACTTCCCTCCTTGCTTCCTTCCTCCATGTCCCCTGATGAGACCCATAAAACTCATTTGCTCCCCGCCTCCACCCCCGAGCTTCAGCCTGGGTGATCTCGTGTTTCTCACCCTTTCCCTTGCAGAATATCCACTTGCTTCGGAGTCCCTCTCTTTTATAAGAGGCCTGTACAGTTTGAAAATGTCCTGTGCGTATGTGTTGTTAGCCCTGTATTTTCCCTCTTTTGCCCTCTTTCTTGGATTTTCTTTTCAGGTATATTTGTGGCTGCTCAAGTAGTTTTGCCAGGCGTGGTGGTACACACCTGTAATCCCAGCACTCGAGGCTGAGGCAGGAGGATCACTTTGAGTTCGAGGGCAGCCTGGACTGCATAGTGAGAACCTGTCTCAAAAATCCAAAAAAGGGGGCCGGGGATTTAGCTCAGTGGTTCCAGTGCAGGCCTTGCAAGCACAAGGTCCTGAGTTCAGTCCCCGGTGCAAAAAAAAAAAAAAAAAAAAAAAAAAAAAAAAAATCCAAAAAAGGAAAAAAATAAATAAAAAATAAAAATAAATCCAAAAAAGGGCCAGGGATTTACCTCAGTGGTTCCACCGCCTGCCTCACAAGTACAAGGTCCTGAGTTTGATCTCTGGTACCAAAAAACAAATAAAACCAAAAAAACCCAAAACAAACAAAAAAAACCAGAAAGAAAGAAAGAAAAAATGTTGTATGTTCATGCACCAACTACCATGAGGAATGTGATCATTATGTACTACAAATATATGTGCACTAACAAAAAAATTTTTAATTAAATAAAAATAAAACGTGATACATTTATAAAGGTTATGTTAAGTATAAAAAATGAAATTGCTATGCTTTGCTTCTGTGGGAACTAGCGAGTGGTTTAATTTTTTTTCTCTCATTCCATTTTCTGAGAAGGTGCATGTTGCTGAATTTTATGATTTTATAATGTTTCGGTCAGTAAACCAAGGGAGATGGGGAGGTGGCGGGTGTTTGGCCATGGAAAGTCAACCCGCTGTTGATATTATTCTGCCCTTTCTAAAGCTGAATTCCTCTGCCGAGTGGCATAGCAGGCCTGCGTCAGGCTCTATTTGGCTCTCTCAGCGTTAAGTGGTTTTTAAACAAATACACAAGGCGCTCCCGCCCAGCTCTGGAAACTCGTGGATCAGACGCTGTCCTGGTCACTGAGGCCACTGTCACAAAGCACAGCCTGGTGGGTTCAACAATAGACTCCTATTTTCTCCATCTTCTAGAAGCCAGAAGTCTGAGAACAAGGTTCGGACCCGGTTGTTTTCTTTTTTATTTTCATGGTACTGGGGTTGAACCCAGGGCTTTCACATTGAGTTCCATCCCCAGCCATTTAATTTTTATTTTGAGACAGGGTCTCACTAAGTTTCCCGGGTTAGACTCTGACTTGCAGTCCTCCTGCCTCAGCCTCCCCGAGTGTTGGGATGACAGGCATGGGCCACAGGGTCGTGTCTTCCAAGGCCTCTGTCCCTGTCTTCCCCTGTGTTCACAGAGTCTTCCCTCCTGATTGCCTGCTCTTCTCAGGACATGGTACTCTGGAATTAGGACCCATCCTCGCTAGTGACTGCCTGTGACTCAGTCTGCTCCGTGAAGGCCTCAAGTGCAAACGCAATCACTCTCAGAGGTGCTAGGGCTACTTCGTCTCCACAGCTTTATCACTTCAGGAATGTCGCGTGGGGTACAGGGATGGAGCCCCAGGGTAGAGCACTTGTCTGGCACATGCCTGGCCTTAAGTTCTATTCCCACACCAGAAACAAACAAACATGCCTGAACTCCCAGCTCTAGGAGGCTGAGGCAGGAGGAACACCCTTGCTCCCTCCCCCCATCCCCCAGGAGTAACTTGTATCCTGAAGTTAATGGGGGTCTTTCTCATCCACAGCTTTGTGCTGTAACATATTAATGTTTCCAAAAACAATGTATCATTTTGTTTGGCATGTTACAAACATGTACATAGATGTTACCGAGCTGTACATGTCTCTCTGATTGATTGATTGATTAATTGAACCCAGGTCCTTATTTTTGCTCTGCTACTGAGCTACATTCCCAGCCCCTCTTCTTTGATTTTTTTTTTTTTTTTTGGTCCCAGGGATCGAACTCGGGTCCTTGTGCTTTTGCAGCAGGTGGCAAAACCACTGAGCTAAATCTCTGGCCTCTTCTTTGATTTTTAATTTGTGACAGGGTCTCAATAAGCTGGTCTTGGCTTGCAGCCCCACAGCCTCAACCTCTCATGAGGGTACTCCCAGCTTGCATGTTTTGCTGATTTTCTTTTTGCTGTAAGTTTTTTTGTTTTGTTTTGTTTTTGGTACCAGGGATCGAACTCAGGACCTTGTGCTTACAAGGCAGGTGCCAGAACCACTGAGCTAAACCCCCGGCCCTGCTGTAAGTTTTATATCCAATATTTGGTCTTGCATATATAAGTAGCCCTGGTTCACTTTTCTTCACTGCTGCATAGTCCTCCACTGGGTGACTGTATTGAAGTCCATTTATCTAGTCCCTACTAATGGACATCTAGGTTGCTTCCTGTGTTTGACTTCTACAGTCAGTGTCACAGTGAACATCCTTGCCCTGCCTTCTTATGAGGTGGTGGTGGCTTCTTTAGAAAGACAAGGAGAACCTTTGCCAAGAAGGAAGTCACCATAAGTGAGCTTTAGGGAAGGGAAAATGGAATCCACAGAGCATCCCCTAAGGTCCAGCACCAGGTGGCCAGGATCTTGGCCAGGCCTAGGAGGGGCCTAAGGGCTGAAAGGCGGGCAGCTTGAGTAGCTCTGGAAATACCCCAAATGGGCCAGGCTTTCACTCTGGTTTTCCCAGTTCATCTCTCACATTTCATGTTCTTGGAACTTTAAAAGCAAGGATTCTGGAGTCAGCCTGCCAGAGTTTGTTCTCTCGGATCATCACTTACTAGTTGCATGGCCTTCAGCAGTTACCCAAGATGCTGGGCCTGGTGGCACACACCTGTAATTTCACCTCTCTGGAGGCTGAGGCAGGAGGATTGCTGCAAGTTCAAGGCCAGCCTGGGCTACATAGTGAATTTAGGGTTAGGGTTATGTCTGAACTGCATAGCAAAACCTTATCTCAAAAACCAAAAAAAGCGCATGTGCGCGTGCACGTGCGCGCACACACACACACACACACACACACACACGACCAAGATTGCAAGGCCTCAATTCCCTTAATCTGTGAAATAAGAAACAGCACCTATCCTATCATGTTATTGGAAGGGTGCAGCGAGACCTTCTGCGTAACACTCAGCACAGTGTCTGCACTACATTCCCAGCCCCCTTTTGACCCCACACCATGGAGCAAACCTTAGATGTGACCACTGATGGTGACCCAATGACAAACATGGGAAATGTGACTTTTCTTCGATTGTGAGTCCTTCACTGTCCTATCCAAATTGTTTTTCTTCAGGTTTAAAAATTTTCAAAATAAAAAGTTAGGTGGGGAAGCTGGGCCTGGTGGTACACATGTATAATCCCAGCATTCAGGCGGCTAAGGCAGGAGGATCATGAGCTCAAGGTCACCCTGGGTTACACAGTGAGCCCCTGTCTCCAGAAAAAAAGGCATAATATTTGCATATAACATATGCAGATCCTCCCATATAATTTAAAGCATCCCTAGTTTCCTTATACCTAACACAGTATAAAATCTACGTAAATAATTGTCATACTATATTGTTTAGAAAATAATGGCAAGAAAATCTGTATATATTCAGTCAGATGAATTTTTTAAAGTATTTTTAGCTATACATGGGGGCTTGTTGTCCCAACACTCTGGGAAGCTGAGGCAGGAGAATCCCAAGTTCAAGTTTAGCCTGGGCAATTTAATGACTTAGTGGAGCCCTATCTCAAAAAGAAAGAAAGAAAGAAAAAGCCTGGGGGATGTAGCTCAGTATAAAGGCCCTGGGTTCAATCTCCAGTACCACACACACACACACACACACACACACACACACGCACTCACACACAAACCCTTTTTTCAGTCAGAGGTTGTGTGAATCCAAGTGTTATCAGAACCCTAGGGTCTGTCCCACAGTGATGAAGAATGAAACCACAGACAGAAGCGGGGGGGGGGGGTGTCAAACAAATTTATTTAAAAGCTACAAAGACAAAGTAGAGCTCCAGCCAGCTAGGAGGGGTCCTGAGCAGGATACCTGCCAGAGCTCCTTGCCTAGGGGTCTTTGAGAGGTTTAGACAGAAGCTCGGGCTGCTGTGCAGGTCATGTGATCTCCACCCCATAGGAGACTGCATACTTTTCAGGGCCCAACCCAGGCAGTGCCCACGCAGGGCCCACGTACCTCTGAGTCCATGGCTGCCTGATCTTGCTCTGGGGAGGCCCAACAGCCATGGGGCACCTGGTATGTGTTTCTGTGAGCTCTCTGGCTCAGCCCACTCCGTTGTGGGACTGCTGTCCTTCCTGCCTGACCCTCGCTCACGAGGGTGCAGAGCTGTGGGTACGGAGGACAGCTTTATTCCTCTCTCTCTCTCTGTCTGTTGGAATCTCCCACACACACATACATAATTTGAGACCGAGTGAACACACCATTGGTTTGCACCTTTTATTCTTTCATTCATTCATTCATTCATTCATTCATGCTGCTGAGGATGGAACTCAGGCCAAGTACATGCTGGGAAAGCACCCTGCCACTGAGCCCCACCCAGCCCTGCTCCCATCTTCGTGGATGTTGTCAGGAAACGGAAATATTTAAGGAAAAACTCTTAAAAACTACTGCTGATAATCTGAAAGCTGATGAGAACTAAATGTGATATTTCTTCCCAGCAGCCTATCTTTATAAATAATTACAATAGTGATACACACCACTGCTGACAATTTAGAAAAGAGGAAAATCCCAGAAAGGAAAATGAAAATCACCTGTGCTTCCATCACCGGGGGAATCAGCACTGAGCCTTTGGTGTCTGTCCCATAGTCTCTTGTTTTGTGCATACATTCTACACAGACGTGCATATTTATTTATGACTTACTTATTTAGAGACAGGGTCTCACCATGTAGTTCAGAATGGCCTCGAACTCCCTCTGTAGCCCAGGTTGGCCCTTAAACTCATTGTGATCCTCCTGTCTCAGCCTCCTGAGTGCTGGGCGTACAGGTGTGCCACTACATCCCGGCTCAGATGTGCGCATTTAAAGAGAGAGTTGAGCTCCCACTGTGTTTTGGAACTCTTTTCTATTTACAAGTGATCTGGGGCCAGGGATTTAGCTCAGTGGTTCCTCCGCCTGCCTCATAAGCGCAAGGTCCTAAGTTCGATCCCCAGTACCAAAAAAAAAGCGCAATCTGTTTCTCAAGTCTTTCATTGTTTTCATACGACAGAGTTCTGTACCTCTCCCTGTAGCTGGCCGCACATCATTGTGCCGGCCACACTGGCCTCTTCTCTGTCCCTTGTAGTGGGTTGAATTGTTCACCCCAAATCTCAGAGTGTGACCTTACTGGGAATAAGGTATTTGTAGGTGTGGTTAAGATGCAGTCTTCCCAGGTTAGGCGGACCCTAACTGCAGTGGCAGCTGTCTTTAGAGACAGAGGAGGAGACAGACAGGAGAGAAGTGAGGTCAGAGGCGGAGATGGGAGTGACGTGTCCACAGCCCAGAATCCCCAGAGATCCCAGCAGTCACAGACTTGAGAAAGCTCGGGGCAGACACAGAAGGCCAGGAACGGTGATGCACACCCTAACCTCAGCACCCTTGGAGGCTGAGGCAGGAGGATCATAAGTTTGAGCCAGCCCACGCAATTTAGCAACTCAGAGAGACCCTTTCTTAAAAGGTATAGGTCCTTTTAAGAAATGCCTCACAAGCACATGCCTCACAAGCACAAGGTCCAGAGTTCGATCCCCGGTACCAAAAAAAAAGAAAAGGTATAAAAGGCTGGGGATGTGGATCAGTGCGGAAGCCCTGGGTTCAATCCCTAGTAGTGGAAAAACAAAAACAAAAAATTCCAGAAGGAACCAAGCCTTCCAACACCTTGGTTTTGGACTTCTGGCCTCCAGAACGGTGAGGGTCTTAATTTCTATTGTCTTAAGCCGCCCAGTCTGTGGTACTTTGTTAAGGCACCCAGAGGAAACCCACGCACATCCAGCTGATCTCGCCTCCACTCCTCTGCCTGGACCGCTCGTCCCAGACTTCTCTGTGGTTTGCTGTGACTTGGCACTCTGAGCTCAGCTCAGGGTCACCTCCTCACCGGTTCCCTGTCCACGTCACACTGCTTTGCTGTCTCCACCTCGCCCCTTGCTGCCCTGCTGCCCGGAATGTGCGGACTTTGCCATCCTCACCCCTGCCCTGCCTCCACCCTCCAGAACAGCTCCTAGCACCTCGTCACTGCTCAGTCCCTAAAACCTGGTGAATCCCCGAATCAAAGAGCGGAGGAGAGCACCTCGCTGCCACCCGGGGCCCTGAGAATCGAGGTTTCCTGCACGTTCTCCGCTGACTCAGGCCGGAGGCTGGGGAAGTCCCGGACTCATCTCCTCTTTCTCTTCCGTGAGAAGGGGACTCGGCTCTCTCCTTGCCACCTCTAGGATCTGTGTCGGGATCCAGACGGGCGAACTCCTCAGGAACAGGAGAAACTTCATTTATCGCCAGGCACCAGCCCGGAGGCGGAGGACCTAAATCCTTATCTGTGTCCGCATGGGGAGGTGGCAGCAAGCCTTGTCTTGCTTGGAATCAGGAGTGACAGTGGATGGAAACAAAAGCGTAACAGAAACTTGGACGGAGCACAGCCTCAAACCAGCACATCTCCTTTCCACCTCGGAACGGGGAACTGAAACCTGCGCAGGAAGCTCTTCCTCCTCCTGTGGGAAGATCCCACTCTGCTCTGATTCCCCTTTTAACACACAAATGCTAAGAGCTGTGCTCCCCACACTCTAAGTCAAATGGACATTCTTCTTGCAAGCCAACCTGTCCCGCCCTTCTGAATTACACTCTTCTTATTTATTCTCAGCCCTTTCCTATCCTGACACATGTGTAATTTTTGCTTTCTGTCTCATGACTTGACTCACTTTGCAGGGTACAGGATTTTCCCACCAGGACAGAGTTGACAGCCCATAACGGTCTCCGTTTAAGTAAGACGTCCACTCCCGTGAACCCTAACCCAGATAGACGCAACGCCACACTGTGTCTCCTTTCAAAATTTATTGAACTAGTAGATTTATTGTAAGAACAGAAACACAAGCAAATGAACCGGCAGGAATTGGTCCCCTCTAACTGTCGTTGAGGGAGCAGCACATTTCTCTCTCTCTTTTTTTTTGTACTGGGGATCAAACTCGGGTCCTTGCACTTGTGCAGCAGGCAGTGAAACCACTGAGCTAAATCCCCGGCCCTCTTTCTTAATGATAAAAGCAAACAGAGGTGGGAAGCAGCCCTCCTGCTGCTCAGCCCTCAAATGAATGTAAACAAGGGCGGGATGGATCAGTTGCTGCTCGTAGCACTGGGGCCACTGCTGTCCCTTCACACTGGTCAGCTCGGTCCCTCCTGGGGCTCACCCTCTTCTCACCACCCCTGGGAACTCAGAGGTCACTGGAAGCTTACAGATCTCTGCCTCGTCCATTTCTTCCAACTCGGGGCTGGGAGTGAATTGGGCCATGGGACCGGGTGACTCTTGGCTTCTTAGGGCTGCCTGGGCCCCTCCTGAACGGCACGGTTCTCCTCCAGTCTCTTGGCTCTCCCTGAGGATCGTCCAAGTCTCAGGCAGGGGAAGGAAGGAGCCATGCAGCCCAGGTGCTGAAGGGCAGGGCTGCAGCTCTGACTGCACAACAGAAACGTGGGCAATTCATTCATCTTTGTTTGCAGGTGTCAGAGTTGAAGCAGAACTTTCAGCCGACTGAAAGCCTTGTTCTCTGTTCCTCCAAACTTTCTGTGGTCACAGTTTGCAGCCGAGTCGTCGCCCACTCTGCCACACTGTCTAAATCTGCTTCTCTGAATCTGGAAGTTCCAGGAAACCCCAGGCCTATCTGTTGATGTTACCATGTGTCCCTCCAGCCGTCTCGATTCTTGGTGACAGTCTCTCTCTCCATTGCCCCATTATTTAATCCGAGCTGGGGGCCAGACAAGAGGGGCTCCAGGGATCACTGGGGTTGGCCATCAGCGCATCCGGGGCGCCTCTGCTGCTGCTGGGGTCCCCAGTGAGCTCCACGCTGGTGCTGCGGTTGTTATCCGGTTCCCCTGGCGTCCTCCGGAGGCAGCGGTTGATAAGCATGGAGAAGAAGTTAGGGAAGGACGGGCTGGAGAAGTAGTACACCACGGGGTCCAGCATGCTGTTCATGTAGGTGAAGCTGAGCGTGATGAAAAACGCCAGGTCGACCGAGCGGTATGTTTCGCAGTCCTGTGTGCCTGAGGTGTATAGGAGCCAGAAAATGCGGATCCGCACAGCCACGCTGGGCAGGAAGCAGATGACAAAGACGATGGCCACCACCAGGATGAAGTTGATGGCTCTCTTGATCTTGGCGTGCCTGTCCATCTGTCTCTGCCGCAGGCTCCAGATGATCCTGAAGGAGCAGAACAGGATGATGGCCAGGGGCAGGAAGAACTCCAGGAGAAACATGGCATCGTGCCACCGGAAAGAGTTGCAGATGCTGAAGCTGCTGCACAGCTTGGCAGAGCCATTTTGGGTCAGCATGGAGTTGTGCAGGAGGTGAACTGTCAGGCCGATGGTGACGGCCCACAGCAGGCAGGAGACGATGGCTGCCGTGCGGTTGGAGATCTTGTTCAGCGCATGGTGGGGGTGCACCACCCGGAAGTACCTGTCCACGGCCACCACTGTGAGGAAAATGATGCTGCCCTGCCGGTTCATGGCCAGCATGAAGAGCATCAGCCGGCAAGGGACGTCCCCAAACTTCCAGTCCCACTTCTTCACGTAGTTGTCCGTCAGGAACGGCAAACAGATGATCAGGAGAAAGTCAGCCACGGCCAGGTTGAACAGGAAAATCCGGCTGGATTTCCAGGATTTGAGATGGAAGCAGAAAATCCACAGGGCCAGGCCGTTGCCCAGGAGCCCGAACACGAACTCCAGCCCCACCACAGGCGCCAGCACCTTGGCGATGCATTCGTCTCGGAAGACACAGCAGTTCTTGCCGTGGATGACCAGAAAGTGGTCCTGACCGCTCATGAGTGGGTCAGGCCAGGCCGCACCAGGGCGCCCTGCTTGCTCTCGAGTGCTCTGGGAGAGGCTGGCTGTGTGGCAAATGTGTGGCTCAGCCCTCAACTTTATGTCATTGGGGTGTTGAAATAGATGACTGAATGGTTACCAGGAAACTACGAAATCACTTGAAAAAAAAAAAGAAAAAGCTGGCAAGGCTCTTATGCAACCTGCTGTTTGCATAAACAAGCAATAAAATCCCCTGAGCAGACAGGAACTCACCAAGTTTTCTAAATGTAAAGGATAAGTTTGGGCAAGCTGGCTGGCATTTATGAATTACTAAGATCCAGGGGACATCCCTTCGGAGCGCTGTGTGTGCTCGTGATGAAGGGCTTAGCACTGGAGAATGGAGCTCACTGCCACTCGCTAGAATGACATAATTAACAGGTCTACCATGGCAGTCAGAACAATGCTCCATTCCACAGCATGGTTTTCCAGAAAATCTAAGGAGCAGCGTGAAACATTAGCAAGGATCTGACATTAGGAGGGAGCAGCATGCCTGTGATTGCTTTTGGGAAGGCGGAGCAGAGAGCCCTTGCTCCTTTTAGGAGGACAGATGTGCTGAACCTGAGCCCTTTTCTCAGCCACTGCTCTGTGCAAACATGGGTTGCTTCTCTACACTGAATTCTGCCGTCAGTCTCTAGTCAGAAAAGAATGCTGGGCTGGGGGCTGGATGCCAGGATGCCAGGTGTGGCGGCGCATGCCTGTCATCCCAGCATTCAGGAGGCTGAGGCAGGAGGATCCCTGTGAGTTCCAGGCCAGCCTGGGCTGCATAAGAAGACCTTGTCTCACAAAAACAAATTTTTTTCTTAGTGCACATTTGCAGTATATGCTGATCACATTCATCGCAGGTCACATGCTTTTTTTTAAAGCGCCCACTTTTGTAAAATTAAATTTAGAGCTGCAGGACCTAAGAGGACACTGAGCTCTGCCTTGCAAGACATCAGTTTTTGGAATTTTTTTAGTGTATTGGATGTCATCCTGTAGAACGTTCCTATAGCTTAATATTTTGCTCTCATGAATTTTTTCTTTTCTTTCTTTCTTTTCTTTTTTTCTTTCGGTACCGGAGATCGAACTCAGGACCTTGTGCTTTCCAGGCAGGTGGCGGAACCACTGAGCTAAATCCCTGGCCCTTTATTTATTACTTTTTAAGATTGGGTCTTGTTATGCAGTTCAGGCTGGCCTTGAACTTTATATTTAGCCAGGTTGACCTTAAACTTGTGATCCTACTGCCTCAGCCTCCCAAGTAGCTGGGATTATGTGCATGAGATTTCTAATTATGTTGTTGTACTTTGAGTTAGAAATTGGAAATATATTCCCTTAGTTGTGTGCCTGCACTCAGTAATCGGATGATGATGAAGATGAAGATCATTACAGCACCTGGATTACAGAAGTTCCAGTGTGTGGGACCTCAGGCCTCACATTTTAAATATGTTATCTTATTGTACCCTCTGGACCATAGGCCATGAGGGAAGGACTGTCATTGATCTTATTCCTTTTTCTTTTTTGTGTTTGTTTGTTTTGGTACCAGGGATGGAACTCAGGACCTTTTGCTTAAGAAGCAGGCATGGTGAGCTGGGGATTTAGCTCAGTGGTTTCACCGCCTACTGCGCAAGCGCAAGGACCCAAGTTTGATCCCCGGTACCCCCCCTTCCAAAAAAAGAAGCAGGCATGGTGCCACTGAGGTAAATCCCCAGCCCTCTTTCTTTGTTTGTTTTTTTTTTTTGTTATCGGGGATTGAACTCCGGTCCTTGCGCTTCCACAGCAGGCAGCGAAACCACTGAGCTAAATCCCCAGCCCTCTTTCTTTGTTTTTTGAAACAGGGTCTCACTACATATTCCAGGCTGGCCTTGAACTCACTATGCAGCCCAGTCTGGCCTCTAACTCATAGCAGTCCTCCTGCCTCAGCCTCCAAGTGCTGGCATTACAGGTGTGCACCACCACACCCCGCTAATCTGATTTCAAAATGAGGAAAGTGAAACTCAGAGAGGTTGATAATATGCTCTTCATCCAGCTAATGAAAGAAAAGCATAGACTTGAATCTGGCACTGACTTTCAGGCCCGTGTCCCTAACCACTACACTACCCTGCCTCTTAGCGCGTCTTGCCTGGCCTATTAGGTTGCACTGGTTGGAGGTCATATCGAGCACTTGTACTACTGAAATGCTTGGCATTTTTTTCCTGCCCTTACTCATTGAGCACAAGCTTTCTCCTTGGATAAATGTGGACTCTTCACTGACATCCCCGGAGTAATCCTTACGGGCTTTATTAACTGCGAGTCCAGAAAACTGTGGATGTAGTTATTTCTGGGAGCTAGAATTTGCAAGGGACCTTCCTTCCTCACTTTTACCATTTTATTTTTTTTTAAGCAGTGAACATGGATAAAATTAGCAAACATTGCGAAAGGAGACAAGCCGGGGTTTGCTCTGCCTCTGTCGTTAATGAGCTGCACAGTCTCTTAGCCCATCGGCTTCCTCTTTGGGAAACTGAGGAACTTAGCAGTCTCCGAGTTCCCTGCTTCAGGGTCTCGAGGTCTGATTCCAAACCAAGGTTCCCAACTGCCCAGGAGAACGAAGTTCCACACCTCCCTGGACCCGGGTGTTAGGGAATTTCCTGTCTTCCCACTGTACAGCGGGCAGGTTTTGTCTTGCTTGGGTCTTTCTTTTATCCACTTATTTCTTTCTTACTGATGGATGAGCTGTACAGAAACCTGTTTTCATGAATCATTTCAAGGGCTAAGGTGGCGATTCCGTGGAGTCTGGTGGAAATTCCAATCCACATTTGTGACTCTCCCAAGGACCTTACTCTCTACGTTTGGTTTTCCTCCCACAGGTGGAGGGTGTGCCGGACTAGACTCAACTATTTTTTGAGACAGGGTCTTGCTCTCTTGTCCAGGTTGACCTTAAACTCTGGGCTCAAGGGATCCTCCTGCCTAAGCCTGCAGAGCAGGTGGGACTATAGGTGCGTGACACAAATTGCATGTATTCAGTATTGAACTGCTACTGGGGGAGTAGTTCAGTGGTAGACAGCTTACCTAGAATGTGCCCAGCATCACACACACACACACTACAGCTGTCATTCATCAGCTGTTTGCTATGTGTGACCTCATTTAACTGTCACACAGCCCTATGGGAGCGACACTGTTGTTATCATCATTCCCATTTCATAGATTGGACAACTGAGCCTTAGAAATGGTAAGTGCTTAGCTATTTCCTGTCTTTGAGCAACCTGGGATTCCTGTTTTAGTTATCCATTGCTACCTTAGTGGCTTCAGATAACCAAGTGTGATCCTTTGGGTTGTCTGGGATCAGCTGGACGCTTCTCATGTGGGGCCCTTGATAGCATTGGGCTAAGGTCACAGGGATGGATAAGCATGGCACTAGCTCCTCTCCTGCTTCATAGAATATTGTGCCTCTCTATGTGGCTTTTCTGTGCAACTTTTTTTCTCCCTTTCTTTGGTATTAGGGACTGACCCCAGGGCCTTTGCACTGAGCTATACCCCAGCCCTTTAAAAAAATTTTATTTTGAGGGCTGGGGATTTAGCTCAGTGGTTCCACTGCCTGCCTTGAAAGCACAAGGACCTGAGTTCAATCCCTGGTACCAAAAAAAAATTTTATTTTGACCAAGTCCTCCTGAAGTTGCCCTGTCTGACTTGAACTTATGATCCTCCTGTCTCAGCCTCCAGAGTAACTGAGATGACAGGTGTGCACCACCATGCCTGGCTCCATGTGGCTTTTTCAATTGGCCTTTCTATGCGGTCTTACCATGTGGCTTCTGTCCATGTTCTTTCCACAGGGCAGCCTGGATGCCATCTGTGGGCCACATGGGACTTCCAGAAGCCACAAGGTTCCCTGCTTAATGCCAGGAGACAGAAAGGCCTGGCCGCCGTCCCCACCATGTCGAATTGGTTAAAGCAGGTTGCAGAGCCAGTCCGTGTCCCAGCAGGGGGACACACAGGGTGGGAGTAGCAGGGAGCACAGATCACAGGGGGCCATAGTTTCAGGCATGGAACTCAGTGATTAAACAAGGAAGGCCTGGAGCTGGGCATGGTGGGACACACCTGTAGTCCCAGCACTCCGGAGGAGGCTAGGCAGGAGGATTGCTGGGAGTTCAAGGCCAGCCTGGCCTACATAATGAGTTCGAGTCGGCCTGAACTGCAAAGGGAGACCCTGTCTCAAAAAAACAACAAATAAACAAGCAAACAAGGAAGGCTGGTAGAGGGGAGGCTGAATGTAGATTACACCCACGTGTGAGCCCACCTCTCTCTCTCCATTTAGAGCCAGCCTCGCGGAAGTGCTAGGTTCATGCCCTGTTGATGCCCTCTTCAAATCCAGAATAGTTTTCCAACAATGGCCCTTGCCTTTCCATCCTGCATCCAGCCCTGCAGATGACACCTCAGGTCCTTCGGGGCTCTCTGCTGCCTTGTGACAGGGTCTTGAGCCACCCTGGAGCCTGCTATGGCTCAGGAGGCCCAGACCAGATGATCAGGACCTTTCGTCCCAGTGGGGCTGGGTCCCCGCCTCACCTGGCTGCCTCCTCAGAAATCCTGACAACTGCTTTCCCCTCTGGCCCTGAGATCCAACCCTCTCCAGGGTGCTCTGCCAGACACCTGCTGACTGCAGACACCTTCTTACCTTCTAGGTTTGTTTTATTTTTTTAACATTCTAGGTTTTAATTAATCAAGGATTTTTAAAAACCCCATCCTGAGAACAGACCAGCACTTAAATTTTTACCACTGTCAGCACAAATGAAAGGTTCTCCTTTCCACATTGGCCCCGTGGACCAATACCCTCGGCTTGCCTGAGACTTTTCCTAGAAGGGAGCCCTTCCTGCCAGATCTGGCCCTTTCCTGTTCCAGGTAGCTGCACAGGAGCTCCATCACCTATGCTCCACTCCTTACAAACGAAAATGCTTCTTGGTAAGATTTGTGTTGCATTCTGTGAACTTAAAAAGGGAAGTCAATTGTGAATCGAGACCCTGCTTGAGGTTTTGCTTCCTCTTCCTTTTGATTTGTTCTTGCTGCTTCAGTGGGAACCTCTGTCCGAGGCTTTGCCTGAGCTTTGGCTCTACCTGAGCTTCGAGACCGAGAGCACCGTGCTTTCCTCGGGGGGCAAAATTCCAGAAGTCTTCTAAGCCAGTCAGTCACACACAGGACACGTGTTCTTTCAAAACCGTGTTTATTAAGATGAAGCAACAAAGGAGTGGCCGAGGAAACAACTGTAACTAAGAATAGATTAAAAGCAGAAGCATGGATTTTCACAGATTTCTATTAAGAAGACACGTTGTCCATAGACACTCACAGAACCCTTGGCTTCACCTCCTGGGTAGCTGGGGAATAAGGTAATCCAGGTTGTGATAATGAAGCAGCTACTTAGGGACTCTGAACCACAAGAGAAATCACTTGTCCCTCAGTGTGGATTTTTTTTTTTTCTTTTTAGTTTTTTGAGACAGGGTCTCGCTATGTAGCCCAGGCTGGCCTTAAACTCACTCTGTAGCCCAGACTGGCCTTGAACTCAAGACAATCCTCCTGCCTCAGTCTCCCGAGTGCTGGGATTACAGGCATGCTGCACCACACCCGGTTTCTGCGTCAGTTTCTTTATGTGTGAAATGTGTTAATGTAATAAGTCATAACATTGAACACTTATGTAAAACACAGAGCTTCTGGTTTTACATGCACTTATTCTTACATTCATTCAACAAGTCTTTTAATGAGCATTTGCTATATGGCGGTGTTTTTCTGGACATAATGGTCCCTTTATGCTTCAGGACTCTACATTCCTTGAATCTGTGAAGTCAGTATTATTGTTACCTGTGTGTGACATGAGAAAACTGAAACTGAAAATGGGTAAATAAAATCTGCCCCAGGGCCGGGGATTTAGCTCAGTTTGCAAGTGCAAGGCCCCAAGTTTGATCCCCAGTCCAAAAAAATAAAAAAGGTCTGCCCCAAGATCACACATGGCATGGTGGCTGAGCTGGGATTCGGATCCAATCTACCTTAACTTCTGTGGGCCACACTTCATCGCCAGGCTGAAAAGGAACCGGCAGAGACAGCCTAGAGGGTGTTTGGAGGCAAAAGAATGAAAGGTTGGCAAGGTCCAGTGTGGACAGCGTACCCTGGGGATTGGAGAACAGAAATACAGGCGGAGAGGGCAACTTTCACCGCTTTGCAGTTGGAGAATGGAGCCAGGTTTAGGGCGGAACATTTTCCCTGAATTCAGGGCAGGAGCAGCCTGTCATCCCATGGAATCATCTGGATTTGAGAGTTCCAGAGCAGATTTGGGAAATGCGGGTGCCTAAGGGGGTCCTGCGGTGAGAGGGGAATCCCGCAGTGTGCACAGAGCAGGTCTAGAAACCGTATTCAGTGAAAGGGCAAAGGCCTTAAACATCTCTGCTCCCCCAAAGCTGCTGTCACACAAAGCTGCCCAATGGTCCTACAGATAAAAAGGATCCTGCCTGGCCCCCGATGCTGAAGTCAGTAAATACTTGGAAAACAAGTGAACAAGTCCAGTCCACATTCACATACCAAGCAGCCAGAAGCAGTGAGGTTGGACTTAGCATAACTCAAAGGCCGACAGGGATTTGTTTTTCAAGCTCTCAGCTCCCGTGGAGGAACCAGGGCAGGAAAACATAACCCTCAGCACCACCTTTGAAATGTAAGGATCTGCAGAAAAATGTGGGCGCTCGGAGGTGAAGGCAAGATCATCCTGCTGTGGCTCCTGGGCTGCCTGGCAGTCACAACGTTGGCAATGAAACGAACAGAGGGGCACGAGGAAGATGGGCAACAGCAGTCAGATGACCCAGTCCAGACAGGCTCGCTCAGCCGAAAGCAAAGAATGGACTTGGTCCAGTTTCTCTTTCCCAAGATAAGTACTGAGGGTCAGAGGCTAAGAAATACCGAGAAGTCATTCAGTTCACTAGCTCCCCCCAGAGCAATGCAGACCATTTCCCCCGCCGCTAAAAATGACCCAGGGGCCGAGCAATCCCCGACCAACGCACCCATCCTCCATGTCACACGCTGTCCTGCCACTGCAGTCAGAACACAGAAACACAACAAACTCACGTCAGTCTACTGGAACCTTCCACAAAGGTAGAGGGACGTGGCTCTCAGTTCCCGCAGGAGGGAAGGAGGACACCACTACGGAAGGGCGGCAGCATTTTCCAAGTCCTCCGTGCACGGGCACGGGTTAACTCAGGGTGGCCCATCTGTCCCCCTCGACGCCGTTGGCCTGTCTGTGTTAGTGCCATTCAACACTTGCAGTTCCCACTGGGTGTCCAGCTGGCTTTGGCAACTGTGTGCCACAGTGATGCTACTCTTTCGACACAGGTTGGAAGCTGGGAGCTCCCTCGGCTCGAGAGGCTCTGGTCCCGGTCGCCAGGGTCTCCAGCCGCAGACATTGAGCTTGCTGTAGAATCTGGGAAATGAGGGGCTTGAGAAGTAGTAGACGAGAGGGTCCAGCACACTGTTCAGGTAGGTGAAGCTGAGAGTGACATGGAGGCCCATGTGCACGGACGCGTTGCAGGCGCTAGAGGGCACTGTCCACAGGAAGTAGAGTCGGGCCAGCGCGCTGGGCAGGTAGCATGTGACGAACACAGCGGCCACCACCGTGATGAAGCGGATGGCCCTCCTCATCCTCGCCTGTCGGGCCAGCCGCCGCCGCTGCTGCAGGCTCCACACGACCTTGAAGGAGCAAAAGAGGATGATGCTCAGGGGCAGGAAGAACTCCAGCTGGAACATGACGTCGTGCCAGCCGTTGGCCTTCTCCATGATGAAGCTCTCGCAGGAGATGGCCTTCTCCCGCACACACAGGTGGCTTTCCACCAGGAGGTACAGGGTCCCCAGGATGACCAGGGTCCAAAGGACACACACGGCACCCACCGCGGTCCGCTTGGAGATGGTGTTGAGTGCGTGGTGGGGGTGGACGACCTTGAAGTACCGGTCCACAGCCACCACCGTGAGGAACACAATGCTCCCGGCCCTGTTCATGGCCAGCATGAAGAGCACCAGCCTGCAGGGCACGTCCTCGAAGCCCCAGTGTCTGTGTCGGTGGTAGTAGTCGGTCCGGAAGGGCAGGCAGATCATGAGGAGGAAATCAGCCACGGCCAAATTGAAAAGGTAAACAGTGCTCGGCTTCCAGGTCTGCACATGAAAGCAGAAGCCACACAGGGCGATGCCATTGCCAAGGGCTCCCAGCACGAAGGCCAGGATGAGCAGCGGCGGCATCACCTTGGAGATGGGGTCCCCCTCGAGGAGGCAGCACGACCCGTTGTCCATGGTGGAGACAGCAGGTGTCCTGTGTGCGGAGTGGCTCCTGGAGTCCCGGAGAGGCCACCGATGGCTTAGCTGGTGGGTTCCACTTTGGTGCCCAGGGGAGCGGCCAGAGCACATAGGGGTGAGTGCAGCCACAGCACCCGCAGGGAAACTGCAGCCTGAAAAACAAAAGCCCCCAGGAGGTCCTGGCTCCCTAGCCTGAGTCACCAGCTGCCTGTGTCCCCGACAGGCACAGCCTGTGGCCGGGCCCGGCTTAGGCTTCGAGATGCACCAGTTTCACAAAAAGTCCTCATTTTCTGGGAAGCAACCGGTCCCGAGGAGATTCAAGCCTGGGAGGAGTTGCTGGGCCCAGACCCAGGTAATTTGTATTTGTAGTTTCTCTCTTCCTCCAGACTCACTCAGTGCTGGAGAGTGCACACAGCTACCCAGCAGGCAGGAAAAAAGCTTGTTTGTCCTCCCTCCTGGTGGAGAAATACAAACATTTCCTGGAGTCGCTTTCCTTCCCTAACCTTCGCCTGACTGCCCTGACCTCTCTCCATCCCTCGGGGGCGCTCCTGGTGCCAGAGAGGGGAGGCTCAGCCTGCAGCCGCTTCCAGAGCCCAAAAGCACAGCACTTGAAACTGGGAGATCTTCCGGGAGAAGCCTGACATCTGTTGGGTGTTAAAAAAAATTCTTTGACAAGGGTCAGGGGGTTTAGCTCAGTGGTTCCGCCCGCCTGCCTCATTAGCGCATAGGTCCTGAGTTTGATCCCTGGTACCAAAAAACAAAAACAAAAACAAACAAAAAAAATTCTTTGACAGAGTTCAGGAAGCTGAGGCAGGAAGATCCTGTGAATTTGAGGCCAGCCCAGGCTATATAATGAGACCCTGGTTCAAAAAAAGAAAAATTCTTCGAAGCTGTCACCCCTCTTCCCCTCCATTCCACCTCCCCAGCCTTTGCTTCCTCTGGACCCAGGTGACCAGCTGTACAAACAGCAAAGCTCACATCACATGTCTGCCTCCTAGGGAGCCGGGTCCCCCCTGTGCTGGGAAGCAGAACCTAAGACTTTTGCAAAAAGAGCCTTCAGCTCTGAGTTTCCCATTGGCTGCTCCAAGGAGCTGAGCATCATGGTAGGTGTGGGTGTTTTGTTTTGTTTTTGTTGTGATACTGGGAATTGAACCCAGGGCCTTTGCACTGAGCTTCACCCTCAGCCCTCCTGCCTCAGCCTCCCAGAGTCCTGGGTCTGGGATGTGTATGCTTTACATTTTAATAGTTGCTGAGCTCCTCAGTGAAGGTGGATGAGGATCTTGGGAGCTGCTCAAGGAGTCTGTCTCTAAAATAATCATGGGCCAGGGATTTAGCTCAGTGGTTCTGCCACCTGCCCTACAAGTGCAAGGACCCGAGTTCAAGCCCCAGTACCAAAAAATAAAATAAAATAATCATGGGTAAAATTAGACTGTGTGAAAAGCTGGGGGTTTTGCTACAATTTCCTGTCCTTCGGCTTTAGAGATTATCTATCTGTCCTAGGCCTTTCAGCTCCCAATTTAGGAAAGAAGCTTGGGGAGGGCACAGTGAAAGAATGCAGAGGCCTTCTTCTTCTAAATGCTGATTAAAACCGACCTTTCCTGAGTGCTGGATCCCAAACAGGCCAATTACATTCCCCACATGAAGAATTCCTTTTCTCATTCCAAAGCCTCCACTTCCCCTTTCCAGTCTGTCATGGTGGCAGACTGGTGGCTTGTGGGTCATATCTGGTTCAAAGACCACTTTGGTTTGGCCAACATGTTCTGAAAATCTGGAATAGCCCTATGGAAACCCAACTTCTGTCTTCTTTCAGAAATTTAGAAGATCTGATGGGTAGAGTGACGCTGCCTGTAATGGCAGCCACTCAGGAGGCTGAGACAGGAGGATCACCAGCTTAAGGCCAGCCTGGGCAACTGAGTGAGAACCTGGCCTTCTTTTCAACAAAAAAGGCTGAGCACATAGCTCACAGTGCTCCCTCCGTTCAGTTCCCGGAGAGGGGCAGTGGAGAGAGAGAGAGAACATCGGGAGCTCTGCCACACTGGATGGGGGCTGCTGCCCCTAGGACTGAGGAGCATGGGTTCTGCAGTTCCCCACGGGCCCCCCTCCCCATCACCCCGCTTCCAGTTGGCTCCGTCTTCCATGTCTGGTCCCTGTGGGCTTTGGAATTTGTCAGCTCTGCTCCAGGTTTCAGGTCACCTTCCTTGGGCTGAGATACAAGGAGCTTCAGGCCAGCTCCGCCTTTACCTCACACCCCATTGTTAGTCTCCTAACTTCTTTTTTTTTTTGGTACCGGGGATTGAACTCAGGTCCTTGCGCTTTTGAGGCAGGCAGTAGAACCACTGAGCTAAATCCCCAGCCCTGTCTCTTAACTTCTAATGAGTGGAGGCATCAACAGGACCTGCATCCAGTTCTCCGTGAGGATAAATCCCGAGCTCTTGGCAGGAAAGGCACAGAATCAGGGCCTGCAAATGGTAAACACCCCCCCATGTCGGGGATCGAACTCAGTGGCTGGCACATGCAGGTAAGATGTCTAGCACAGAGCTACACAACCAGCCCAAATGGTAAGTAATCTTTTTTGTTTTGTTTTTTGAGAAAGAGTCTCACTATGGAGCCCAGGGTGGCCTGGAACTCGCAGCGTTCTTCCTGCCTCAGCCTCTTGCATGCTGGGATCACAGGTGTGTGCCACCACCACACTAGGCTAAATGGCAAGTTCTCTTCACTCCAGGTTACCCGAGAGGGTCAGGGATACTTGTAAACACAAGTACTTACCTTCACTTACCTTTCCATCCCAGGACTAACACCACCTTCTTCTCCACACCCTTTGCCTGTCACATCGCTTTCCTCTCCCTTTTGGACTGTAGAGGTCGGGTTACAGAAGACAAATCAGTTTCTCTTTCTCTGAATCCACCGGTTTCACAGTCACAGGCTGATCTAGTTCCACCCCAGGACTGCGCAAAGCTGGGATCTCTTCAGGCCACGCTCTGTGTCTTCCTTCTTCGCATCAGAGTAAACTCTACCCTGAAATTCACTCCAGATGAACCTAAGACCTACACGCCAGAGCTGAAGCTATAAAACTCTGAACACAAGGCACGAGGGAGAGCCCGTGATGGATGGCAGATCTGCCCGTGACTTCTGCCACGTGATGCGAAAAGCACAGGCAAAAAGAGAAAAAAGGAGGTAAATAAGGTTTCGTCAAAATTAAACATTTTTAGAGGGCTGGGGATTTAGCTCAGTGGTTTCGCCGCCTGCTGCTCAAGCTCGAGGACCCAAGTTCGATCCCCGGTACCAAAAAAAAAAAAAAAAAAAGTTAAACATTTTTAGGGCCAGGGATTTAGTTCAGTGGTTCTCCTGCCTCCCTTGCAAGTGTAAGGTCCTGAGTTCAATCCCCAGCACGAAAAAAAAAAAAAAAAAAAAAAAAAATATATATATATATATATATATATATATATATTAAACATTTTTGTACATCAAAGGATTCCAAGCTGGGCAGGCGTCTTGGCACACTCCTGTAAATCCCAGTACTCAGGAGCCTGAGGCAGGAGGATTCCTTCGAGTTCGAGGCCAGCCTGGGCTGCATAGTGAGACCCTGTCTCAAGGAAAGAAAAAAAGAGAGAAAGATTGATTAAAAGTATAATTACCATATGGCCCAGAAATTCCATTTCTGCATATATACCTAAAAGAATTGAAAGCAAGGACTCAAATAGGCATGTATTTGAACACTCATGCACACAGCAGCATCATTTACAATAACCAGAAGGTAGAAGCTACCCAGGTGCCCATCAGCTGATGAATGGATAAGCAGTACGTGTTGTATACTCACAAGGAAACATTATTCAGCTCTGAAAAAGGAAGGTAATCCTGACATACACTATGCCCTGGAGGAACCTGGATGACTTTATACCAAGTGAGATTAACCAGTCACAAAAGCACAAAACTCTCTTATTCCATTTATACAAAGTCCTTAGAGTAGTCAAATTCATAGAGATAGAAAGCAGAATAATGGTTAACAGGGGAGAGAGGTGGGTGGGGAATTATTGTTTAATGAGGATGAGGCTTTAGTTTGGGAAGATTAAGAATCCTTCAGGGGAACGATGGTGATGCACAACAGTATGAATGCAAAAAACCACTCAAAAATGGTTAAAATAAGCTGGGAGGGGTTTAAGTACTTAAAATGAGCCAGGCATGGTGGTCTAGGCCTGGAATCCCAACACATTGGGAGGCTGAGGCAGGAGGGTCACAAGTTTGAGTCCAACCTGAGCAATATAGAGATTTAGTAAGACCCTGTCTCAAAATTTTACAAAGGCTGGGGGTGTAGCTCAGTGCCCAGAGCCTGGGTTCAATCCCCACCACAAAATAAAATAAATTGAAAAGATAAACACACAGAAAAACACAAATAGAAGATAAAAATCTACCATGAGCTTCTATTTGTTACAACTGACTGTTCTTTCCTCCTCAACATCCGGGTGTGTGATGATTCTTTATCATTCTGTTCTTTCTTATGATTTTAGTTCTTTGAAATCTTTAGTCTCTTCTCAGTCACTGAATGCTTTTTGCTCCCCCTACTCAACTACTCTGGGGAAACAATCCCTTCCAGCAAAAAGAATGACCTAAAGATGACTCCACCACTGTCTCCCACCTGAGTAGACTCAGGTTTATGAAATGCAGGTCAGAGTCTGACCAGGGCTAGGGTGTGGATTAGGGTCTGGTGACTCCCAGTGCTGACCTGGACCCTAACCTTAACCCTCCCCGCTCCCCTCCCCCCTCCCCTCCCCCCCTCCCCTTTCTGCCTCCCCCACCGGCTCCATCTTCCCCTCCCTCTGCCCCACAGCCTCACTCAGGGCCCTGTTAGAAATGTAGCGTCTCAGGCCTTGGACCAGGCCTTTGGGTCCTAAGCAGCACCCAAAGCTGTCAGCTGACTGCTTCTGTGGGTCCGAGTGTGAAACACCACCCATGCGCTCAGTCTAGTGCGGGCTGAGGGCGTCCACTGAGCCTCTCAAGCTGCACTGGGTGTGGCCAGCTGGGCCCTGATGGTCCAGGGCTGAAGCTCTGGTCCTCACTGCCGCAGTGACTGAGCTGCTGTCAGGGTCCCGGCTCTGGCGAGTGGGTTCTCTGGCAGGGAGGTCAGATGTGAGCGGGCCTCCCACCCAGCCCTTTCTGTATTGCCCCGGTCACTGCTCCTCAGCCCTACTGTGATGCAGTAGGCCCTGGGTGCATACAGCCAGCAACCGCTCTTGGGCTTTCGGCCTCTAAGACCGTGAGCTACACAAACCTTCTTACTTTATAAACTACCCACCTTCTGGTATTTTGTTGTAGAAACACAAAGTAGGCTAAGACAATTAGGTTTTTTGTTGTTGTTTTTGAGACAAGGTCTCACTCTAGAGCCCAGGCTGCCCTCAGATTTGTGCTGATCCTCCTGTCTTGGCTCCCAAGTGCTAGGATTACAGGCTAAGACAATTCGTTTTGATTTTAAAAAATGCAACAAATTAGACCTTTTTGAAATGTCGCCTTTTTTTTTTTTTTTGTAGTTCAGGCTAGCCTTGAACTCCTGGCTCAGCCTCCAGAGTGCTGGGAGTACAGGTGTGCACCACCACACCAGAATATTTTGATTTTATAGGTGTGATTTAATATAGATTAGGAAAAATGCAATAGGAGCTTTGGACCCAAGATGGCAGGAAGAGCTTTGTGAATAGAGGAAATGAGGGGGAATTGTTGACATTTCTATGGCCAGGAATGAAGATTTAAGATAAAGTGAAGAGCATTGAAGAAGTCAGGCCGGAGGGCACTTAAGGGACACTTAAATTTGCATTTTTTTTTCTTTGAGACAAGGTCTCACTCTGTAGTCCAGGCTGGCATTCACCTTGTGAGGACCCTCCTGCCTCTGCCTCCCAAGGGGAGGGATTACAAGTCTGCACCACTATCCCTGTCTAGGAAGGGTTAGGAGGTGTGGCTTGGGGGTCTGGGAGAACTGGAAAGACAGCACAGGAGAGCAAAGGTTTTAGCCTGCCTTCCCTCTCCAGCCATCGCTGTCACCTGGGAGTCAGTCGGGTGTCAAGTGCAGCTCCTCTGTTCTCCTCCTGGTGTTTGCCAGGTGAGCCCTCATGGCCACACTCGCTGGCTGAAGCCGCTCCTCATTATGCATCTCTTTAGGAAACAGTTTCTCATCCTCTTCATCAGATGCCATATGAGACCCAGGAACTGTGGCAGTGCACACCAACTGTCAGGAGGGAATCACCCGTTCCTCCTCCTCCAGGCTCCAAACCCGGGCCTTGTGCCATTCCTCACCTGGTGCCACCAGGCCTTCCCAGCCCTGAGAAGGGACTCCTCCAGCATGAACCATGGTAAGTTTAGAACGTGCCAGCCTCTGTGGGGACCTCAGGGGAGACTGCCTTCTCCTAGGCCCGCCTGCCTCCTCCTGCCGCCCTCGGCCTTGACCAGCATCTTCCAGCGGAATATTCTCCAGTGTTGGAAATGTTCTCTGGTCCAAGGATTTGACCAACTATGGATCAAAAATACTCAAATTGTATCTATACTGAACATGTACTGGCATTTCTTTTTCTTCTCATTATTCTCTAAACAAGCCAAGTGCAGTGGTGCAAACCTGTAATCCCAGCACTCTGGGAGGCTGAGGCAGGAGGATGCAAGTATGTTTGTTTGTTTAGTACTGGGGATCAAACTCAGGACCTTGCACTTTCGAGGCAGATGCAGTGCCACCGAGCTAAAGCCCCGGCCCTGAAGGATGCAAGTTTGAGACCTCCCTGGGCAACTTAGCAAGATTCTGTCTCAAAATAAGAAATTAAAAAGCCCTGGGAATGTGACGGCCCTGGGTTCCATCCTGTGTTGAGAAAGAACACACTTTATTATTAGTTTAACAGTATAGGGTGCTGGGCCTGGTGGTCCTCGCCTATAATCCCAGTACTTGGGAGGCTGAGGTATTGCCAGGTGTTCAAGGCCAGCCTGAGCTACATATGGAGACCTTGTCTTAAAACCAACCAACAAACAAAACCCAAGAAAATAATACAGGGTAGCAACTACTTACATACTGGTAGCATTCTCATTGTGCTAGGTACAGTATCTAAGTCGATAGAGGTGATTTAAAGTATATCCAGGCTGTGCATAGATTATATGCAAATACCATGCCTTCATACAGGAGATTTTAGAATCTGCATTTTGGCAGGGGCAGGAAGAGGGTCCTGTGACAAATCTCCACAGATACCAAGGGACAACTGAGCTACTGAGCTACTGAGCTCTTGAAGCTAGACTCGTGGTAACTAACTTTTTAATATATTTTAGCTTAACTAACGTTTCCAAGCCACATGTGGTTTGTGGCTACCATATGGGAAGCCAGGAGGTGTCGCTTCCCCAGCTCCCAAACCCTCAGCCTGGAGTCTGGACTAAACCTTCTTCCTGCCTCATTTCTCCCATCCACCACTTCCCATACAGTGTGGTCACCACACGCTTGTGAGTCTGCCCTGCCCAGCGCCCAGCACTGAGCGCACACACAAGTGTGTCTTTGTTGTTGTCGTTGTTCTCAAACGTTTTAATACCACTAATAGGACAGAGGGTAAAATACACAGTTAGCACACTGGAAATCCAAGCACCTGGGAGGCAGGAGGATCACCTTGAGTTTGAGGCCAGCCTAGTGAGTAAGCTCAAGGCCACCGTGAACTATATACCAAGATCCTGTCTCAAAAAACCAAAAACCAACCAAAGAATGCACAATTACCAAGAGAAAAATTAAAGTAATTGATTTTCTATTGATTAAAAACAACCTTAAAGGAAGTGGAACTTTATTCCTGATCCCGGCCCCAAATCATTCTAAGAATTCACCTCCTATGCTTGAGTACTATCTGATATTTAATCTCCAGATCTCTTTAGGGAAATTTGTCACTGTAGGAAACAACCTTAAAAGAAAGCTTTAGAAAGGCTTTGAAAAACTCTCTAAAGTTAGAGATACTCTCTGCAAGTGCATTCCTGGGGTATGAACAAGATTCAAGGGTCTGGTAACTTTCCAGAGATGACAATGGGAGACACAGGCTGTTGTTTTTTGAATGATGGTAACACAGTAAATCCCCCAAACCATAGTCTACGGTGAAATTAATAATGCAGGTAAGAAAATCATGTTTCAGGTTTGGGCCGCAAATCTGTGTCCATGTGTTAGGTGAAAACCAGTATAATTTTTTAAATCAAAATTTTGCACAGACAGCTTAGAAAAATGTAATTGAAGGCGTTTTAAATTGAAATTATTCATTTAGACAGTAATGATTACAGTTCAAGCAATTTTGATTCCATATGGAAGGGTCCCCCATGTCACTTGCCTTCATATAAAGCCTTTTTCTGCTTCTTTTCCTCCAGTGCTTTATTCCTAGTACAAGAGCTTGAGGTTCTAATCTGAATGTGACCAGGTCTTTTCCATAGTTAAGTTTCTGGTACCCAGACCTCTATCTGGTATACCAAGCACTCAATAAAGATTTGTTTTGGCTTGGCTTGTTTGTTTTTTGGGGTTTTTGTGGTACGGGGGAATTGAACTTGGGTCCTTGAGCTTGCGCAGCAGGCGGCAAAACCACTGAGCTAAATCCCCAGCCCTGTTTTTTTGTTTTTTGAGACAGGGTCTCACTATCTAAAGGCCAGCCTTGAATTTACTATGTAGCCCAGGCTGGCCTCGAAGTCGCAGTGATCCTCCTGCCTCAGCCTCCCAAGTGCTGGGATTACAGGCATGCCCCACCACACCTGGCCCTTGCTCTTTTAAAAAAATTTTTGTTTTTGGTTTTGGTTTTTGGTACTGGGGATCCAACTCAGGTCCTTGTGCTTTCGAGGCAGGTGTTGGAACCACTGAGCTAAATCCCCGGCAAAAAGTTTTTGTTTTCATTAGTCCATGTTTGCAGCACATGGTGATTACATTCGCCATGGGGAGTTGGTGCATGTAAGCAAATGATTCCACACCTGCACAGTTTACTTTTCTTCTAGCTTCGGAGACATTCTGGACACACCTGCTGGGCTGTTCCGGGCAGACAGACAATGAGGCTTTGCTGAGACCCACCTTGGGCCTCCATGCTGAGGGCCAGAAGTGGATGTTCCCGTAGTCTCCTAACAGGTGTGGGGGAACTGTCTGCACTGTATGAATGCAGGGCTCTGCTTCACCAAAACACCTTCCCTTCCCCTCCCCTGTGGGAGCCTGGGGATCCAACTGTCTTAGCTTCCTGTTTTCTGATCTAACAAATCGACATAGATGCAGTGGCTTCAGTTATTAATCCATTTAATTTGTTTACTTTGCAGTATTGAGGATTGAACTTAGGGCCTTCACAATGAGTTACATCCCCAGCACTTTTTAGATTTTTAAATTTTGAGACTAGTTCTCATTAAGTTACTGAGTTGCCTGGGATAAGCTTAAACATAAAGTCCTCCTGCCTCAGCCTCCCAGAGTCCTGGGATTACGGGCATGTGCCACCAAACCTGGCTGCTCCTTCCAGCTTCTGATGGCTGTTGGCATCCATCCCTCTAATCTCTGCCTGTGTGGTCATGTCACTTTGAACATATGTCTCATAAAGACATCTGCCAGTGGATTTAGGGCCCAGGTCATCCAGAATGATCTGGTTTGGAATCCTTAACTGTATCTACAAAGGCTTTTTCCAGATGAAGTCTTACTCATGGCTCCAGGAATTAGGACACAGACATCCCTCTCAGGGGCCACCATTCACCCTGCAGTGGTGGCATTTTCAACGTCAGCAACTAGATCCTCTCTACCCAACTACTTCAAGATGCTGTTTCTGGAAAAGAAGAATTACTGATCAAATTGAAGGTGTAAATGATTCGTCATAATTTTTGCTTCTTTCTGCCAGGAATGACTGCAGCCCAGGAGAAAGCAGGGGACCTACAGTTGGGGAGAAGCCCTCCCAGGGGAGAGGGAGGGTTGATTCACTGGGTCACCAGGCCTGGACCTGAAGCGGACTCTGACAAGGAAGTTCCTTGTTGTTTCAACAGGAGCTTTAAGAATTGCAAATAACCCCAGTGTGTGACACGCCTATAATCTCAGCTGCTCTGGAGGATGACATAGGGGATGGCAAGTTCAAAGCCAACTTGGGCAATTCAGCAAGAGCCTGTCTCAAAATAAAAATGAAAAGGGCTTGGGCTGGGGATCTAGCTCAGTAGTTTCACCACCTGCTGCGCAAGTGCAAGGACCCCAGTTTGATCCCCGGTACCAAAAAAAAAATGAAAAGGGCTTGGGGATGTAGCCCAGCACTCCCTGGGTTCAATCCCCAGTATCCTAGGGAGAACTATCACAAACAGTGGGTTCTTTGAACAAATAAAATGTAAGAAAACTTTAGAAGACAGGAGAAAACTATAGGTTGAAAGAGATTTAAGAGACATCAGTGGTTTGTACTCTGACTCCATCCCAACTGTTAAAAAGTTGGAGATATTTGAGAAAATCTGAACACTGATTGGCTAATTGAGGATATTAAGAAATCATTAGTTAAATTAGATGTGAAAATGATATTTTGATTATGTTTACAGAGAGTCTTATCTTTTAGAAATAAATACCTGGACTGGGGTGTAGCTCAGCAGTGGAACACTGCTTTAGCATTCATGAGGCCCTGGGTTCCATCCCCAGGCCCACAAAGATGAGGTGGGGAGAGGAAAGAAGAAAGACTGGATATGAAATTATATGATATTTGGGACTTGTTTCAACACAGTCCAACAAGGAAGAGGAGAAGTAATAGAAAAAGAAAGATTATGAGTTTTTAAGGAGGAGGGGAGGAGGGAAGGGAACATCAGGAATTAAGATGTGCTATGTACTTGTACCAACACCCCAAATGAATGTGATCACTATGTACTGCAAACAAACTAATAAAAATAAAAATTTAGCCAGGCATGGTGGCACATACCTGCAATCCCAACACTCAGGAGGCTGAGGCAGGAGGATAGCATTGAGTTCAAAGCCAGCCTGGGGTACATAGCAAGACCCTGACTCAAATAACCTGAAAGAGATTTACAAAGAAAAATTTGCAAGAAAAAAGTGAGTGTTTGATAGTTGTAGCTGGTTAACAAAAACATGAACATTCATTGTTCTATTCTCTCTCCTTGCATATATTTTTCATAATACAAAGTTAAAGGAAATCAAGAGCAACATAAGTGATTTACTAGTGGAGAATGTGGTAAATAAATTATGACTACATTTAATACAATACATACAGTTGTCAAATAAATAATGTATAAATTTACAAAAAAGCATAATAGCATTCCCTTTGGACCAAACTCTGTTCTAAGCAAACTTGCCATGCATATAAAAAGAGACTAAATTGTAAGTGCCAACTCAGAAAGATGCCCAAGATACATTGCTAAGTGGAAAAGAACAAGAAACCACATTGTAGTTTGTAGTGTAATCTGATTTGGGTGCATTAAAAACAATATAGAGGGCTGGGATTTAGCTCAGTGGTTTCGCAGCCTGCTGCTCAAGCACAAGGACCCAAATTCAATCCCTGGTACCAAAACAAACAAACAAACAAACAAAACAAGATTCCCTCATACATTGCTGTTGGGAAGGCAAAGGGTTCATGTACCATGGGAAACAGTTTGGCAGTTACTCAAAACCATAGAATTGCCATATGACTCAGCAATTCTACTCCTCAGCATGTACGTCCAA
Organism: Heterocephalus glaber; assembly: GCF_053883595.1. Classification (NCBI taxonomy): domain Eukaryota; kingdom Metazoa; phylum Chordata; class Mammalia; order Rodentia; family Bathyergidae; genus Heterocephalus; species Heterocephalus glaber. The sequence goes on from NW_028258412.1 coordinate 22,547,319, forward strand.
GAAAACAGAATACAAACAAGTACCTGTACATGGATGTTCATAGAGGCACTATCCACCATAGCCAAAAGGCAATGAAATGATTTATTTCATTCCTTAACGTGGCTGGGCCATGAAGCCCAGAATATTTGGTCAGGAATTATGCCAGATGTTTCTGTGAGGGTATTTTCTGGTTGAGGTTAACTTTCTTTTGTTTTTTATTTTAAATTTAATTTTATTGGTACATTTTAGGTATACAATATAATGACATTCATCATTGGAAATTTGCACCTTTACATAATCTCTCTTGGTTATTTTTCCCCCTTCCCCTGCCCTCCCTTCAACCTCTCCATCCCTCCCTATTTACAAAGACTTTGTTTCCATTTTTTCATTTTCTCGTATTAATTCCATGAAGTTAACTTTCAGTAAAAATTGGTGAGGGCCAGGGATTTAGCTCAGTGGTTCCGGTGTCTGCCTTGAAAGCACAAGGTCCCGAGTTCAATCCCTGGTACCAAACCCCCGGTGAACTCAGGAGTGGTGGTAGTGGTAGAGGAGTTGTCCAGCAAGGCCCTGGATTTGATTTAGTAAAGTATATTGCTGTCCACAGTGTGGCTAGGCATAAGCCAATCAGTGAAGGTCTTAGAAGAACAAACCAAGTCTGATCTTCCTGAGCAAGAAGGAATCTTGCCATTGGACAGCCCTCAGGCTTGAGCTGCAACGGTGGCTTTTTCCTGCATCTCAAGACTGTTGAGCTACCCTGCAGGTTTTGGACTTGGCAATCTCCCCAGGCACATGAGCTAATTCAAACAACTCTCCCCCCCCCCCCCGCCCTTCCTCTCTGTCTCTCCCTCTCCCTCCCTCCCTCTCTCCTCCTCCCTCCCTCCCTCTTTCTCCTACACACATGAACACACCCTATTGATTCTGTTTTTCTGGAGAACCCTGATAATGCAAATGGAAACAACCCAAATTATCATCAATGGATGAACAGGTAAATACATTGTGGTATAGACATACAATGGAATAATATTGAGGCATTAAAAAGGATGAAGTAGTGATTCATGCTACAATCCAACTGAACCCTGGAATCATTATTCTAAGTGAAAGAAGCCAGACACAAAATGTCATGTTATATGATTGCATTTGTATGAAATATCCATAGATAATTCACAAAGACAGAAAACACAAGTGTCAGAGGCTGTGATGGATGAGAGAAGGAAGAATAAACTGGGTGTGAGGTTCATTTTGGGTGTGATGAAAATGTTTTGGAATTAGAGGTGGTGGTGATACACATTGTGAATATACTGGATGCTGCTGAACTTTTCACTGTAGCCTTTTTTTTTTTTAACGGAGATCAACCTCGGGACCTTGTGCTTTCGAGGCAGGTGGCAGAACCACTGAGCTAAATCCCTGGCCTGAACTTTTCACTTTAAATGGTTAATTTGACGGGGTTTTTTGAGGTAGCCTCTTGCTATGTAGTCCCAGCTAGCCTGAACTCACTATGTATCCCAGGCTGGCCTCACAGTAGACCTCCTGCCTCAGCCTCCTGAATGCTGGGATTATAGTATGTGAATAGCAATTCATTATTAAAATTATTTATGTTCAGTATATTAAATTTTAAAATCTGGAATATAAGAATATGCACTCTGGATTTAGGCTGTCCGGACTTAAAGTTAATCCTCCAATTTATTGGCTGTGAAATCTTACATAAGTTATTTTATCTCTTTAAGCTCAGTTTCTTTTTATGCCAAATGGGAACAATATTACCTGTATCATTTATTTTTATTTATTTATTTATTTTTGGTACCACGTATCGAACTCTGGTCCTTGCGCTGCTTGCGAGGCAGGCGGCCTGGCGGCACCACTGAGCTAAATCCCCGGCCCTACCTATATCATTTCATTGTGAAAGGGAGATGAGTCAATCTATATAAAGCTGTTAACAGTGTACAACATAGAGAACTTTTCACTACTATTATTATTGTCATTATGTGAGCCAAACTGTCAACAGTAACACATTTTTTTTCCGTACCTAGTTCCGTATTGTTTGAAGTGCGCATGCATATGCGTGCGCGTGTACATGCGTGGCACTGCGATGGAGCCCAGGATCTGCGCATGCTAGGCCAGCGCTCCGCTGCTGAGCTACATTCCCAGCCTTCAGTATTTTGCAAGAAGCGTGTAATATGTTTATAATTGATTGTAGAGAAGTGCAAACCAAAACTGCATTGAGATTCCTTGTCACCCCAGGCAGAATGGCTACCATCAAAAATATTTAAAAGGGCCGGGGATTTAGCTCATTGTTTCCTCCGCCTGCCTCGCAAGCACAAGGTTGGATTCCCGGTACAAAAAAAAAAAAAATTTAAAAAACAATAAATGCTGGCAAGGCTTTGTGGGGAAAAGGAACACTTCTCCACTGCTGGTGGAAATGTAAATTAGTATAGCCACTATGCAAATCAGTATGGAAGTTTCCCAAAGAACTAGGGCGGAGGATTTAGTTCAGTGGTTCTGCTGCCTGCCTCGCAAGCGCAAGATCCTGAATTCGATCCCTGGTACCAAAAAAAAAAAAAAAAAAAAAAAGAACTAATAGAGCTTCCACTTGATCCAGCTATATCACTCCTTAGTATATAACCAAAGTAATTAAAGTCAGCATACTTTGAAGACACCGCACACCCACGTTTATTGCAGCACAATTAACACAACCAATATATGGAATGAGCCTACGTGTCCTTCAACAGATGAATGGATTCAAACAAACAAACAAACAGGGATTTAGCTCAGTGGCGCCCCACCTGCCTCGCAAGGGCAAGGTCCTGAGTTCGATCTCCGGTACAAAAAAAAAAAGAAAGAGAGAAGATGTGGACTATATACGCAATGGAGTATTATTCTGCCACAAGGAAAAATGAAATTCTCTCATTTGGAAGAAAGTTGATAGATCTGCAAACCATCATGTTAAGCAAAAGAAGCCTGACTCAGAAAGACACGTATTGCACGTTCTCCTTAATATGTGGAATCTAAAAAAGCTGACAAGAATGTGCCAGGCGTGGTGGTGCACACCTGTAATCCTAGCACTAGGGAGGCTCCGGCAGGAGGATTTCTGCGTGTTGGAGGCCACCTTGGTTACATAGTGAGTTCAAGGATAGCCTGAACTGCATAGCAAGACCTTGTCTCAACAGGTAAAAACAAAACACAAAACAACAACAAAAAGACAAGAAAGTTGAAGGGAGACTATTATTAGGCAAGAAGAAGGAAATAAGAGAAAGGAGGAGAGAGTGTAAGGCTACCAGGTAACGGAATGGATATGGGCAAAATATATACATTGAAGACTTTCCAAAAAAAATGTGAATGGGGGAGGGGAATGAAAATAATCAAAGTATGTTATATGCATGTACAAATCTGGCAACATTTATCTGTAAAATCAATAAAAAATGAATGGAAAAATTATAATGAAGTTGACAGCTCACGCCTGTAATCCCAGCTACTTGAGAGGCTATGGGGAGGATTCAGTTTGAAGTCAGCCTGACCAATTTAGCAAGACCCTAACTCAAAGTAAAATTTTGTAAAATGATAAGGCTTGGTGATATAGATCAGTAGTAGGGCATTTGCCTGACATGTGAGGCCCTGGCTTCAATCCTCAGTATCACTATAAAAAAAAACTGCAATGAAAGACTTATATTGCAATCATAATGAATTGTAAACTGGGCATGGTGGTGCACACCTGGAACCCCAGCACTCTGGGAAACTGAGGCAGAAGGGTCACAAGTTCCAAGCTCAGCTTGGGTAACTAATCAATTTAGTGAGACCTATCTCAAAATTTTAAAACTTTAAAAAACAAAAATAAAATAAAATTTAAAAATTTTAAAAAGATCTGAGGATGTATTTCAGTGCAAAGGCCCTGGGTTCAGTCCCCAGTACTGCAAATCAATCAATCAGTATTAAAAACATAAAATAAAAATGAATGATAACAAGACTTGGAGAGTGCAGGGCTTTGGGTTCTTCATATCCAGAGGATCTTTGGTTTGACTGAATAGCAGTTTCAGTTGACTGACTTTAACAAAGTCCCTAGCTCATTCTGATAAAACTGTGTCATCTTTTTAATAAATAAATTTGTTGAATATGTGTGGGCCTCTTGTGGCAGAACTGGTTGAGTCCCTTGTCAGGCTCGTATCGGGAGAAGAGCAAATGACCTCGTTAGACATCTGTTTGGAGGAGCTGACCTAACTAACCCTGTCATCTCAGCCTGCCCACCCTTCTCTCTTTGAGCAGAACTTGTGGGATTAGCAGCTCGGATGATGGCACATTTATACACCGTTCTTGTCTTCCCAGGATTTGTGCAACCTGCTTTTGGCATCAGCAAATTTATTTTCCTTTGATAACCCACCATTCCCTCCTCCCTCTCTACCTCTGAGGTTTGGGGAGACTAGCACTACCCTTTGGCTCCTGGAATGGCCATGTGACCAGGGCTGGCCAATCAGAGCATTCTATCTGTGTGGCCATTGCGATTGGCTCAGCAAGGAGCACGTGACTAGAAAGGCGCTGGAGTTTCTAACCTGAGTTATGCTAGAATTTTGGAAAAAGATTGGCTGCTTCTGGGCTTGCTGAACACGTGGGAAATAACATCAGTAGCTGGGGAGTATGAAGAAAGCATGGAGAAGGTGCCAGGAAATGAAATGAGAGATGCCTTGAAGACAAAAGCAACCAAACAAAAAACTTCACATTAGCTTTAGAGTTCTCTGAGAAAGATTCTTAACTATGTTAGCTTTTTGTTTGTTTTTGTGTCTCGTTTTGTGGTTTAGACTGGCCCTGAGCTCACTACATAGCCCAGGCTGGCCTCAAACTTGCATTGATCCTCCTGCCTCAGCCTCCTGAGTGCCAGGATTACAGATATGCACCACCACACCTGGCCTTAACTATGTTGTTTTATTTGTAGTATCTAACTATCCCTGAAACTGACATTTATTCCTATAATCTTGAAAATATTTTTATTTTGACAAATGTTTAATCACATTTTTTTAAACACCAAAGATCCAAGAGGAAGGTGCCATCTTCCTGAAAGTAATTTTCTTTTCTTTTTTTCCACTACTCTTCTCTTCTACTTTGTCCTCTTCTTTTCTTTCAGGGTCTTGCTATGCAGCCCAAGCTGACCTCAAACTTGCAATTTACCTTGCCTCAGCCTCCCATGTGCTAGTCTGCCAGTTATGTATCACCACACCCAGTAGAGAGTAATTTTGGAAGGATAACCATAAGAAAGAAAAGTGATTTAAAAAAAACTTTTCAGAAAAAGAATAAATGTTTTCAATTTGGTCTGAAGCTAACAGACAAAAAGTTTATTAAATTTGCAGTCGGTGCAGGGAATAAAGTGAGCCCAGTATACTTAGCAGCTCTCTTTAAGGAGGGAGGTGGCTCAGCCCACAGACACGTCCTGTTAAGTTGCAAGAATACAGGGCGAAGGGCCGGGGATTTAGCTCAGTGGTTTCACCACCTGCTGTGCAAGCCCAAGGACCTGAGTTCCCTCCCCTGCTGTGCAAGCCCAAGGACCTGAGTTCCCTCCCTGGTACCAAAAAAAAAAGAATACAGGGCACATCTAGGTGTGGTGGTGCACACCTGTAATCCCTGCACTTGGAAGGCTGAGGCAGGAGGATCAATCCAGGTTCAAGGCCAGCCAGGGTTACACAGCAAGACCCTGTCTCAAGAAACCAAAACAATGAGTTTTTAAAAAATTATAAATTATTATAGTGTTTCATGTTCCTGTAAGCATTCTAGGGATTCATTAAAATGTCAATTTCTGAGATTTTGTTCTGCAAGGGCATAGACACCAGTGTGTGTCGGGTGGCGGGGGAAAGGTCCTCCAGACCATGTAAGGGTGGGTTTATCTGAGCCAGCCCTAGCCCTAACCTTATGTATCCATCAGGACTAATTTGAGACTGGCAGAAACTCCAGTTTGAACTGGTTTAAGCAAAAAGGGGGATCTGTTGACTTTCATAGCAGAAAGGTCCACAGTTAGGACTAATTTAAAACGTGGCTGCAAGCAAGGGTCAAATGTACCCCATTGCTTACCTCTTTTCTCTTCCACACAGACTTAATACTCAGGCGACAAGATGGCTGCCAAGATCTGTACTGTGCATCCTCCAAGACACCCAAGTCTGGCCGAAAAGAGAGAGAGTCTTTTTTTATGCTTCCTCAGAAATCTGCTGGGATTCACCATGATTGATCTGACCCTGAATCAGTCATCACTGTTACCGTCAGAAGACAATGTGCTGACTGGCCCAGAGCTCTGGGAAGGGAGTTGCGAAGGCCAGTTAGACCACATGCGCAGAAGGTGGGAATCCAACCAAAAGAATTGTTCCCAAGGCTGGGTACTAGCAAGGCAATCAAATATCAGTGTCCCTCAAGTAATCATTTAGAAAACTCCCAGGAAGAACCAGGTGGAAATGGGTGAGGTGGCAGTGCCAGGAGGCTGAGGCGAGAGGATCACAAGCTCAGCCTGGGTGACTGAGGGAGACTCTGATTTTTAAAGGGCTGGGGATGTAGCTTAGCGGTAGAGAACTTGCCTAGCATAGGTTCAGTCTTCAGCACTGAAGAAAGAGCAAGCAAGCAAGCAAGAAAGGGAGAGAAGGCCCAGAGATGTAGCTCAGTGGTGCCACCGTCTGCCTCGCAAGCGCAAGGTCTCGAGTTCGATCTCTGATACCAAAAATAAGGGAGGGGGGGGTAGAAAATGCCTGACAGGACCAGTCCAGCCCCAAGAGTGGGAACTAAAGCCCATGATTGCCTGAGAATCTGGATGACATTATCTTATGGCATCACATACTGTAAGAAGTCACTTCAAAGCAGCTTTGGCATTCTCATAAATCCGAGTCTTCTCAGAAACTGACTGTCAGAGCTGTCTCTTCCTCCACGCTTCTGCTGAATGACCGGTCTTGCAATATGACTTCCCCATCTCTCTTTGGCCAAGCTTCATCTTTGTCTCCTTCCTTCAGGTGTGCTTAGCTTGACCACAGCCTCCTCCCTGTGGTGAAGAGAAGCATCTGCCTTTCTCTCCCATCAATTCCGAAAGTGTCCTCCATGCAGTGGAAAGTTCCCTGACAGGAACCACGCTGGAGACAAAGGGCAGGAGCACATCCAGGCCCTGAACTCATCACGCATTAACAGCATGCTCTGGGTTTTCTTCTGAGGAATCAGAGACTTACGAGCTTTTTTTGCTAAATTAAACATGACCTTCATTCGGGCCTACAGAAGCCCAAAGGGTAACTGAAAGTAGGACAAAGCTAAGCTTCACTTTGTGTCAATCTCCTTCATTACCTAAAGCTTTTGGGTCACATCTCAGCCATGCATAGAGGCATTTAAGGAGTGTCTGTCTAAAAACTGGCTGGACAAGGTTGATGAGCCCTGAATTTACACACCCCTTCAAGACGGAGGACATCAAGATAAGACATTGACAGCGACTTTCAACTCCCAGTGGGCACCCACGTCTCCAGTCATGTCACCTTGGATTCCAGCAGGGCCTCCACAAAACTGAGACCACCCCAAGCAGAAGCAGTCACCTCATGGAGACAAAATTGCCCCCTTAAGCAATAAAGACTTCTCCAGAGCCACCTTGCAAAACCAGAACTGAGATGATGGTGAACCAGCCCTCGCCCACCCCAGCAATTCTGCAAAATCTGTTCTGGTTCCTTTGTTAAGGAACCAGTCTAATCCTCTTCCAGCCAAGGTCCCACAGTGCTGTTGGAGACACAGGCTATTATGTGTTCCTCCATGATCCTGAACACACTAACTTTCATTCTGATTTGCCCCTCATGCTTGCAAGAAGGCTGCTGTGTCTCCTGCCTTATGTTCATGGTCCAGTCAGAAAGAAGAGAGAAAAGGCAAGGCTTTTTAATGTGGTCTCACTTTTTTATTTGGGAAGTGTTAAATTATAAAAATATGGGGCCGGGGATTTAGCTCAGTGGTTTCGCCGCCTGCTGCGCAAGCGCAAGGACCCGAGTTCAATTTCCGGCACCAAAAAAAAAATAAAAAAAAAAATAAAAACCAAAAACAAAACAAAAAAAAACAAAACAAAAATAAAAATATGATCATCTAATATGTTGATGTGTTAAAGATTTTATTTTACTCCTTATTAAGAGAACCCAGTGAGATCTTAAAACCAGTTAAAGGAGAATTTAAAAACTAAACACACAGGTAAGCAATTATACTTACATACATCTAGGCATATGCAAACAGGAACGCTGAAATGAATTTCCAAAGAGAAGGAAAGCTAGTTGATGTTAACAGAGCCTTAATCCACTGCAGCTCTTCTAGAGGAAATCTATTTGCATTTCTATGGGCAACAGGCATTTGCATTACCATAGGTATTCCAAAAAATTGGAAAACAGTTCAAAGATTGAGAGGTAGAGACAGTAATAAAGGCAATGCTAGACAGAACACCCAGCATTCTTTTTGCCCCTTTCAAAATATTTCAGGTTTCCTAGCAGAAGACCGCCCTTCTCAGGACCTGTACTTCATCCACCTGAACCTTGATACATAGCTGCTTTTGTTGCAAGGGTGGCTGGGAAATGTAGTCTTTTTAGCTGGATACACAAAGTAAAATGGGCCTCTGTTAGTAAGGACATTTTCCTCGCCTCGCACCCACACAAAGTGCTTAGAGTGCTGGCTTATTTAATCATCCCCCCCCCCCCCCCGGTACCGGGGATTGAACTTAGGACCTTTTGCTTTCAAGGCAGGCGCAGTGCCACTGAGCTAAATCCCCAGACCTTATTTAATCATCTTTAGGATGAGGCTGCTGCAGGGGACAGCTGCTGGTTTGGATACCTTAATACCACTCCCTCTTCTGCCAATAAAGCCTCGGTTTTCTTCCTTTATGGACCCTTTCACCACTTTCCAAGTCCAGCGCCAGTGACAGACCCTTGACTTACGGTGATTGATTGAGGGGTGGACGTTAACCCGAGCCAGGCCAATCAGATTCAACTCCGAGACTTTTATTGGAACAAAAACTGTGACTTACAATAGGAAATAGTAATATTTATGTTTGAAAGATACAGAATCAATTTTCTGACAATGCTTGGTGCCCAAGTGGATTCCTGTACCCTCTGTAATAGTCCGCTCTCTCAAAGAGTCTGTGGCTTTCTGGTGACAAACCAAGGGGTGCTCCTTGATTCAATTAATTAATACATCATCTCTCCTTTCTGTACCTGAGGGCTGGACGGCGTGGGGCACGACGGGAAGCGCAAATCTGGGTTTCAGGGCCAGCTATGCAAGGCATAGGACGCCCAGAAAACCAACTCTCCATTTCACTATTCAGAGCCAAAAAAATGTAATTCAGGGAATTGGTTAGAGGGCAGGGTGGAACTGTTAAAAAACTCAAAAATCCGGTGAGAGATTAGCAACAGCAGGGAGCCATGGCTGACCCCGGGCGGGAGACCAGATCGGAGCCCAGGGGCTGGGAGGGCCCCCCAACAAAACAGAGGACACCCAGTTACAGCCAGAGATGCCACCCAAGGGAGTTCGGGTGGGTGGGTGGGGCCGCTCCCACTGACAGAATCTAGCTGGGAGAGGAAACTAGGAAACCTGGGGTAGCAGCTGAGGGGACAGCGCCCCCTTCTGGACAAAGAATGGAAAGGGGCGAGGAATGAGACATGGTTACCTGTTCGGACCTCGTGACATCTGAGATTCTATCGATTGTTCCATGCAGCGTGATTTTATGCACTAAGGAAGATGCTTCCGACTACGCTAACACAGTGCCACGGCTCCATCGCAACGCATCTTGATAATACAAAATTTTGAAATGTCGCAAGGGAGGTGTGGGGAAAGGTTGACCAGTGGGTATGAATAAGATAGAGTTAGATAAGAGTAAGAAGTTCGAGTGTGCTATTGCGCAGTGGGGTGACTGTAGATAACAAATTTCAAAAAGCCAGGAGAAAGTATTTTGCATGTTTCACCATAAAGTAATGACAAATGAGATAATGTCTAACCCTGACTTAAACGTTACACAGTGTAAACATGTATCAAAATGTCCCATGGCACCCCACGAATATGTACGTGTACAATTTTTATGTTTTTATCAATTAAAAATAAATGTAAAGAAAAATTAATATAAAAATTTAAAAAAAATAAATGTAAAGAAAATATTGATCCAAAAACGTCAAAATGTGAAAGTTAAGATCAATAAAATATGCTGCTGTGTGACCTTAAGCATATGTGACCTCAGTTCATTTCCACTTTTGAGCGTTGATTTTACTATCTGGACATTAGAGACAATACAGTAATACCTACTTCACAGGGTTTTCCAAAGGATTGAATCAGCTAACATCTCAGGCTGTTAAATTTACTGAGAGTAGAGACTTTTATTTCTTTTATTAAAACAACGAACTAGCCCAGTGTGGTGGGGCATGTGTGTAGTCCCACCACTCAGGAGGCTGAGGCAGGAGGATCTATGTGAATTTGAGGCCAGCCTGGGCTACATAATGAGACCCTGGTTCAAAAAAAAAAAAAAAAAAAAAGAGAACTAGCTTTGTGCCTGGTATATAGTAGGAACTTAAGTAAAATTTGTAAAATAGCTGGAGATTTAGCTCAGTGGCACCGAGCCTGCCTCACAACCACAAACTCCTAAGTTTGATCCCTGGTACCCTCCCTCCCCAAATTTGTAAAATGGATCCATCTGGACTCTGCCAAGTTTTGTGGCACATTGTTATGTGTGTGTGCTTTTTTTTTTTTTTTTTTTTTTTTTACTTTGATCAAATCCAGGGTCTCCAAACTGAGCTATACCCCCAGCCCTTTTATTTGTATTTTTATTTTGGAGGATCTCACTAAGCCCATAAATTTCCTAGGCTGGGCTGGAATTCTGGATCTTCCTGCCTCAACCTCCCAGATTGCTGGAATTACAGGCATTCGCCATCATGCCCGGCTGGCACAGATATTTTCTTGTTTCACTGGTATAACATAGAATAGACTCTCATGAGAGAGGCCCCCCCCCTTATTTAAGAAGGTCAGATGGAGGCCATATGGAATGAATTTCTAGTGGAAAAGACTGTGTCAACAGTAGGCGTGATGGTGAACATCTGTAATCCCATTTAATTAGAAGGCTGAAGGCAGGAAGATCCCAAGTTGGAAGGCAACCTGGGCAATGTCCAGACCCTGTCTAAAGAAGCGTGGGTGGGATGTAGCTCAGCGGTAGCCTCTGGGTTCAGTCACCAGGGAATGAAGCTGGTGGTGAAGGGGAATTAGGTCATTAGGTTGTGGGAGTGGAGGATAAAGCAAAATAGAACAACGGTCTTATCTATAGAGCACTTTTTTGGCTTATCATTCCCCAAGCTCTTGTACTCTGAACACTCTGTAGTGTTACCATTCCCATTTCACCAACCAGATTCGGGGTGAGGATGCAGATGAAATTTTCCCAGAATAAAACAGATGGAAGGGAAACTAAGATACATCACGTATGCTTTACATTCACGTATGCGAAGGCCTGAGATGGGATAAATTAATTCCAATTTGGACCACATATAAAGATAGGTAGGCCGGGGATTTAGCTCAGTGGTTCCGGCACCTGCCTTGCAAGCGCAAGGTCACGAGTTCAATCCCCGGTACCAAAAAAAAGATAGGTAAAAGCGAAGATGATGAAAATAGTTGTTAGTGTGGTTAGACTATGGGCCATGAAAACAATGTAAGTAGCATCGATAGGATGTTTTTTTAGATTCTAAATTTTTTTTTTTTTTGGTACCAGGAATCGAACTTGGGACCTTGTACTTGCGAGGCAGGCGGCGGACCGATAGGATGTTTTTAACCCCTCGAATTTAGGATGTGGTGTTGAGGTGAGACCTCATCCAGCTAGCTGCAATCTCCCCCCATGGGCGTGGCATCCTGTCCTGGAGGTTAGTCAGGATCCAGGATGTACCCCAGACACTGGGCCAACGCTCCCCCGGTTTATTAACAGGGAGTCATTTCTGACTCATGAGCGTGTCCTGTGCTTGCAGTCTGCGTCCCCGTGCAGGCGCGCACACCTGGAGAAGTACACCCAGTCCACAGGTACTCTACAGACCGGTCGCCTCTGGCCGGCTTGGCTCCGCCCCCAAGCGGAGGGCACATGGTTTCTAGTTTCGCTCCGCCCCCTCACTCCGGCTTCTCGCGACATCCACCTCGTACAAGCTGAATCTCGCGATAAATATTTATAGTCTCGCGAGAGCACACTGGATAGACTGGTTCTGGAGTGGCCCTAGCCGGCGAAGCGGGGTTGCATGTGTCGCTTCAGCTGGCTGGAGCTGCGGGAGCGGAGGCGGCGGGTGCTGTGCGACCGCCTGGGTAAAGACTCCGCGCGCCCCTGCCGGTTCTGAGAAGCTTATTGCGTCTGGAAAGCTGAGATGCCGCCTGGAGGAAAGGGGCCGGGCGTCCCCGCCCCCGCCACATGGGCCCCTTTGGTATCCCCGGGTTGCCCCTTCGTCTCAGCCCTGCTCGTCCTTGTCGCCTCAGCCCTCCTGCATTCCGCCCGTACTTGGTTCTTCTGCCCCACTTTCTCTCATCCTTTCGGGCTCCGGCCACCCCGCCCCTCCCCCTCCCCCCTCTTCGCTGTCCCCACACGCTGCATTCTGGACACCTCGCGCTTGACCCGCCCCTCTGCCAAAGCTCTTCTGCCCTCCCTTCCAGCTGTTTGGAGCCTTCCTCTCACCGCAGCTTGCATCCCTCCCAGGTCACCCTCAGACCTTTTGCTCCGTCTCCATCGAGGTCACCATTTCCATTCCCTCCCCCCATTTGCTTCCTCTTTCTCTGCCCCCCCCCCCCGCCCGTCCTTCATAGTCGCGTTCACTACTTGCTTCCATGTAGACTTGTGGACCAGGTACATGTGCCAGGAATTACTCATTTTTCATGATCTAATACGGCTTGTCTTACTCCACAGAGAAGGAGCTGTGGGGTGGGGGACTATGTAGTGAGGGAAGCCAGACTGCACCCCAGTACTGCTCCCTTGGGGTCTTCCTTCAGAGTAATGAAGATGTCATTTCCGTTGCTTACAGGTTTGTGAAATGGCTGCTGACATTTCTGAATCCAGCGGGGCTGATTTCAGAGGTGATCCGAAGAACAGTGCCAAGTTAGATGCTGATTATCCACTGCGAGTCCTTTATTGTGGAGGCAAGTGTTGGAAGGTGGAAGATTGCTTTTACTGTTTTGTTTTGGGTTTTTTTGGTACTGGGGATCGAACTCGGGACCTTGCACTTGTGAGGCAGGCGGTGGAACCACTGAGCTAAATCCCTAACCCTGGCTTTTACTGTTTTGATGCCTTATGTTAATAGTTTTACATTTGTTCCTGTTAAGTTTCTTTTTATGCATTTTACTTTTGTCATTTGGTGAACCCTTAATTGAAAAGGGGGCCTCAGTGAAGAGGAAGCAGAGGTTAACAGATTTTCCCAACCTTTGTGATTTGTATCTTGCTACTTGGCCTGGAGGAGTTTACAATCCAGTTGAAGTAGAGATGTGCAAATAGATTATTTAAGCTTGATGGTCATCTGGGAGTTTATTTGTTTTAATTTTTTTTGGTACCAGGGATAGAACTCGGGACCTTGCACTTTCAAGGCAGGTGCCAGAACCACTAAGCTAAATCCCCAGCCCTTTTGAGTTTAAAGGAGGGCTTCTTGGAAGATATTGAGTCCTGAGGGATGGGAAAGAATGGAGGAGGAAATGAGGAATGGCACCCTAGAGGGAGAGAACAGCTGTGCAAGGGAAAAAGCTGGTGCATGTCTGTGGAGAATTGAGCAGCTTTGAAGTAGGATAGGGGAGAGTAAACTGTAGGTTAAGGAGTGGAGATGAGGTTAGAGTGAGAAGCAGTAAACACCCTTGGAAAGTCTTTTTTATTTTTGAGACAGGGTCTTGCTATGTAGTTCACGCTGGCCTTGAACTCAGTATGTTGCTCAGGCTGGCGTTGGACTTGAAGCTATCCTCCTGCCTCAGCTTCCCAAGTGCTGGAATTATAGGCATACACTACCACCCCCGGCGGTGGGAAAGGCTTTTTGAGTAATAACATATATTTTAGACTCAATCAACAATTTTCCCCCATTAGTATTTTTCCTCATTTTCAGTAGGAAAATTTCAATTCAAGGTTCTCTTTTATTTGCTCTTCAAAACTTTCAGAAAGCTTTGAAGACACAGGACAGTAAAAGGGCATGTCAATATTTTTGAGCACACTTAACTGTGTGCCAGGCATGTTTCAGGTTGAGGACTGAAGAGTGAATAAATAAAAAGGGAAAAGCCTGGGATGTAGCTCAATTTGAGGCCTTGGATTCTATCCCCAGTACTGACAGGGTAAAATTAGTGACTCATCATTTATTGAGTATCCTTGATAATGAAATAAAATTAGTGTGCCATACCTTCAGTTTTTTAAAAAATTATTTTTATTTTTATTATTATTTGCTGTACTGGGAATGGAACCCAGGGGCACTCATATTGAGCCATATCCCCGGCCCTTTTTTCTCTTTTTGAGACAGGATCTCACTTGCCTGGGAAGACTAAATTTGCTATCCTCCTGCCTCAGCCTCCTGGCTGGATTGAATCTTACCACATTTGTCTTTTTTTGTTTTTTTTTTAACTGGAGATTGAACTCATGCACTTAGCACTAAGCTAATCTCCAGCCCTGTTTTGTTTTGTTCTTGTTTTTTTGAGCCAGGACCTTGTTAAGTTGCTAAATTGCCCATGCCAAGCTCAAACTTGTGATCTTCCTGCCTCAGCCTCCCATAGTGCTGGAATTGCAGGTGTGCACCATCATGCTTGTCTTGTCTTATAGCATAGTCAATTATATTCTTTGCCTTTGGAGTCATTGGCCAATATTTGCATCATGACTCTAGCGCTTACCAGGTGTATGGCCCTGGGCAAGTTATTTGATTTCTCTAAGGTTTAAAGGTCTGTTTCTAAGATATATAGAATGAGAAAGAATATTGCATGTTAAGTCAGATGATTGGTGTGAAGTACCTGGGGTAACTATCACAAGAACCTAGTCTTCCAAATGCTGTTATTTATTTTTTATTTTTTTGGTACTGAGGATCGAACTCTTGTCTTTGCATTTGCGCAGCAGGTGTTGAAACCACTGAGCTAAATCCCCAGCTTAAATGCTGTTATTATTATTAGAGTGTGGTCGTTCATTATGATTGTTCATCTTGTTTGTCAGATGTAGTTTGGAACTATTCTGACTAGGCTTAGTGGTGCACACCTAATCCCAGCACTCAGGAGTACAAGGCAGGAGGATCACTGCAAGTACAAGGGCAGCCTGAACTACATAGTGACCCTGCCTCAACAAACAAACAAAAAAAACTTTTATTCTGGAGCTGGGGATGTAGCTCACTGGTAGACCACTTGGCTGGCATGTACAAGGCCCTAGTTTCAATCCTCAGTACTGCAAAAATAAAAATTGTTCTTTGTATCCTGTTTCATCAAATCTAAGACTTATTTTATAAAATGTACTATGGATATTCTCCTAGTGGGGAAAAATGATATCAATTAAATTGACATAGCTCTATTAAAAATATAAAAAAATTAGAGTTGATGAAATACAGGATATGAAAAACACACTGTTGAATTGCTTATGTCACTTCTCAGATGGCTTGGAGGGGGGATACTAGGGATTGAACCCAGAGCTTTCACAGAGCTACATCTCCAGCCCTTTTTATTCTTTATTTTGAGACAAAGCCTCTCTGTGGCCCAGGCTGTGATCTTCCTGGCTTAAGTGGCTTTTGAAGACTACACCAAGTAGTCCATCTACTCCACCAATAATTTATGTTGAAGAGAAGTCCCTAACCTTTGTGAGAAAGGTGTATTTTAATTTCCTTCCCTACTTTGTGTTGGTATTGTAGGCAGTAGGCTGAGGAGAGATGTACTTCTTCCCCAAGGAGCTTAAGGTCTAGGTGTGTAAGAATCACTAGGAAGTGTTAAATACTTGAGTGAAGTGGTACTGACCATATGGGGGTTTGGGGATCTTTGTCCAGAGGAAAGTGGGAAAGTTTTCAAGGAAGTGGGGTTTGTATAAGTCTTAGGTGATAGGTAGAATTTGAAAGGTGAAGAAATTTGTAAGAACAACATGGGGGTATAATTTAATATGCTGTCTTCAGGGGAGAAGGAGACAAAGGTTTCATAGGAACAGAAGGCTAATTTGGAGTAAAGAAACAAAAATGGTAGGGTGGGGTGAGGTCTGAGGAAACATGTCTTCAGAGTTCAGACTGCAGATGTTGAAGTCTGAGTTTATTTCTTTTGTATTGTTGGGGATCACGCCCAGGGCTTTCTGCAGGCTAGGCAGTGTTCTACTGCTGAGTTACACTCCCAGCCCTTTCTGAGTTTAAATCTCTTTTTTTGTCTTTTTTTTTTTACTTTTACTAACTGTACCCTTGTCTAGTTCCTTCATAAAAGGAAAGTAGAAGAGCCTATTTCAGAGCACTGTTGAGAGGGGTAAATAATACATTGCACAGGGTATAGTGGCATATACACTACTTGGGAGGCTAAGACAAGAGGATCACAAGGTTGAGGCCAGACTATGAGAGAGAGAGAGAGAAAGAAGAGGGGACAGGGGACGGGGCATCTTTCAGCCCAGCCTGAGCAATTAAGTGACTTAGTAAGACCTTGTCCCAAAATGGGAAAAGCTGGGCGTGGTGGCCGCACACCTTGTGATCCCAGCACTTAAGAGGCTGAGGCAGGAAGATCACTGCTAGTTTGAGGCCAGCCTGGGCTACATGGTGAATTCAAGGCCAGCCTGGACTACAAAGCAAGACCCTGTAACAGAAACTGAAAAAAGGTTTGGGATGTAGCTCAATGTGAATGTTCTGGATTCTGCCCTTATTACTATAAAAAAAGAAGAGAGAGGCCCAGGGATTTAACTCAGTGGTGCCGCCACCTGCCTTGCAAGTGTAGAGTCCTGAGTTCGATCCCCAGTACAAAAAAAAAAGAAGAAAGGAAACAAATGTTTGGCACATGGTAAGTTTTTGGTAAAGCTTATCTTTTATTATTTCTAAAAGTCAGATAAGTTGGGAGTTGTTACAGTCACCATCATCTGTAGTGAACTGTTAGTTCTGTGAGGAGGAAAATAATGAAGTGACAAGAGAAGATGAAATGCTACATTATGAGGAGGAGGAAGAGCCCATAAAAAGTAAGGCTGGCTGCAGAAATGCAGGCTTGAGGGAGGTTCAGTGCCTTGCTCTCAGTGGAAGCTATGTAAAAAGCAGAAGGTCAATCAAGGAAAAGATGGGCTGCTCAGCAGTGAAAAGGGGAAAAGATTCATGGTGAATTATGTATTTCTAAACTGAGAGAACTGAAAAGTAGGAGAGGGGTGATGAGGTTCATTATATTTGGAGGTGAGGTGTGGGTTCATTTCCCAGTATAGTGAACTTGTCTCTCCCATGTTTTAGAGCGGCAGCAGAGAGGTCAGGAAATAAAGCTTGGCACTGTTAGCCTCGGAGGCGAGGGTCTGAAATGGAGACGATGGGAGCTTTTCTGAGGAACGAGAAGGACTTAGGGATTCTTGGGGTGTACTCATAGTGAGGTGAGCTGGGCAGATTTCACCACATAATTGGTGTCAAGTGTAGAGAGGTCAGCCTCTGGGAATCTTGTTTTTCTGCAATTATAAAGCATGACAGGACGCAAGAAAAATTGGTACATT
Organism: Heterocephalus glaber; assembly: GCF_053883595.1. Classification (NCBI taxonomy): domain Eukaryota; kingdom Metazoa; phylum Chordata; class Mammalia; order Rodentia; family Bathyergidae; genus Heterocephalus; species Heterocephalus glaber. The sequence goes on from NW_028258412.1 coordinate 22,564,897, forward strand.
TATTTGTTTGTGGTCCTGGGGACTGAATGCAATTCCTTGCACTGAGCTACATCCACGGCCCTTTTGAGGCTATTCTTTGAAACAAGGTCTTGCTAAGTTGCCCAAACTACAGCAGAACTTGGGATTCTTCTGCTTTGGCCTCCCAGAGTGCTGGGAATACAGGCATGCGCTGCCACACTTGACTGATAGATGTATTTTGACAAGATGTCTAGAATAGAGTATAGGTTCCTGTTGTATTCTTTTTTTTCCTTTTGTACTGGAAATTGAACCTAGAAGTGCTCTACCACCAAGCCACATCCCCAATGCTTTTTATTTTTAATTTTGAGACGTTATCATTAAGTTGCTTAGGCTGGCCTTGAACTTCTGATGCTCCTGTCTAAGGTTCTGGAATAGCTAGGATTACAGGTGTGCACCACCACACCTAGGGGATTCTATTCTTTCTTTTTCATTTTATTTAGGGTTTTTTTGAGATATGGTCTCACTGTGTAGTTCAGGCTGGCCTTGAACTCACTATATAGCCCAGGCTGGCCTCAAACTTGAGGTGCTTCTGCTTCAGCCTCCTGAGTGCTTGGATTACAGGTGTGTGTCACCACACCTGGCTGTATTCTTACATGACAGTTATCTGTGAAGCAACATTTTAAACTTGAAAGCCTATGTGAATCAAGTACAAGACTCCTTTCCGGTGACTTCAATGGGTCAATAAAGTAGCACTAAAGAGTGGAAGCTATTGAATTGAAAGATGTATTTCTACCTAATCAGCACTGTTCAGAACAATACTGTACAGGCTTCTGTTTGATATAAAATCCGTCTTACGTTTCACTGAACAAAGCAGTAGTGGACATGAGTTTAAATGCTATCTTCTGATTCCAACATTACCATTTTGTAAACATGGTGGACTTGGTTAGCCAGCTTGTTAAGAAAACAGGGTCCAATTTACCAAGACTGTAAAAACATTCACTGAGTAGCTCTGATGGGTAAAGTCCTGGGCTAAATTCTGAGGAGGATTGTAAATTGGCAGGGGCCTGCCCTTTGTCTGCACATAGTTTACACCTGGTAGATGTAGGCAAGGGCTGGAAAGAAGATGAAGGTGAGGCCGGCAGCAGATAGAGACAAACAATAAAGAGTAGGACACCGGGTGTGGTGGTGCACACCTGTGATCCCAGCACTCAGGAGGCTGAGGCAGGAGGATTGCCAGGAGTTGGGAGGCCAGCCTGGACTACATAGTGAGTTCAAGGCCACCCTGAGCTACATAGCAAGACCTTGTCTCAAAAAGAAAGACTTAATGGAGGTTGCCACAGCTGAATGGGAACTTGAAGGAAAGGTGGCATTCAGGCAGGCACAGAGGAGCAGAGGGCAGATGTGCCAGCCAAAGGAGCAAAACTAAAGAGATAGAAAAGTAATGGGAGTGGAGAGGGTTGCCAGCCTTACAGCTGCGCTGTGATTTGAGACACGTGCCGGGAGAGGCAGTGTGGTGTGGTGTGGGCGACTTCACTAGTAGCTAGTGCTGAGCTGCTGAAGGCTTCTGAGCAGAGAAGTTACGTGAAGACATAAGCAAGGTAAGCTTACTGCCCAGGCTACAATGAGACTAGTGACATAGGTGAGGGAGTGCGTGCCTGTAGCCCACCTGTTCAGGAGGCTGAGGAAGGGTGACTTGAACCCAGGAGCTTAGGGCCAGCCTGGGCAGCAAATCAAGACCTGTGTCTTTAAAACAAAAAGTACCATAAAGTAGGAAGAGAAAGTCGAGGGAAGAGATTATGATTGTGAAGTCAGCAAGTTAATTGGGTTTGAGGACAAGGGAGAGAGGAAATACACCTGTTAAAACCATGCTGAGTATAATTTCTGGCAGACATTTAGTATTCTTGGTGTGCATAGAGAACAGGGAAGACTATCAAATAGAGTACTTGCTAAAGAGAAAAATAGAAATGGTGACAGAGGCACATTCCTTATTCCTTTGCCATCCCTTCCTCTCCCCTTTCAAAAAGAGAAGGCTGCAGGGCCAGGGATTTAGCTCTGGTTTCGCTGCCTGCTGTGCAAGCGCAAGGACCTGAGTTCAATCCCCGGTACAAAAAAAAAAAAAGAGAGAGAAGGCTGCAGATTAGAAGAGACTGTTCCCCGCTCTCAGCTGGAGTCTAAGTGGGCCTCAGAGAGCAGCTTGAATTCATTGAGAAACATGCTCTAAGCTTCTGCCTGTGCCAGGCATTGTGTTCCACGTGCAGCAGTGAGTAAGACTTAATTATCTTCAGCAAGCCTACAGCGTGACAAACATTTTAACAGATGAGTTATAATGTACTAAAGGGTTGATGTTCCATCAGTTGGAGTCCTCAGGTCAGAAAATCAGGGTAGTATCATCTCAAGTAACCATGTGCCTTTTACCTCACAAAACACTCCTGAAGGTGGCATCTGAAAGGTGGTAGAGAAAAATTAGAGGGAAAAGTAGAGGTGAGACATTCTGTCAGATGTAATAATGAACCTTTGATTTGTTTATATATTTTAACATTTTAAATCATTTTTTTCTCCATTTCCCCAGTCTGTTCATTACCAACAGAGGTAAGTCCTTTTAAATATTTTTCTCTTTTAATAATGTCTGCATTGGAGGTCAGTCTGTTTTAGAGATAACCTAAGAGCTTTCTTTTTTTTTTTTCATTCTACATCATTCGATCGTAGAATTTCCCTTTTTTTTTTTTCCTTTAACAGTACTGAGGAATGAACCCACGGCCTTTCCACTGAGCCACATCCCTAGCCCATTTTTTATTTTGAGACAGGGTCTTGCTGAGTTGCCAAAGCTGGGCTCAAACTTGCATCCTCCTTCCTCCCAGAACGTTGGAATTAACTGTAGTTTTGAATGCGTGTATGACCTCCCCTAGTGCTGGGGTTACACGCAGTGTGCTGCCATGGCTGGCTTTTTATTGTTTTGTTTGGTTTGGTTTATTTTTGAGTTGAGTTGAATTGAGGATTGAGGTCTCTGTTGTACCCAGCTTGAACTCCTGGGTGCAAACCAATCTCCTGCCTCATCCTCCTGAATAGCTGGGACCATGGGCGGAGACCACTGCATTTGCATTTGGCTGAACATTTTGGATTTTTGCATGGAACTCGTGAATAGTCGGTTGATAAAACAAGAGTAACCTTAAAGCTAAAATTTATACATCTGAGCAGAGGAAAAGAGCAATGTAGATTATGTGTGAGACTTTCTACAATGAGGAGCTGCCTAATCCTTTTTGATTTCTAGTTTCTTAATGGAGGTTTCCTGTGGGTGAAAAATCAGGTGGAAGTAATTCTATTCTTTATGTAGCGAGTATAGGAAATGATTTTTAAAAAAATTTTTTTTTTAGTACTGGGGATCAAACTTGGGACCTTGTGCTTACAAGGCGGGCGTAGGAACCACTGAGCTAAATCCCTGGCCCAAGAAATGATTTTTAATTGAAATGTACTGTTTGGAAATGTTTTAATTGAACTTGTTCTTTTTTTCTTTTTGCAGTACTGTGAATATATGCCTGATGTTACTAAATGTAGACAGTGGTTAGAGAAGAATTTTCCAAATGAATTTGCAAAACTCACTGTAGGTATGAACCTTTTTTTTCCTCTTACCAAGCTTGTAATCTAAAACAGTGAGTGTATAGCATTATTTTAAAGATATGAAAGTCCTCCTTTAGTAGGATACAAGATTTCATTAATCTCTAGAACCCTTCAAGTCTCTGAGACAGGATAGATCTAAGTATCGGTTTGCTATGAAAAACAGTAAAGGATTTAGGGGCAAATACATGCGCACATTCATTGTGAACATATTAAATGCTGCATGCTGTTTTGGGTTTTGAGGATAAAGCAATGAGCAAAAGATCTACTCTGTAGGAATTACATTTTAGAAGGGGATACAAGTCAGATGTGTAAAAGGTATACAGATAATGACAAGCTGAAGAGGAGGGGATGTGAAATTTTAGTGGACTGAGATGATGTTGCTAAAAAGATAGCATTTGATTAAAGACCTTCAGAAAAGAAGGAATGGGTCATAATGGATGTCTAGGCAGAGGCCAGGTCCCTGGGGCGGAAGTTTACCCAGTATATTCCAGAAACAGCAAAGTAGAGGTGGGGTTGTCACTCAACAGTGGAGCACTTCCCTACCCTGCAGGGGGGCCTGGCTCAGTCCTCAGCACTATTAAGAAAGGAAAAGAAAGAAAAGCAACCAGGGACCTTTACTGGAGCCAGTCAGCTGAGGGAAGAAGAGTTGGATGTGAAGTCACAGAGGCCAAGTGTTGGCGTTCACTGACCAAGACGGGCATGGAGCATTCGAGCAGAAGGGTTTCAGCAGCGTCACTTTGGCTGTGGGTTAAGAAGAGACTCAGAGGGTTGCAGGTAGAAAAGCAGGGGAACCAGGCAGGAACCTCTTGTGGTGGCAGTGAATGGAGGTCATGAGAAGTGGTCAGATGCTGAATGTATTTTGAAGGTGGAGCTGGCAGAATTTCCTGAGGGGCTGGGTGTGAGGAGTGAAGAAAAGGGAGCATCTAGGGTTCTGGTCCCAGCACCTAGAAGAATCGAGTTGCTGCTGCCAGGAGCAGAGCAGGCAATGGAGGAAAGGTGTCCTGAGGGCACTGAGACCATTGACTTATTTTTGGCAAGCGGAGGCAGTGTCAGAACAAGGGAAAGCCTAGGCTGTTACAGGCCTACCATGGGGCATCGTGTGTTGCCTACTCTGCTGCTTAGTTTTCAGCTTACTTCATGACACACAAGCCTGTATACCTGATGAGGCCTCATGGGCCGAGGTTGGCTGAGAGCCTGGTACTGTGAAAAGTCTCTGGTGTTGGGCCTGGGCCTGGGCCTGGGCCTGGCCCACTGAGGCCATGGTGTGTCTTGGAGAGGGTGTGTGGGGAGAAGGAGCTCTTCTCTCACCCAGGACCAGTGTGATGAGATGAGCCTGTTGGCTGCACCTGCAGGTCCTGAGTGTCTTATGCTCCTTCCATGGCTAAGGAAATCCTAATCCTCCCTTATCAAAGACCATTTTCTAGTCCCATTGCTTACTATGTCAGTCACCTTGCTGTCACTCTATAGCAAATACTTGAAATAATGCATAGAGAAAAGGTTTCTCCTGGTTCACAGTTCTAGAGGGTTCAGTCCATGATCACTGGCCTTGTTGCTTTGAGCCTCTCATGAGGCAGCTCATCACAGTGGGGGCATCTGGTGGAGCAGAACTGCACACCGCAGCGTCAGGAAGTGAAGAGTAGGAGTGGGCTGGGGTCCTGCTGTCCCCATGGAGGGCACCTCCTAAAGATTCCACCCCTCCCAGTAGCACCACCCTGGAAATAAGCCTTCAACACATGGCCCTTTGGGGCACACATATACAGACCATAGTACTCAGCCAGAATGACTTTAGAATTAGGTTTGGCTAGGGATATGGCAATGTGATCATTTGCCTCACAAATGTCATTCTCGATTGTTGGTAAAATGCCTTATTTGGGTATGAGGTTGTTCAAAGGTAATTACTTAACAGTATGAAATGATGTTCATCATCTTCAGTTTCATTTTTATGTCTAGAAAATTCACCCAAACAAGAAGCTGGAATTAGTGAAGGTCAAGGATCAGTAGGGGAAGAAGAAGAGAAGAAAAAACAAAAGAGAGGTAAGACTTAAATCTATGTCTTGATTTATGCAAACATACCTTCCCTCTGACAGAAGAAACTAAGAAAGTTCCCAAAGTAAAAAGAAATCTTATTGTAATTCCACATATGTGTCATTATAAAATTATCTTCTAGATCATGATTGGATTTGGTATGATTTGTCCTTTATTGAACCAGACCTAAGGAAGCATTCTCATTTCCTCTCTGTATATGTAAAGTACAACCAGCTATCTAGAATTCTGTGTATTCTGTTTTATTTTATCCCTACTTCCAATACCTTAATACAATTCCAATACATCTCCCGCTTCTAAAATGTAATTCCTTATGCTGTGGATCTTATCCTTGCCTGTGTCTCTGTAACTACAGTTAGCCTAAAAAGATTTTCAGGATTTTGTATCTTATTCTGGCAGGACTACAAGCATGGTAATGCTCCTGGTTTAGATTTTGCATGTTGAATCACTTCGAAGGGCTTGTGTCTGTGTTTAATCCCTCCCTTCTCAGCCAGATATCTTTTTATTTATTTATTTATTTTGGTACTGGGGATCGAACTCGGGACCTTGTGCTTGCGAGGCAGGCAACGCAACCACTGAGCTAAATCCCCAGTAACCAGATATCTTTACTAAGACTGGACTCACTCCTCCCTTTCTCTTCTCAATCCAGTCTGTCCTAACCTGACTCTGACTCCATGAAACTTCTAATACAAACCTCCAGTAGCTTGGTAACCGCCGCTAAGTCAGAAGAGCATTTGGGCACGCTCCTCTCCTGAAATGTGCATTTCCTTGATTTCTGTGGCATTCTTCCTTCTTACGTCTCCTGTCTATCACTCTGCCTTAGTTATCTGTGTAGACTTCTCCTCCCTCTGTCGCTTAGAAGTAGGCGTTTCCCAATATTCTGTCCCATCTCCTCTCTCTTTACCTTCACCAAGACACTTGTCCTTCAAGACCCACCTGGGTGATTCTGTCCCATCCTTACCTTCACACGGTACGGCACCTGGCACCCGTGTAATTCCCAAATCTGTGCCTGACTGTGTCTGCAGCCTGGAAGCGTGCGTGGTCACACAGGCACCACAAACAGAGCACTTCCAAAGTCAGACTTACTAAGTCTCACATTGACTTTCATTTTCACCGTTTTGGTAATGATGATTGAATTATCCTGTCATCTGAGCCTAAAACCTGAGAACCATCTTAGTCACCCTTTTTGCCCCCTTTAATCAGTTCTAAGCTCTTCTTTCTCCTCCTTCCTCTCTGTATCCTGTGGTAGCCATTACTGTTGCAATGTTTGTTTTTATATTCTGATTATTTCTACCAGAGCCAATTCAGAACTGCAGTGGCCTTTCTATTGACCCTACTCTTCACGGATCCGATCTCTTTGCTGAAAATAGAGTGATCTTATTCTTTTTTTTTTTTTTTTTTTTGGTACTGGGGATCAAACTCAGGACCTTATGCTTTTGAGGCAGGCAGCGGAACCACTGAGCTAAATCCCCGGCCTGATGGAGTGATCTTTTTTTTTTGGTACCAGGGATTGAACTTGGGTCCTTGCACTTGCACAGCAGGCAGCGAAACCACTGAACTAAATCCCTGGCCCATGATGGAGTGATCTTAAAACAGATGTAATTATTTCATTCCTGCAGTCTTTCTGTGGCTTCTCCTCTCACAGTATCCAGTCTGATGCAGTGCTTAATGTTCTGAGTTCTTGCTGACTGCTCTGTAGTCTTTTACTCTTTGGGCTTCATCTGCTACACATCCATAAGCACCTTCAGTGAAGACAAATGTAGTTTCCAGATAGAATGCCCTTTTTTTCAGTCCCTGTACTTGTTCCATTTCCCTACAATATCCTTTTCATGTTTTCTTCTGTGGCATTGGGGAATGAACCCAGGCCTCCTCACTGAGCTGTATCCCCAGCCCTTTCTTTCTTTTTTTTGGTACCGGGGATTGAACTCGGGACCTTTCCCTTGCGAGGCAGGTAGCCTTTATTTTTTGAGACAGTCTTGCTAAGTTGCCCTCCAGGCAAGCCATGATCCTCCTGCCTCAGTCTCACAGAATGCTGGGATTTTATGTGTGCACCACCACACTCAGCTGAATATCCCCTCTTAGATCTCTCCAGCCCTTCTCTCCTCATCTGAGCACTTGTTCTTTAGGAACCACCTTAGATGTCACTTCTTCTAGGAAGCCTTTTCTGTCCTCTGGAAGCAGATTGAGTTATTGCTCTGTAAAGCTGGGGTAGTGCTTTATTCATGGAGGTGGTTGTATTTAAGTAAGTTTTAGGGGTGTAGTTCACTAGACAGAGTCCCTAGAGGGTAGAGACTGTGTTCTAGTCGTCTTGGTGCAATGCTGGGCAGTTTTAAGGCTTAGTATCCTATGATGATGATAAAAATGAAACAATGTAAAGTCTTTCTTAATAAACAAAGGTGGAAGAGGTCAAATAAAACAGAAGAAGAAGACTGTACCACAAAAGGTTACGATAGCCAAAATTCCCAGAGCGAAGAAAAAATATGTGACAAGAGTGTGTGGCCTTGCAACTTTTGGTGAGTTCAGGCTTCTGCTTGCTTTGCACTGGTGGAAGCTAAGTATGTTGCACATGTGTGAGCTATATTCTCTTGCTTGCTTTCTTGTTTTACCTGGTATTACAAAACTTTACAGGCCTGTTTTTGCTAAGAATATACAAAGTGAAGTTTTGTGTTTCTCTGTTTTCACACACACCCATACACCCATCTTCAAGATGAGGCCTTGCTGTGTTGCCCAGGCTGGTCTCAAACTCAAATGACTCCTTTCTGTCACCTCCAAATTAGCTGGGACTAGAGGCACGCACCACCACTCCCGGCCTGCGTCTCTAATTGTAGCTTTAAAATCATAGTCTGGAAAAATACAGAACTTTTTTGGTTTTTTGAGACAGGGTCTCACTATGTAGTTCACACTGGCCTTGAACTCACTAGATTATGTAGCATGGGCTGGCCTTGAACTTGTGGTGATTCTTCCTGCCTCAGCCTCCTGAGTGCTGCGAATACAAGCATGCATCATCACACCTGGCAAGAGAAATGTAGAATTTTTGTAGGATGCAATAGTACAACTTTTCCTTTGTGTAAGTCGTGCTTGGGTACATTTTGTGTAAGACAGGGAGGGCTGGGTTGGCTTCTTATTGAAGCCTGCCAGTGCTGCACTCTGTCCTCTGTAGGCTCGAGGGCAGGAGGTTGCAAGGTGGCCTGTCCCCTCCCACAGGGAGATGACAGTAAGAGTGGGGACATGGGCAGTAGACTGTCCTGCTCAGAGCCCTCAGTTCCTGGCAGCCTGGACTGCATGGTGATGCTGGGGTAAAGATATGTGAGCTTTTAAACCCGGATCTCAGCTGAGGCTGCAGCTCAGTGGGAGAGGGCTTCCTGCCACGCGTCAGGCCTAGAGCTCAGTCCCCAGTAAACTGCAAAACAATAAGACAAATCCAGGTCTCTTCAAGTGACAACACAGACTGAAAAACATCACTGGATTGTATTTTCAGTTTGAAGACTTGTTTCTCTGCTGTGCATTTTTCCACTGTAAAAGGAGCTTAAACAAAAGACTCCGTTCCTATTTGGAGGTGTGTATGTGATATCTGGAAGTAACGCCTGCTAGGTTCATTTTGGTCTTAAATATATGAGCTGGGATAGCGTGGATGCTGCTATTTTTATATATTGAGCTTTTGTTTTACCTTGAAAATGTATGTGGAATTACGAGCTCCGTCTGTGGCAGTTTTAATTATTCTGAAAGGAGCAAGAAACCCACTACCACCATCTGTTTTGTGAGTTTAAAATGCAGGTTAAGTTTCAAAATAGAAAAAATATCTTTGATGCACAGTTCTAATTACATTCTCTTTCTTAAAAACACAAAACAAAACAGAAATTGATCTTAAAGAAGCACAAAGATTTTTTGCTCAGAAATTCTCCTGCGGTGCCTCAGTAACAGGGGAGGATGAGATCATCATTCAGGGGGACTTTACAGACGACATAATTGAGGTCATTCAGGAAAAATGGTCAGAGGTGAGTACATGGGACACGTGCACATGTAGAAAAAGTGTTCCTTTTTTTGGTACCAGGAATCAAACTCAAGACTTTGTGTTTGCCAGGCAGGCATGGTGCCACTGAGCTAAATCCTTGGCCTCAAGAAAAAAATTTGTTTTTATTTTCTATTTTTTTGGTACTGGAGATCAAATGGGTAAGAAAAAGTTTTTAAAACAAGTTTATTTGTTTTTTTGTTTGTTTTGTTTTATTTTTGTAGTACTGGGGATCAAACTCTGGACCTTGCACTTGCAAGGCAGGCATGCTGCCACTGAGCTAAATCCCCGGCCCTTTATTTTGTTTTTTGATGTCACAGCTCATGATATATAATTCTTTGTGTTTATAGGTGGATGATGACAGCATTGAAGATCTTGGAGAAGTAAAGAAGTGATTTTGAAAACTTGTCTCTATTTAATGACCTGAACTGAGAGCTGTAAGGCCAACAGGGGAGAGGCTTTTTAAAAATATATATATTTATCCTACAGTGAAACTGTAGCCTACCCTCGTCCTTGGCGTTTTCACTGTTCTGTACAAGGCTGCTTGGTTTTTTTTTATTGCCAAAGTCTAATAAACAGGGAAGACTGTCATGCTCGTGCATGAGTCAGAATTTAGTCAAATAAAAAATTTTTTGGTCATTTGGTACTTTTTTCTCTTTAACATTTTAAAAAACTATTTTGGAAAATCGCTGTAGACTTTTTCATTTTGCTCTCCTGAGGATCAAACCCAGGGCCTCATGTGTGCTGGGCAAGTGCTGCACCTGGGAGCTGCGTCTCTAGCCCAACACTGTGGACTTCGTGGGAAGCAGTTTGCTGGATTCTTACTGCTCAGCAGCTGAGAGATTTTTAAAAAGAATTTGAATTTGGCTTTCTTACCAGTCAGATATCTTATTGCTTTGGTGTGACATTTTGAGATGGGTAAGATGCATAGATCTTTAGTTGGATTTGTTGCATTATTACCATCAAAGTCCACTATTACATGACACTATGCTGTTGGTAGTTGTTCAAGCTATTCTTGAGATGAGTGGCAGATAAAGCCTTAAAATCGTGCACTTTTAGACCGTATAAACTACTTCTTTGACTTACTTATCCTAAAGTAAGTCTTGCTGAAAATTTATAGATGAGAGTGTTCATCACAATGTCTCCCATCCAAGTACTAACCGGGCCCAACCCTGCTTAGCTTTCGAGATCAGGCGAGATTGTGAAGTTCGGGGTGGTATGGCTGTAGACTCATCACAATGTTATACCAAAAATTGCAAACAAGGGCTGGGGATTTAGCTCAGTGGTTCTGCCACCTGCCTCGTAACCCCAAGGATCTGAATTCAAGCCCTGGTACCAAAAAAAAAAAATTGCAAACAATATAAATGATTGAGAAATGGTTAAAGAGGTGGTCGTACATGATGTGGTAGAATATTATGACTATATTTAAAGATTGTTTTCCAAAAATACTTAGAAACATTGTGTTGTAGTTACTTTTCTCATTGCTCAGACAAAATACCTGATACTCAAAATTAAGTGAGTAAAGGTTTATTTGGCTCACTGTTTGCAAGGTTTCAGTCCATGATCAGCTGGCTCCAAGGTAGGGTGGCATAGCAGAGGGGCTTAGCAGCTTCTTTCTGCCCCTTTTATATTCCATCTGGGCTACCGGACTTAGGAGGGTGTGCCAAGCCAATCAGTGGACTGGTTAAGTAATCACACATCTTTAATCCCAGCACCACACTCGAGATCCAGCCACCTCTGAAAAGCCCCACCTATAACATGAGGGTTTGGGGGGACATCTAGACACAAACCATAGCACATTGTTTGGTAATGTTAAGTATTTGGGGTTTGGTTTTTTTGGGTTTTTTTGGTTTTTTTTGGTACCGGGGATCCAACTTGGGTCTTTGCGCTTGCACAGCAGGTGGCAAAACCACTGAGCTATATCCCCAGCCCAGGGTTGGTTTCTTTTTTTGAGATAAGGTCTCACTGTGTTGTACAGGCCAGCCTTGAACTCATACTCTTCCTGCCTTAGTCTCCCAGTGCTGGGATTACAGGCATGTGCCACCACACCTGGCTCCTAAATCCATTTTATTTATTTATTTATTTTTTCCTAAATCCAATTTAGACATTCGTTATTACTATACTGAGTGGAAAACCACTCAGAGAACCTGGGAGTTCTTGCTGGGACTATGCATCCTATGAGTGAACTTCTGCTAGCCAATTAAAAATAATGTAGTTATAGGCTGGGGATTTAGCTCAGTGGCTGTGCCTGCCTGGCAAGTGCAAAGTCCTGAGTTCAATCTCCGGTACCAAAATAATAATAATAATAATGTAGTCATGCTTGATACATAGTCTGAAGAGTAACAATTGAAACATCCCCTACAAAAATAAATAATATATATGCCTTTCTCACAAGAGAAACAATGACTTTAATGAATGCATTAGATAAATTTAAACTTTGTTTTACATCACGTACTACAAATTGGAAAGATTTGTGATACTAAAAATTGCAGCCTAGTTAATGGCATATCCTGTAATCCTAGGAGGCTGACCAGTTTGGATGATTTAGCCAGACCCTGTCTCATAATAAAAAAGTAAAATGAAATGGGCTGAAGGTGTAGCTCAGTGCCTCCAATGTGTGAGGCCCTAGGTTCAATCCTCAGTACAGAACTTCCAAAAAAATAAACTATAAACTTTAAGTTCGAGCCAGGGCTGGGGGAGGATAGGAGAAAAGGTGGATGAAGAAATTTAGAACACATGAAATCAGTGTTTATTGCCATGAAAATACAATCTTGAAAGACTTTAAAAATGTCTTAGAAAAATGTGTAATAAAGATGTACATTTAAAAATGATATTCTGCATTAACTGAATTTTCCTAAGGTTTACTCATCAAGACCATTTTTTTTTTTTAGTACTGGGGATCGAACTTGGGTCCTTGCCCTTGCGAGGCAGGCACGGGGAACCATCATCAAGACCATTTACTACCTGGCGTGGTGGTGCACTGCTGTAACCCCAGCATTTGAGAGGCCGAGGCAGAGATTCACAAGTGGTCTCCAAAAGAAAAAATTAGCATGAGGGCTGGGGATTTAGCTCAGTGATTCCAGCGCCTGCCTCGAAAGCACAAGGTCCCAAGTTCGATGCCTGGTACCAAAAAAAAAAAAAAAAAAAATTAGCATGTGTTATGTATGTATGCTTTTGGTGCTGGTAGGTATCTGTGCATGTGTCAACATGTGACTCTAGCCAAGTGCAGTGGTGCATGCCTATAATCCCAGCACTCCAGCAGGCTGAGGCAGGAGGATTACAAATTAGAAACCAGCCTGGGCAATTTAGTTACTTAGAGCTTCTGGAAATAAAAAGGGGTGTAGCTCAGTGGTTCCACCACCTGCCTTGCAAGCACAAGGTCCCAAGTTTGATCCCTGGTACCAAAACAAAAAAAAAGCCTCAAGTCAGCTGTACTTAAGATATGATCTGTGAATCATGTACTGCAAACGTGCTAATGAAAATTAAAAGCTAAAAGATCATAAATTAGATGAAGTCTACCTTTTAGGTCTTTACTAAATTCCTTTACTTGGGAAATCAAAGATTTTTTTGTTTTGAAGAAAACCTGTGGGGGCGAACTTAAAGCATTGAGATTGTAATCTGCACCTAGTCATCATAACCCTTTTGCCACATTCACGTACTTTTTTTTTTTTTTTTGGTACCAGGGATCGAACTTGGGTCCTTGCGTTTGCAAAGCAGGTGCCAAAACCACTGAGCTAAATCCCTGGCCTGACATTCACTTACTATTGACCCTGCTCAGGAGATGAGTCCATCTCTTTCCATTCTCTGCGTGCACACTTCCGGTGTTGGACAGTGGCTTCCTGGTGAATGATGGCATCTCAGGGCCTCCTTAATCTTTCTTACTTTGTAGTCATCTATTGAGAAGCTGATTTGGAGGTTGGGCTGTGCCTTTGTTTCTTTGCAGTATTGGGTATCGAACCCATCCATGGCCTTGTTCTGGTAGACAAGGCCTCTACCACTGAGCTACACTCCCAGTCCTTTCCCAATTTTGATACAGGGTCTACCCAAGCTGACCTCAAACTTGGATTCCTGCCTCAGCCTCACGAATAACTGGGATTTGTGGGTGTATTTTTCATGATAAAAGCCTGGCTGGCTGTTCTTCACTTCTCGTGACCCAGTTCCTTTCCTGCCTGACAAGAGGAAAAGGGAAAAGAGAGGTGACTGGGGATCACGTAAAAGGCTTACATTCAACCCCGGATATGGTCAGTTTTATCGTGAGAAAGTGCTACAGTTCTCACTGATGATCAAAAGCAGAAATCCATTCTTCCAGTCTTCCTCTGTGTCTCCTGGTTTCGGCTGGCCTGCTAGAGTGGCCAGGACTCCGCCTGTCTCCACTGATTCATTCATCCGAGTGCCAAGTCCTGTTATCAGGGCCAGGTGTACCCAGCAGGAAACGGCTGAGCTCTGTGAAGAAAGGACTGGAAAATGAGCAAACTGTCACCAAAGTGTAACCTGGCATGGTGTCGCACGCTTGTAATCAATCCCACCTGCTCTGGAGGCTGAGGCAGGTGGGTTGTGAGTTGGAGGCCAACCCAGACAACTTGTGAGATCGTCTCAAGTTTTTAAATGGCTGGGATCTAACTCTGGTAGAGCTCTTGCCTAGCATATGCAAGGCTCTGGTGGGTTCGATGGAGACCTACCAACAACCTTTAATTTGATTCACTTTCACTGGGTGATGGTAGAGAACTAGTCTTGTGCTCAGCCAAGTGGAGGTGCGTGCCTGTAATCACAGCATTCTGGGAAGCTGAGGCAGGAGGACTGCAAGTCTGAGCCCAGTGTCAGCAATTTAGAGATCTAGCAAGACTCACAAAATTTAAAAACAAAAAGGGGGTTGGAGATGTAGTTAAGTGTAAAGGCCCTGGGTTCAGTCCTCAGCACGTTAAAGAAAAAACCAGCCCTCGCTGGACCCGCCAAAGCAGAAGACGGAACCACTCGCTACCCTGGCGGTGGGAGGGCGGATCCGACGCGAGTGGCCCCTTCGCGACGCCATAGGCGCGGCCGGCGGTTAAACCGCGAGCGTGGCGGCGAGGGCTCCGCGAGGACTCCGAAGTAGTCCCTTCGCTCCCGCCGGCGCCAGGCGCGCCCATGGCGTTTCTGAGGTGACGCTGCGGCAGCGACTCCCCGCGGGCGGAGGCAACACCTATGAACCCTTCGGCGACCTTCCTCGCCCGGCGCCAGGTGCGCCCGGGCGGGGGCGGCGGACCGCGGGAAGAGCCATGCGGGTGGGCCCAAGTCCAGGCTGCCGCTCACTTCCGGTGCGCCGAAGAAACGGCTCGGCGGATTCCGGGCTCCAGCCCCGCTTCGGGGCCCAGGGAGGACTCTTTGCCGGTGACAGTTGTTATTTAGAGCTGGGTCTCCTGTCGTCTCGCTTGATTCCCCTTGATAGCCTGGCGAGTGTGGGCGCGCTCTTAACTCCATCCAAACAAAGTCTAAAGTGAACTTGCCCAGAGTCTGCATTCGTCAGAATGTGAGATGAATAAACGCTCGTTTCTGTTACTGTTTTTTGAAACGGCTCTGTGTACCCCAGGCTGGTCTCGAACTTGTGATCCTCCTGCCTGAACCTCCCAAATGCTAGGATTACAGACGTGTGCCACCACTCCCAACTCAAACGAACACTTTTCGTATATTTGGATTATTGTTTGTTTTCCTGCAGTGGAATATATACTTCCCTGGTGTGCACATGGCTGAATCCCTAGCCATTGGCGCACAATGAATATTTGTAGGATGAATGAATGACTAACTGGAATAAAAGTCTTATAACTTGGAATGTCCTGAGTCCAGATTCCATTTTCTGAGTTTAATTGCTAATAAGGAATTATAATTCATTAATCAATATATATATATCTATGTCTCTATATCTGTCTATACAATATCTTTTTTTTCTCTCTCTCTCTTTTTTTTTTTTTTTGGTACCGGGGATCAAACTCGAGTCCTTGCGCTTGCAAGGCAAGCGGCAGAACCACTGAGCTAAATCCCCGGCCCCATTGTCTTTTTTAGGGGGGACAGAGTTTTATTATATAATCCAGGCCAGCCTTGAGAACTCATTTTAACCAAGGCAGGACTTGGACGGAGGACCAGGAGTGCCACCACACTCAATGCTATTTATAAATCTTGTTTTTCAAAAAGCAGTAGTAATCCCAACACTCTGGGAGACTGAGGCAAGAGGATCCCAAATTCAAACCCAGTCTGGGAAATTTACCAACTTATAGAGATCCTGATTTTTAAAAAAAAGCAATAATGATGCCCGGTTGTCTTTGATGGACATTTAACTTCTGGCTTTAAGAGAGAAGTCTTAACACTTCCTGGATGGGAACAGTGTCATAATTCAACAGGACCATAATTTAAAATGGATTTTATACTTTTAAAAATTGCTAATGTTGGGCCAGAGATTTAGCTCAGTGGTTCCACCGCCTGCCTCACAAGCACAAGGTCCAGAGTTCGATCCCCAGTACCAAAAAAAAAACATTGCTAATGTTTGTGATTACTGTGTGCCAGGCACTGTGTCAAGTGCTTTACAGAACTTCTCTGGCATAATCCAAACAATTTTAAGATGTTAAACTGTTACTACATTTTACAGGTGAGAAAACTAACGGTTAAAGAAGTTAAGTAACTTGCCCATGGTTATATGGCCACTAAATGGCTAAATCTAGACCCACACTTTGCTAAGATGAATTTCAGTGCACTAGAGTTTAAAATGATGTGATTAAAAGGAATTATTGTGAACCCAGCGTGCTGGCACATGTCTGTAATCCTAGCACTCTGAGGGGCCTGAGCCAGGTGGAGTCCCAATTCTAGTCTATCCTCAGCAACTATTTCTCAAAAAAAAAAAAAAAAAGGTAAATCAGTGGAAAGCTGGACTCAATCTCCGTACTGCTTTAGAGAGCAGAGAGAGAGAAAGAGAGAGATTGATTACAGTAGATACTATTGTTAGGTAAAGCCAGGTGTGGTGGCCATGCCTGTAATCCCAGCACTCAGGAGGGTGAGGCAGGAAGATCGCCACCAGTTCAAAGCCAGTCTGAACAACAAAGTGCGACCTTGTCTCAAAAAATATCATTAGGTAGGTAGGGGCCAGGGATGTAGCTCAGTGGCTCCTTGCCTGCCTTGCAAGTGCAAAATCCTGAGTTTGAACCCTGGTACGGAAAAAAAAAAAAAAATATATATATATATATATATATGTATTAAAATGGCATCACGACTATGTAAGGAATGCTCATTTTTAGATATGCATATGGAAGCATATAAAGAGGAATGATTTTTTTTTTTTGGTACCGGGGATCGAACTCCGGTCCTTGCGCTTGCGAAGCAGGCAGCAGAACCACTGAGCTAAATCCCCGGCCCTGAATGATGTATTTTTTATAAATAATGAAAAGGAAAATTGAAGCAGATATAGCAAAAAAAATTTTTTTGTGGTATTGGGGGTTGAACTCAGGGCCTTGTGCATTCTATGCAAGTGCCCTACCACTGAGCTACGTCCCCAGCCCTTTTAAAATTTTTATTTTGAGACAGGTTGCCAGGCTGGGGTCAGACTTCCAGTGCTCCTGCCTCAGCCTCCCAGAGTGCTGGGGTTATAGGCATGGCCACCACATGCAACTACGAAATTTGTTTCTGAGTTTGGATCAGTAATAATATTAAATTGTTCTTGGAAAATTTAATGTACAGGGCTGGGGATTGAGCTCAGTGGTTCCGATGCCTGCCTCAAAAGTGCAAGGACCTGAGTTTGATCCCCAGTACCAAAAAAAAAAAGAAAAGAAAAGAAAAAAAAAGATTTAATGTACAGTATGTTGATCTCCCAGATAGAGTTGAAATAAATATTTAGGATTTTATTATCTTCATAGACTAAAATTTCCATTCTTTAATAAGAATTATTTACATTTAAGTAGTATTTCATGTTTATCTTATTTTATTACTCCAAAACTGCTGGGGCAGGGCCTGGGGACATGGACCATTGTACAGTATGGTCTTAGCATGCCCAATGCCTTGGGTTCAATCATCAGTCCCACATAGTAAACAAAATCGCTGGGGCAAGGTGGGGATAACGTTGATTGATAACAAAGGTGGGGGAAAAAACAGAAATATATATATTTGTGATTTACCGGTGAGGTTTTAGAAAGTTTTAACCTTTCTTTTTTTTTTTTTCGTTTTTTGAGACAAGGTCTCACTACATAGTTCACACTGGTGTTGTACTCACTATGTAGCCCGGGCTGGCCTGGAACTCGAAGCGATCCTCCTGCCTCAGCCTTTAGAGTGCCGGGATCACAGGGGTGCACCACCACACCTGGCTTAGTCTTACTTTTTAAGAATTGTGCGTGCTATGATGGGATGTGATAGTGGTAGGGTGGATGCTAGGTTTGAACGGGCATCATAGGTAATTTGATGCATTGTTTTTTTGGTTTTTGGTTTTTTTGGTATCAGGGATCAAACTCGGGACCTTGGGCTTTCAAGGCAGGCGGTGGAACCACTGAGCTAAATCCCCAGCCCTGGTGCATTGTTATTAACAGGAATAATTAATTTAACTGCTTACAATGGACAATAAAAGAATATAACTATTTGGAAAATACACCTTGGCTGGTTTACGTTACCGAGTTTTCTTTTTATGAAAAACTACTTCCTGTGTTTAGGGCATCGGGTCAGAAGTTGAGAATTCCACTATTGAGAAACAGCGCAAGGAGCTGCAGCTGCTCATCGGAGAATTAAAAGATCGGGATAAGGAGCTCAATGACATGGTGGCAGTGCACCAGAGACAGCTGCTCTCCTGGGAGGAAGACCGGCAGAGAGTGCTGACCCTGGAGGAACGCTGCAGCAAGCTGGAAGGTCAGACACACACCGGGCGGCAGGTGGCGCCCTTCTCCGCGACAGAGTGTCAGAGGCCTGGGGAGGCCAGAGCAGGATTAAGAACCCAGCCCTGCAGCGCGGAAGCTCAGCCTCTTATGGGGCGCCTTCTGAACAGCCGCGTAGAGCAAACTCAGAGAAGGGGCTGGATAGAGCACCAGGTGACTAAGAAGCCATTCTGGGCAAGAAGAGGAAGAAAGGTGCCGCTGATTGACTGCCCATTTCTCTTGAGCTGATGAATTTTAAACTTTTGGGGTTGAACTTGAGCCTAGGTGCCTAAAATAGTTGTCTTTTTATTTTATTTTATTTTATTTTATTTTATTTATTTATTTATTTATTTATTTATTTATTTATTGGTACTGGGGATTGAACTCGGGTTCTTGTGCTTATGCAACAGGCGGCAAAACCACTGAGCCAAATCCCCGGCCAATAGTTGTCTTTTTAATGTGTAGCACTCTCAAATACAGCTTGTATAAATTCTCTTTTGTACCATATTTTAATTACTGCTGCCCTGTTGACACTAGATAATTACTAGAATACACTAGAGTGGAAAACAGTAGATCTGTTTAATACTCATGTAGCATCTTTTCTTTTCTCCTTGTATTATATGAAGGTAACATAAGTAAATATGACATATATATATATAATTTTTCCATTTCTTTGATGACCATCTGATTTTTACTCTGACCATACCCACATCCACACACATAAATACACAAAGTGTTTAAAATAATTCCTTGAAAAAGAAATAAGGTGGGCATGGTAGAACACACCTGTTAATCCCAGCACTCTGGGAGTCTGAAACAGGGGGAGCTCAAATTTGAGACCAGCCCGGGCAACTCCCTTAGGGAGGCCCTATTTCAAAGTGAAAAATAAAGGGACAGGGATGTAGCTCAGTGGCACCGTGCCTTCCTGGCAAGCACAAGGTCCTGACTTCGATCCCCGGTACCCCCCCCCAAAAAGGCAACAAAGTGAAAAATTTAAGAAGGGCTGGAAATGTAGCTCAGTGCAAAGACCCTGGGTTCAGCCTCTGGTACCACAGTAAAATAGATGGACAGATAGATAGATCCATGCATGCACACATATGTATGTGATATGAGCAAGACTTGAATAGGCACTTCATGGAAAGAGGAAAATTAAATGGCCAATAAATATATTTAAAAGTTCTCATTAGTAGTTAGGGAAATGCAAATTAAAACCATAGTGAATACCATTTTACATTTACCAGACTGATAAAAATTGCCAGATGTTGGTAAAGATGTGGAGCCCCCCCCCCCATGGCCCTGTTGTGTCTGATCTTGGAAGCTGAAGAGGGCTGGGCATTGTTAGTACCTGGCTACAGGGACAGGGAGCCCGGGGAAGAAGCCTTGCACACTGCTGGGAGGAGTCGCTTGACACAGCTTCTTTGGGAATCATCTCAGTGTCTGGTAAGGTTGAAGACAGATCCTGTGAGAGCACCCCAGCGGTTGGAACTGTTCCGGCAGTGGCCCAGCCAGTCCACTTCTCACGTTCACATTGGAATGTGCAGTGAGCTGCCTGAGGAGCTTACCAAGGTGGAGATTCTGGGCTGGAGTTCAGCTTAGTGGTCGAGTGTGTGCTCGGCATTTCTGAAGTTTTTGTTCCTGTTGTTTTGTTTTTGTGGGAGTTTTTTGGTACCAGGAATCAAACTCAGGACTTTGCGCTTGTGAGGCAGGTGGTGGCACCACTGAGCTAAATCTCTGGCCCCGTTTTGTTTTGTTTTTGAAACAGTCTCACTATGTAGTTCAGTCTGGCCTTGAACTCACTATGTGACCCAGGCTGGCCTCAAACTCACAGCGATCCTCCTGCCTCAGCCTCCCTAGTGCTAGGATTACAGTCATGCGCCACCACACCTGGCCATGCTTCACATTTTTGAGGCCCTGAGTTCAGTTCTTAGCACGAACAACAACCTGATACAATAGGTTCGGGGCCCAAAAGTCTCTATTTCTAGCAAATTCCCCAGTGATGCCATGGCTGTTGGTTCAAGAGTCGTATTTTGAGTAGCAGGGTTCTAGAGAAACTTATAAATAGCACCAAGATTCATGTAAAAAAATATTTGTAGCAGCATTACTTATAATAGCTGTGAAGTAGAAATAACCCACATGACCTGCAGTAATAGAATGGATAAATTTTGGTGGAATCATTCAGTGGACTAATATGGCAGTGTTACCAGCAAATAGGAGTTATACACAACAGCATGGGTGAATCTTGGGATCGTAATCTTTTTTTTTTTTTTGGTACCGGGGATCAAACTCAGGACCTTGTACTTGCCAGGCAGGCGCAGTGTTGGGATCATAATCTTAAATGAAAACAGCAAGTAGACGAATCATGAAGTATACTTCTGTCTATATATGGTTCAAATTAAACTATACTTTTAGGAATGCAGTCAGAGGTAGTAGAACAATAATGAAAAGCAGGGCCGGGGATTTAGCTCAATGGTTCCACCGCCTGCCTCGCCTCCCAAGCGCAAGGTCCCAAGTTCAATCCCCAGTACCAAAAAAAAACAAACAATAATGAAAAGCAAGGAAATGATTGCCATCAGGGTGGGGCTTGGAAATGAGTTGGGAGAGGTTGTGTCCGGACGTAACCCCAGGGGGCTTCAGGGTTCCACCAGTGCTCTGTTTCCTGAAGGACAGTATCGTGCATTTCATATTTCAAAATAATTGTCCTGGGGCCGGGGATTTAGCTCAGTGGTTCTGCTGCCTTGCAAGTAAGTGAAAGGACCCAAGTTCGATCCTGGTACCAAAAAAAAAAGAACTGTCCTCTAAAAATTCTTTGGCACATTTTTGCTTTTTAACCACTGACTTTGAAAATAATATATTTCAAGCTTCAGATCCAGCTGCAAATAAGTTGGTGAAATTTCCCTCAGGTGAACTACATAAAAGAACAGAAATAATCAGATCACTCATGAAGAAGGTCAAGGTCCTGGAATCCAATCAAATCGAATGTCAGACAGCTCTTCAGAAGACTCAGCTACAGCTGCAGGAGATGGCTCAGAAGGCGACACACTCCTCCCTCCTCTCCGAAGACCTCGAGGTTGGTTTTATTTTCTGAGAAGTTTCACCACCCCACATTTTGTGCTTCCATTGTTAAAAATTTAGATTGTGCAAGCGCAAGGACCTGAGTTCAATCCCCGGTACCAAAAAAAAAATTTAGATTGATTGCTGGGTGTGGTGGCGCACGCCTGTAATCCCTGCACTCAGGAGGCTGAGGCAGGAGGATCACTGAGTTCAGTTAGAGGCCAACCTGAACTACATAGCAAGACTCTGTTTGGGGAAACTGCACCTTGCTGCCCTGTTCTGGAGATCAAGCTTCCTTACAACCCTTGCTTACCTGTTTTGCCATTTGGTTTGGTAGCATCTGCCATTTTATTAACAATGGGTTATTGTAGAGAACCTTTTCAAAGTTTGAAATGAGTATCATCATATTTTGGTAGCTTCAAATTCTACTTTCTAAATTCTAAGTCTTATCTGATATGATAAACATACCTATACCATGGTAGGATTACCATATTGGGAATAAAATCTGTAAGTCTGATCTTTTAGTTTTGAATTCTAACTGGCCTGTCTGTATATTTCTTTTTGTTTTGTTTTTTGAGCCAGGCTCTCCCTATGTAGCTCAGGCTGGCCTCCAGCTCTTGGCGTTCCTCCTGCCACACAGCCTTCTGACTGCTGGGATTACAGGCTCACATCATTACACCCAGCTATTATTATATATTTTTAAGCTCATTTATTATGAAAGGCCCAGAGAAAAAGCCAGCTTTGGTTTTGTTACATCCTTTGTGTAATTTTTTCATAATATTACTCAGTATGGGTCCTGGTAATATAATGAGACTTAATAACCCACAATAAGAGAATAGAGCTTATTTTATGTCCCTTTTTGAGAATACTATTCTAGATAGGTTCTAGCTATAAAATAATAAACTTTCGTAGAATCTATTGATAAGTTGGGTGAAAGAAGGAGGTACCTTTTTAATTAGTGAACTGTTTTTCAAGCAGTTTTAGATTCACAGAACAGTTGAGCGGGCTGCACAGGGGATTCCCATAACAGCCCTGTGTCCGCACGCACGGTCTCCCCACGCTGACACCCACCCTGCGGCGGTGTGTGTTAGAGCTGCTGATCCCACACGGACACATCGCCGTTTACAGATGGGCTCACTAGGGCCAGGGATTTAGCTCAGTGGTTCCACTGCCTCCCTGGCAAGCAAAAGGTTCCAAGTTTGATCCCTGGTACCACCCCCCAAAAAACAAAACAAAAGGGCTCACTCTTTGTAGTTTACCTTGTGTGGGCTTCTGGTAAATGCATAACAGTGTTTATCCGTACCCCGGTGTGAAGTTCTCCCAGCAGAGTTTAAAAAGATGCACAGAATTCATTAATGTTACTTTATTTCATGGAAGGAAATCTCTTACTCAGTTCACATTCATTCATTTTCTTCCTTCTACAATTATACATAATTATATATTATAAAATTATATGTAACAACCTAAAATTATATGATTACACATATACAACCTAACATCATACATCAAAATATTAGGTAATGGACATGTTTACAGACAGAGCCAATATAATTCAGTTACAAGGATTGAGAGGAGAGAGTTCATGCAGAAATAGAGTGGACCCTTGACCTACGAACTCAATTCGTTCTCAAGGGCTGGTTGTAACTCAGGTTGGTCAGTGAAGGCTCAGGCTCCTCTACACAGCCTTCAGAGTCTCTCCTGTACACAGGCAGGTCTCAGTGTCCTTAGAGAGAAGTCAGCCCAGGATTTCTCAGTTAACCCACACAGGGAAGGATGCTGTAATGCTCCTTCCAAAGCTCTCTAAGGGTTAAATCTGTATCTGAGACCATCTGGAAGCATGAGCAGCCAGCATTTGGGTTGTAACTCAAGACTTTGGTCATAAGTTAAAACTAAAATCCTAGTTGTAACCCAAGTTGTGCATATATCAGGCCAGTCGTAACTTGAGGTTACACTGTATTTGTATTCTTTTTTGATGACTACTTAGCCCACTTTGCTCCTTAAAAAAGTTAAAAATAAACAAAATAGAGAAATGAACATAGATCGCGACTTGGTGACAGTCACAAAAACTTCCAAAAGACTCATTAGCATTTTCTGTGTTGTTCCCTTGTAGGCTAGAAACGAGAATCTCAGCAACACGTTAGTTGCACTTTCTGCTCAGGTGGGACAATTACAAGCTAGAGAACAGGCTCTCACTACAACGATAAAGCTAAAGGTAATTAAAAATAATTACCCCTTCACTCACCAGAGCACTTTGTAGCTTACAAATACATTGTCCCAGCCAACTGCTTTAGCAATCCAGCTGCCGAAGTTGCTCTTGTTTTACATGATTGCTTTAGAAATTGGAGAAACAAGTTTCAAATGCTGTCCCCAAAGCATCTAGTGAGGAGGCAAGAACCCCTGCAGCCTCCGCCTCTCATGCCTGCCCACTCTGTGGCTGGACATGCTTGAACCAGAGGAGCTCATTCCCAGGAAGCCACTGGCAGATCTCAGGGGGTTACTGCAGTCACAGTGCTTGTAAATTGTTTTCACTAAATCAGGTGAAAAACTGTTAGCAACGAGGGAGTTGATGCAGCCACTATCATGGGTACACAGTGCTGCTCATCAGTGCTCCATGTCCTCAGCCGTCGCACACAGGCCTGACACTTGGTACGCAGGGGAATGGTGCTGGTGACATGGAAAATGCACTTAGTTTCCCCAGGGTGCTAATGTTTTCACATGGTCATGGGCATGCTCTCTAAAATTAAAAGAGAAACATGTTAAAATCTACAGAATTCGCTTTAGTTAAATGGTGGCCACTTCAGTGGCCTCAACAACTGCCCTGGTATCTGCCCTGTGAGTACCGACAAAGTGCCGTGGAGACAAAGTGCCGTGGAGACGTTTTGCCCACATCCAAACAGTGGATTCACAGACAGCATCTTGCCCAGAATTGGCTTGTGTTTTGACGAACGTGATGTCTGGTGGAAGCAAATGTCCCCTGGGACATGCTTAGCAGAGGAGGAAGTGGGGGCTGCAGGTTTCAGGTGAAGAAGACCGAGTGACATTGATGTACATCTAACTGTGCTTGTAAGTTTATTAGGCACGGGGATTGTTTGCTGCTGCCTCCTTGCTCTGGACCATTGTTGCGCTGGTTTCTGTTGTCCCCAGAAGTTACCCTGGTGTGAGCTGTCAGACTGAGGTTCTCCAGAACACAGATTATGCTGTAGCAGAAATGCACTATGCTGGGGAAAACTCGTTGATAATAGTTACTCCAGATGAGTGGGGGAGGGATTGTGTTTGTTTTCATTTTTTGTTTTTTTGAGACAGGGTCTCACAACATAGTTGAAGCTGGCCTTGAACTCCCTGTGTATCCCAGGCTGACCTGGAACTTGAGGCAATCCTACTGCCTCAGCCTTATCCTGGGATTACAAATGAGTGCCACCACGCCCGGCATATTTTAGACCTTCAGATATTGTTTGAATTTGCTTTTCAACAGCCAGATAACTTTTTGGTAATTCAAACAACCTCAACAATAGAGATTCTAATTTGGCTAGGTTTGAGATGAGGACTTGGAGTCTGTGGTTTAACAAACTGAAAGAAGGGAGGAAACAGCGGACCCTCAGGATTTACCTGTAATCCAGAGAGCAATTTCCCTGTGCCAGATCTGCCAGCCTTCTTGCTGTGCCAGTTTCCTAGCTGATCCAGTTGGTTCTAAACTTTCTGGGATACAATCAGGGTTAGTGACAGCACATGGTTTCTGAAGCACATGGTTTCTGAAGCCGGGCAGCTAAGTTCAGATGGTGGCTCCAGGGCTACTAGTTGTATTACTCTGGGCAACTGGCAGTGCTTTTTTGTGTCTGAGACTCATCTGTCACTCGGCATTGACAATAGTACATACATCATTCAGTGACTCAAGATGAACTGAGTTAACATGAGTAGTGTTTAGAAAGAGACCCATTGGCCAGGGATTTAGCTCAGTGGTTCCGCCGCCTGCCTCAAAAGCGCAAGGTCCTGCGTTCGATCCCCGGTACCAAAAAATAAAATAAAATAAAAAGATCTCCATTGCACAAGGAGATCTAAATAAATGTAATCTTTTGCTGATTGGTTGGAATTTTAAAATGTAGGATAACAGTTTTCAAACTTGGTTTTTAGGACAAAGATATTATTGAGGCCGTCAATCACATTGCAGATTGTTCGGGTAAATTTAAATTGTTAGAGCATGCTTTGCGTGATGCCAAGATGGTGGAGAATTCTGTCGTGAAAGAAAAGCAAGATTATAAGCAGAGGTTGAAGGCACTCAAGATTGAAGTCAATAAACTAAAAGGTAAGTAAGAGACTTAAGTTTAAGATGTAATATATTGCACTCGGGAGGCTGAGGGAGAAGGATTTCAAGTTCAAGACCAGCCTGGGCTATATAGCAAGACCCTGTCTCAAAAAACCAAAACGAAAACCAACCAAACAAAAAGTAATATGTTATTTTAGAAATATATTTCTTTATTTGTATTCACTTAATCTTATACTTGAGAGTATGTCTATTCCTGGCTTTAGGTCCTAACATGAAATTTCTGTTTCATTTATATAGAATTATTCATTTATACAGAATTTTTGTGTTATATGATAAATAACAGAGGTAGGATAAATTGTATAATGGATCATATTTTTAAAATAATCCTCCCTTTGTTTGGGTGTCTCTACCAGCTAGCTATGCCGATGATACGTGCTGAGTAACAGCAGGGTCTCAGCATGAGTCCTGGCATCCATTACACTCTCACAGTAGGAGATGGTCCACATGGAACTGGCCTCACCTCTCCTCTGGGCAGAGGCTGGCCCAGAGGGCACAAATGCAAGAGAACCAGCAGAACCATGAGGCCTCCTAAAATTCAGGCCTGAATGGGCGAGCATGTTGGCTCATGTCTGTAATCCCAGCACTTGGGAGGCTGAGGCAGGAGGATCACTGTGAGTTTGAGGCCAGCCTGGGCTACATAGTGAGACCCTGTTTCAAAAACCAGAAAACATTCGGGACTGGACCTAACATACTGTCACCTCTGTCTCCTGTCGGCTGAAGTCAGCCATGTGGCGGAATCCAAAGACAAATGGCAGTAGTGGGGAGATTCTGTGCTCCATGTGGGAGGAATTGCAGAAGCACATGCAGGGAGGGATGAGTGATTGCCACTGCCACTGTCTCCCTTTGGGGTTCATGTTTCATTTTTGCAAATTCCCTTTGGGTTCTTTTCTATTTTTGTTCTCACAGTAATGTCATGATTCACTCCTTTCTGCTTATATAATTCTGGAAGTTTTGTAGTGAAATGAAATCAAGGTATGCCAAATGCCTTGGGATGGATTTCTGTATCTAGGGCTATTTGAATGTGGATATACGTAGCCGATGGAGTAAACATTCATCTACAAAGGGTGGAGTTAGCCCCACTTTTCTCTGCATTTCTGCAGGGGGCAGGTTGCTGTGAGAAGCAGAATAAATGATTGGACGGACGAGCTACCATTTTAATCTTAAATCTGCATACAGTATCACTTTTTTTTTTTTTTTACAGTATTGGAGATTGAACCCAGCTGCATTCATACTGAGCTGCATTCCCAGCCTTTTTCTTTTTTCTTTCTTTTTTTTTTTTGGTACCGGGGATCGAACTCGGGTCCTTGCACTTGCACAGCAGGCGGCGAAACCACTGGGCTAAATCCCTGGCCCTCCAGCCTTTTTCTTTATTTTTAATTATGAGACAGGCTGGGCTCAAACTTGTGATCCTCCTGCCTCAGCCTCCCAGAGTATTTCAGGGATACACCACCACACGTGGTTGAAGTGAGTGTTCATCTTTTATAAATGGCCCCTGCACTAGATGACAGGACCAACTGCACTGTGGACCGAGCCACTCAGACACGGTGACAGCGCCACAGCCTGGGGATGTTGTTCGCGGCCCGTCTAGGGTAGTTCTCCCCATGAGGCAGCGGCTTACTCTTTCTGGGCAAGCCAGGTATCAGCACGGAGGCGACTCCTGCGTCCTGAGCTAAGGGACCTGTCACATTTTCTCCAACGGAAAAACTCTAAAATCAGGAAATTTTATCTTGGCTGACTTAATTGAAAAGACTCCATTCTAAACTCTTGACCTTAGGATGCTCTGACGTATGGTAAATAGCATTTGTAGCTCCAGCCAAACTGTAATTGTGCTCTGAGCTGGTGGCCCCGGGACAGGCTGCACCCTGCTGTGGGCTCAGCAGTTCCTAGCACAGCCCTGGGGCCATGGTGTGGGTGAGGGTGCTCACCGATCTTTGTGCTGCCTGGGAGACACGGGAGGGGAAGCCTGGTGAGTCAGTGTATAATAGGGATATTTACAAGGTTCGCTATTTATTAAGAGCATTTTTAAAGAAGGAAAGCAGGGTAAAGGGCAGTGGAATGCAGAGTGAGGGAGAAGGGTTCGCTTGTTTAGTCGGGTGGACACGGGCGGCGGGGGAGGGAGGCCAGGTTGCAAAGCTGCCATTGGAGCCGGAAGTGGATGCTGGGGAGAACCGGCCACGTGAGGACCTGGGCCAGGAACCTTCGGGCAGCAGGAACAGCAAGTGCAGCAGCCCCGTGGGTTTGGGACTGGGGACAAGCTGGGGTTTTTCTTTGATACTGACCAGTCCTCCATTTGTCTGATACAGCTGGGTAAGCAGACGTTCAGTTCAGTCCGGTAGCGCTTACCTGGAGTTAGTGTCAGCCCAGGCTGAGGGCCTCTGCCCCCCAAGACTGCTCCCACTTCACACCCCAGTCACCAGTCCAGGTGTCACCTGTACTTCTGGCCAGCCAGCTATAAATCTGGGGTTCCACAGCCACTTCTTCAGGCCCTGTCATTTCCTAGAATGGCTCCCAAATTCAGGGAAACACTTTCCCTCCTTTTTCTTGAATATTATCCCCCACCCCCGCAGGGACTTGCCTCCCTCCCTGCTGCAGCCCGGGTCTCCTTGGTGCCCAGCCCATTCTGAGGCTGTCCTCATAGCATGACTCTGGTGTGACCCAGAGGGGCTCTGACAGAGACACTCCTGTCACTTAGGAGATTCCATGAGCCGTAGAAGCTCTTTGCTGGAAACAGAGGACAAAACCCAAGTACATCTCTTCTTGTACCACTGGCGCATTCACAGAGCTGAGGGGAGAGGGAGTTGGGGACAGGGCAGGGCCGGGCCTCTGGCTGTGCCAGTCAGGGTCAGAGCTTGGGTTTCATCCAGAGTGCAGTAGGAGGGCTTCTCACGGAGGGGTGGCATGAGCAGCTTTTATTGTTAAACCCTGCTCTGTGTCCCCTGTGTCTTTGCGGGAGAGGCAAAGCCAGAGCTGGGACCGCCTCAGGGCCAAGGCTGCACCCAGGTGTGGGGCTGTAGACCTAGGAGGACTTTGCCAGTCCTGGGACCACAATGGTGCGGACCACCAAGTTTCTTCTAAGGAAACTAGTATTTGCGGTCTTTCCCCCCTCTGTTTGTGAAGAGGACCTAAATGAAAAGACAACAGAAAACAACGAACAACGGGAAGAGATCATTCGCCTCAAGCAAGAGAAGAGCTGTCTGCATGATGAACTGATCTTCACAGGTACAAATAATTAGCTTAAGTGATTGAATAGTTATGTTTTAACCTAAGTCTCCCCTGACACTATGTGACCAGAGAAAGGAAATACACCTCTCTGAAAGTAGGTTTTGGGTTTTCTTTTTATTTTCTTGGTACCAAGGATCGAACTTGGGAGTTTACTCTTGAGAGACAGGCTCGGTACCACTGAGCTAAATCCCCAGCCCAGTTTTTCTTTTTTTAAACCACCCTTTAAGAGATTGATGAGGAACCAAGCACAGAATTTTAAAGCCATCCTAAATCCCCCTCCTTCCAGAAAGAGGATAAGTTCCCTCAAATTAAAAGGGGAAACACACTATTACATTTAAAATTTTTCAAATACAAAGCAATCCTTCATTTTAATCTTGTTTACAGACTGGGAAAGAAGTGCAGTTTTCTACCACTAGAGGTCACTATTCCACTGCTTCTAGGATTGCTGTCTCACGTTACTAGACTTGTAGGTACAGTACCTGCTTGTATCTCTACAGGTGAATTCATTCTTGGCATCAGCATTGTGATGAACCACAGACCATTTCTATTTATTTATTTTTATTATTTATTTTTTGTACCAGGGATCGAACTCGGGTCTTTGCTCTTGTGAGGCAGGCGGCAGAACCACTGAGCTATACCCCCAGCCCTCTATTTATTTATTTATTTTCAGTAGTGGGGATGGAACTAAGGACCTTGTGCTTGCCAGGCAGGCACAGCACCACTGAGCTAAATCCCTGGCCCTTCTATTTATTTTTTATTTTCTGAGAAGAGGTCTTGCTTGAGACACTCAGCTCCTGGGCTCAGGCTGTTTTCAACCACATAGCTGGGAGTTCAGGTGCTCCCCAAGTCCAGCTGAGTCTCCCCCTGTGTATAACTAGGTAAAATGCATGGAATTTGTTAAGTAATACCATATTTTGTGAAATGATTTTGAAAGTCATTTCCTAAGCTGACTTTGTTTTGTTTCTGAGACAAGGTCTTACTCTGTTGTCCAAGCTGGCCTGGAACTCCCTGTGTAGCCCATGTTGGCCTTGAATTCATGATCCTCCTGCCTCAGCTTCCCAAGTACTGGAATTCCAGACATGTGCCACTGTTTCTGGCTGAGTATGTTTCAATTATGAATGAATTAAGTAAAAAAGAAATATAAAAGGTTAGGGCCGAGGATTTAGCTCAGTGGTTTCACTCCCTGCTGTGCAAGCTCAAGGACCCAAGTTTGATGCCCAGTACCAAAAAATAAAGATGTCTTGATACTTTACTTTTAAAAAATTCAAAACTCTCCTCTTGTTGAAGATGAAGTTCTTCACACAGGTCTGCAGGCACAGTTTGCTCATTTGTACACAGTGCTCTAAGGAGTTGGCACAGGGAAGGGCCTCCGGGTGTGGCAGACCTGTAACGAGGGCCCCTTCCATCGAGGCCTTGCCCCAGCTGCTCAGCCAGTAAAGGCAGGTGCTCCTCAGACCTGGACCCGGTGCCCTTCCCTGGGCTCTCGCTGAGTGCCCACAGGGCCCCACAGACTCTGCACGCTCAGCTCTCAGCCAAGAGAGCCATGGAGAAGAGTACCAAACTAGGGAGGCGGCAATGTAAGGAGGGCAGAGGAGCTGCCTCATGCAATAGTAGGGTATTCTGAAATCAGAGTTAAAACAAAATTCAAATAAATTTAAAATCCCCCTAAAATAGCTAGCCTGGTGGGGTGTGGCAGTGCATATCTTCGATCCCAGCACTCTGGAGGCTGAGGCAGGAGGATCACATACTTGAGCCCAGCCTGGCAACTCCATGACTTAATGAGACCCAATCTCAAATCTGAAAAAAGAGGGGCATAGACTGGGGATATAGTTTAGTGTAAAGGCCTGGGGTTCATTCCACAGCACCAAAAAAATAAATAAGATGTTGATCTTTTTTTTTCAGGGGTCATGCTCTATTCAAACAAGTATCTTTGCTGGGTACAGTGTAAGCCAAATGACTTCTCCTTAAGTATAACATTAACATATGCCCTGGTGCAGTACATTAGATTCTTTCCTTTTTGAAAGTTCTTTCTTGTGGTGCTGCTACTGCTGGGGTTGCAGCCAGGGCCTCATGCGTGCTAAGAGTAGCTACACCCCAGCCCCTAAAAATCACTTCTTAATACTTTGGTATAATTACATAGAAACACACACACCTATTTATTTATTTATTTATTTAGGCAGTACTGTGGATCAAACCCAGGGCCTTTACATTGAGCTACATCCCTGGCCCTTTATAAATTTTTGTTTTGTTTTGAGAAAGGGTCTCATTAAGTCACTGAGTTGCCCACGCTGGATTTGAACTTATGATCCTTCTGCCTCAGCCTCCAGAGTACCACCACGTCTGACCACACATGAACTTTTAAATCCATTTTTGACTTAGGATTAATTACATTGTGAGGCTTCCCATTTCATGAAGGATCTAGTCAGAATCACAGATGAAAGCTCTTCTTCGTCAGCCATCCTGCAATTTTTTTTTTTTGTACTAGGGATCGAACTTGGGATCTTGCGCTTGCGAGGCAGGCGGTGTAACCACTGAGCTAAATCCCTAGCCCAGCCACCCTGCAATTTTAACTTCAAGAACAACAACAAAAGGGCCAGGGATTTAGCTCAGTGGCGCTGCACCTGCCTCACAAGTGTAAGGTCCTGAGTTCAATCCCTGGCACTAGAAGAAAAAAAACAAAAAACAAAAACAGTGTTACCTGTTAAATTGTTAGAAATGGAGCGACTTGTATTGATATAGCTGATAAAAAATGTTCAATAATTTTTGTTCTTAAATAGTGGAGAGAGAAAAGAGGAAAGATGAGTTACTGGATATTGCCAAGTCAAAGCAAGAACGTACAAACTCAGAACTTCATAATCTGAGACAGGTACGTCCTCGGCTGTCCTTCTGTAGAGGCAGGAAATGTTGGGGAACAAATGAGGAAGCCATATAGCTTCTGCTTATGGTGCTTCTGCAGTGCTAACTGCATTAGACATGATATTAGCATAGCAGTGAGGGTCTGGTTTATGATAATCGAAGGTTAGGAGATCAGCTGTCCCCACAAATCTTAGTACAGGCACATTTAGCTTTTTGTAGCAGCTAACTGAACTGTTTTAGGTTTGTTTTTTTTTTGGTACCGGGAGTCCTTGAGCTTGCAAGGCAGGGAGCGGAACCACTGAGCTAAATCCCCGGCCCTGTTTTAGGTTTTAAAAGTGCCAAATTGTGGTTCAGTTTAGTTGGTTATTACACTTTATCATGATTTATCAATGTCTGTGGCAGATTTACATAAAACAACAGAGTGATCTCCAGTTTCTTAATTTCAATGTGGAAAATTCTCAGCAATTTATACAGATATATGACTCAAAGATGGAAGAATCAAAGAGCCTGGAATCCAGGTAATCTTAGCAGATGCTATGAATATGATCTCATTTTTTATTTCATTATTAGATCAGTGTTTACTTTGTGCTTACCATAGGCCAGGGCCTACTCTTGTCCTTCATATGGGGAAATAAATATATGTAAGCTAAATTATCGTCATAATCCCAGACAGTGGAAAGACCTGTTCTGAGAACTGAGGCATGACCCTGATTTAGCTGGCTGCTAAAGAGTAAAATCCTTAGACCTGACATGTGTGTCTGCTGGGTAGGAGGCTTGAGCTAGAGTAGAAACTACAGAGACAACTCGGTCCTCCTTCCTTCATTCTTCCTGCACACACCGTGTTTAGGTACCAGGCTAGGGCTAAAGAGCATGGAGATCCTTCGGACGCGGTGCCTGCCTCTGAGAAATAATGCAATGCTGAAGAACAATGTCCGTGACCGCACCAGGTGCTCAGCTCTGAGGGACATCTCTGCTCCTAGCCTGACTTTCCTGTTTGCCTCTTCATCTTAATACCTGCTCCTTACAGAGCTGCATCCCTGCCCTTCTTTTTTTTTTTTTTGCAGTACTGGGGATCAAACTCAGGACCTTGTGCTTGCAAGGCAGGCAGCAGTGCCACTGAGCTAAGTCCCCAGCCCTCCCTGCCCTTCTTACCTACGCATTTATTTATCCATTTAGTTTGGAGACAGTGTCTCACTAAACTGCTAAGAAGCTCAGGCTGTGCTCCAACTTGCAGTCCTCCTGCCTCAGCTTGCCAGAGTGCTAGGATTCCAGGTGTGCACCTCACGCCCAACTCCAGTTTGCCTTGTGAATAGTAGAGATCTTCCCTAACTAGTAACAAGCGGTATGGGAATTAAACGAGTTTCTGTAAAATTAAAATGTAAATACATAAAGTGTAGTTGAGTGGAACAGGCATATAACTGCACCACAGTTAAATTTAGTCCACTTTCCCAAGCAGAAATGTTACAAGCAGTCAGGAAAAGGAAGCGGGGCTGGGGAAGCTCCCCACGACTGGCACCCACCCGGTCTGGGCTGCACCCACACTGACGGCACGGAGTCGAGTAGTGGGCTCAGCATTTGAGGAAGGGGAAGTAGGAGGCGGGGCTGCTCCTGGCTGCAGCCTGCTGGGGTGCCGGGGTTTGCTTCCCAGGCTGTCCGTGGGGCTGTTCCCCTGTCCCCCCCCCCCCCCCCCCGTGTCCCAGCTGCTCCGCCACCCCGTGCTGGCTCTGTCTCCACTTTGAACTTAACTGCCACAGAGGTGCTGGAGGAGCTGGCCTTGCTCCTTAGGAGCATCAGAGGGTTCCGGAAGGAGGCACAGTGATAGAGGCCAGGATACCTCAATACATGTGACGGAAAATACCCTTAGAGGAAGGTATGCTAAAACAGTTCATCACATTTAGAGTATTCTTGGGGGTTTTTTTTTTGTCGCTTAGGTCGTAAGGACATAGTAGGGAGGGTGGGAATGGGGAGGTGAAGGCAGCCGGGCAGTCAGGAGGGCGTGGGGAGGAGGAGGGTGGGGAGGCCGCAGTTTGGCTCCAGAAGCAGAATGAAGGGTCCTGAGCTCCACTGTCCAGGGGTGGGGACCTGGGGACCACAGGAAATGCCAGTACAAAGTTCGTCTTGTAACTTCCTCTTTTATTTTTGTAATGCCACTGTAGCAGAGACATGTGTTTATGGGACCTTGAAAATAACCACCCAAAAATCGATGTTAAGAGAGAGAAGTCATCGGTCAAGGACCACAAGTTCGAGGCCGTGTTGGCTCAGCAAAATTGGCCAGAGAAGAGCCCTTGTGATGTTTGCAAAGAGAAGAAACTGCAGCCTGGTACTGCATTTGCGGAAAGTGTGATTACTCTCTCATCTCTGTTTCCCAAAGACTTAACAGAGAAACCAAAGTCTTGGCCTCTGGGTGCAAAAACCCCAATTGAGCCTGAAAGCAAAATCACACCGCGCAGGGTCCACGCCAAATTCCCGGAAGATGACGGCCCCGGGCGCCAGGGCGTCTACCTGGGCCTGGCCTGCTGCTGCTGCTGCGGGCCTGGGCAGGCGGGGAAGCTGGACGCCGAGGCTCGAGAGGCCCTGCCGAGGTCCGGAAGCCCGAGCTGCGCGAAGAGCCAGGGCGCCCCGGACGACCGCGTCCCGGGTGAGCCCGCGTGCTGCCACCCGCGGAGCTCCGTCGAAGCCCCGGGCCACATGTCGGACGCCGAGGGGATGAGCGTTTTCCAGCCTGCCAAAGTCCAAAGAATCGTCCGCCACAAAACTGTGTGCACCTGCTCGGGGGTCGTCGACGGGGGGGACTGTGGCTCCGCGGCGAGGTGAGTTCAGGCCGGGCCCGCGGGCCGCAGGGGCCTCTTCCTGCTCCCGCCACGCTGAAGGCAGCGCCTGCAAACGGACGTGCAAGCGCGCCCCAGGAGTGGCGTTAAGGCGCAGGCCGGAGGCCGCTGCCGATGGAGCGGGCACAACGGGAACCAACCGGAACCGGAACCGGCCCCACCCCGGCCCGGCCGCCATCGGCCTCTGCAGGCCGGCCCTCGGGTCCCCGCCCCACCCGCACCCACAGCCTTCTGCTGGTGCGCAGCGTGCTGTTTTCAGCTTTCCGTCTCCCAAACTTTATCACATGCGAGAAGGGGTCTCTGTAGTTAACAGGCCGCTAAAAGTTACCGGCTTTTTAGAGAAGAGAATGCAGTAGACATTAGAATATGCCGAATCATCCGGGCTCATCGGATTGTTAGAACTGCTGAGTCTTACAGCTGAGTGGCGCTGCAAAGACTCCTACTTTTAAATGAGGCAAAGCTCTTCAGTCTTAAACGGATGAAGTTTCTATACTGAGAGCCTTATTTTAATCATTTTATTGACATTCATAGGTCTTTATGACTGAAATTTCTTTCTAGTACTTCTATTACTTGGAATATTCTTTGGCCCTTTTAGAAGCTTGAACCATTTAAAAATCATGCAGACACCCTGTCAGCTGCAAAATTTAAAAAACTGGTTGTCACACTAAATGTCATCTAGTCATATGTATTTTTTTTCCCCAGTACTGAGGAATGAACACAGGGCCTTTCACAATGAGCTACATCCCAGCCTTTTTTCTTATGCTTTATTTTGAGATAGGTCTTGCTAAGTCTCTAAATTTCACCAGGCTGAGCTAGTTTGAGAGCCTCCAGCCTCAGCTTCCCAGAGGGTTGGCATTACAGGTGTGCACCAGCACACCTAGTTTAGCCACATTTGGTTTTTAAAGATCTCTGGCTATCTGCAAGTATCAGTAGGGCACAAAGGCCTGTTTGTCAGCACTAAACAAGAACTTCATATGTTAAGGGGAAAACTTGCATTGGATGGTTTAGAGAGTGTAGTGGATACATTTAAATTTAATATGTGAAATAAATTCAAGTTTACTTTCAGAGCCGTCTCTCAAGGCCTTCTGACCTCGCTGATTTAGTTACCAAGGCAGCGCATGACAAATACTCGACTAAGTGTAAAAGATAATAGTGTTTTTCTATGATTACAAGAGCTTGTGTGTTCACTTTAGAACCTTGGTGAAATACTCACATTTGTGCCCCAGGCACTGCACAGGTGGTTTGCCTGTGAAGGGAGAAGCCGTGGCCCCTGCTCTTCTGGCGTCCCTGAGACGCCAGAATCATGTGAGAGAATCATGGAGCCTGGGCAGTGCCTGCCGCTTTCCCAGGAGGGCTTTTACATAGCTATCAACAAACCTCAGCCTCCCAAACCCCAGGCTCAATGTTTTCACAAGTTCTGTCTGTCTGTCTGCCTGTCTTCCTGTCTCTCTCCGTAACTGGACAGAACCCGCTAAGTTAGCAAGTCCCAAACCACCAAGCTCCACCCCCAGATCTCTGTACATTTGGAGGAGGAAAATTCCCGCTCCTGTACCCTTAACTATGGGTTTTGTTTTCATTCTCACTTGGAAAATAAAATATAATTATAAATTAATTAATCTCAACTCTATAATACCCAGCTCCAACTTGAGCTTCTCCACTTAAAAAACACTCTCTGGGAAGTACTGTCAGTGTAAGAGTACTGGTGACACGAATCAGACACCGCTTTAAGATTCCTCCTTCTGTCTGTTTCACTCTTCACAGGGAGCTGACTGCCATCCAGCAATCCCATTGTTTGAGTTCCTCAAAGTCTGCCACAAGGGAGGATGAGACAGAGGCCTCTCCTGGTGAAAAGAGCTTGCCCACGAGTTTGTTAATCGATAGAGATTCAACACTGTCCACTGAAAAGGTCTGTATTTTGCTTAGTAATCTCCCAGTTTATTCAAGTAGTGCCCAAAATGTTTTCCAGAGCACTGTGATTTTTTTTTTGGTACCGGAGTTTGAACTCGGGTCCTTGCATTTGCAAGGCAGGCAACAGAACCACTGAGCTAAATCCCCGGCCCCCGGAGCACTGTGATTTAATTTTGACCATTCCCTACTTTTTTAAATTGTAGGACTTTAAGATTCTTTTTGTGGTCTTTTTATCCCCCCCAAGTAAAATCTGTATTGCTTTTCCAGGGAGCAATTTGACACGTTTGTTGTTTTTTGTTTTTTCACTTTTCTTTTTTGGTACCGGGAATCGAACCCAGGACCTCACGCTTGCCGGGCAGGCACTGCACTGCTGAGCTACATCCCTGGCCCACGTTTGTTGTTTTTTAAAAAACCAGCAAGCCTGGTGTGGTGGTGCACACCTGTGATCCCAGCACTCTGGGAGTAGGAAGATTGCAAGTTGGAGACCAGCCTGAGCAATTTAGCAATTTAGAGAAACCTTGTCTCAAAATAAAAAACAAAAAAGGGATAGAGACATAGCTCTGTGCAGAGGCCTTGGGTTCAGTCCCTCAGTACCACACATGCAAAAACAAAACCAACAGCAGCACAGAAAGTACGTCCAGAAATTATCACCCAACAGCTTGTCCAAACACACGCCCCGGCAATAGCAGAGTCTCCAGAGAGACAGGTACCTTGCTGCAGAGACACATCCTGATGTGTGTGTGACACACAGGGTTTCACCCAGGCAGGGGCCGCATGCCAGTAATCCCAGCACCCGGGAGGCTGAGGCAGGAAGATCGCCTTGAGTTCAAGGCCAGCTTGGCTACATAGTGAGTTCAAGTCCTGCCTGAACTACATAGCGAGACCCTGTCTCAAAAAAAACCCCCAATAAATAAATAAATAGGATTTCATTATATAAGAAAACACCTAACATTTATGAATTACCAGGATACCAATGTTAAATCTCCACTCCGCTGTGAGAAAGTGCACGGCTGGGTGGTGCTAGCGCTGGCAACTCCCGGCTCTGCTTTTTCCTGGCGACTTTCCTGTAAAGGAGCCACAGTAGGGGTGGGTACTCCTTCTTCAGTGAAAGGCACCTAAGTTAGGAATCCTTTTACCCCTTCCTAAAAGGCTGAACTAAGATGGGTTTGCCATCTGCTTTCAAATAGGAACGGAAAAAATAAATTCCGATTCAAGAAATTTAATTTTTCAAAGAATCATGGATTTTTACCTGCAGAGCCTGAAGGAAGGAGAGAAAAGAAAGTCAGAGTTATTAAGTGCAGTGGCTCTTGTTCACAATGCAATCTCCTGGCCAGGCATGGCAGCCCAGCCTGGGAATGGCTGGAAACAGTTGCTCACCCCAGGGTGCTAGTGAACGCTTACATTTGGGGGCCTATGATTTGGGGCAAAAAGACAGACCTCAGATAACACATCTTGTGGTGTTCACCTGGGAAATCTCAGCCCTGTCTTCACAGCTGGTATTTTTGAAGCACTGGCTCCACTGCAGGCCGAACCACGGGTCAGAGTTTTCTTCTCTGGATCGTGCAAGGAACCAAAGTCTGGGCCTCTGCCTTCTCTTCTAAATATGCCACTAGGGCCGGGGATTTAGCTCAGGGTTCTGGCGCCTGCCTCCCAAGCACAAGGACCCAAGTTCGATCCCTGGTACAAAAAAATAAATAAGTAAAAAAATATGCCATCCATCAGCTTTAGGAAGGATGCCCCTTGGGCCTTCCAGGTCCTTCATTGGTACATTTATTTTTAATTAATAAATATTTTATCCAGTGGCTGCAAACAGCAGCCTCTTGGTAGAGGCCACAGCCCATTGCTTGCACAGGTTGTCTGAAGAGTCCTTGGAGGGAGCCCTGTCCAGTGACACAGATACACATTATAAACCTCAGAAGAGGAGGAAGACAGGAGCAGCCACTGTGCACCGACATCCGGGTTTAACAGCTGTTTACATTTCAGCATATTTGCTTTGTTTTTCTTTTTAAAGAAGTAAGCTGTGGTGAGTGATGTGTGTATCCTACCTGCTGCTCTTCCCGGCCGGACTCCACCCAAGTTGGCCACCATCCTGAAGCTGGTCACAGTCTTGTTTTTATCCTTTTACTGCAGAAAAGTACACATCTAAAGCCGGCCATGGTGGCCCACACCTGCAATGTCAGCAGTCTGGACTGCAGCTTCCAGCCCAGCCCAGGCAGTTTAGCAAGACCCTGTCTCAAAATAAAACTTAAAAATGGACTGGTAATGCAGCTCCATGCAAAGGCCCTGAGTT
Source organism: Heterocephalus glaber (assembly GCF_053883595.1). Taxonomy (NCBI): domain Eukaryota; kingdom Metazoa; phylum Chordata; class Mammalia; order Rodentia; family Bathyergidae; genus Heterocephalus; species Heterocephalus glaber. The sequence continues at coordinate 22,603,853 of NW_028258412.1, forward strand.
CAGTCCTCAGTACGAAAAAAAAAAAGTAATTCAGAAACATCGTGTAGGGTTGCTTTGTATGTTTCTATTAATTGTGTTTATTTGTGGTACTGGGGCTCAAACCCGGGGTGTCGTGCGTGCTAGGTGAGAGGCGAGCACTCTACTGCTGAGCTAGCCCCAGAATTGAAAATTAATAATCGCCATCCACATATTCTAAAAGACTTGCAGGCCTTTCACATTCCATTTTGCAGGTATTTTGACCGGCTTATTTAGGAAAGCCAAACAAAGCCGAGGATTCTTTTGTCAAATGGATGTTACTCAATTGGAGTAAGTTGGGTTAAGCCACATTATTTGAGAAGTTTCTAAGAAATAAAAGGAATTTGGCTATTCTAGTGTTGGACGCCCTGCTGCGATTGTATAGTTCCAGCCAACTAGTGACAGGTAGTTGGTGTTCCTGTCTGCAAGTCGCGCCCCAAAACACGAACAGGTAAAACTGCTTCTGGGCCTCGCGCGCTCACCGCCTGCTGTCTTCCCAGGACGACTTTTCGCCCACGAGCAAGCTGCAGCGTCTGCTGGCCGAGTCCCGGCAGATGGTCACCGACCTGGAGCTCAGCACGCTGCTGCCCCTCGGCTGCCAGGACCCCAGCGGCGGCGCCAGAACCGTGCGTGTCCGCTGCAGGTGACCGGGGTGGGGTCTTCGGATCCCGGCCGGCAGGGCGTGGCTGTCACCACGGCAACTTTTCGTCTAGAAGGAGTTTCCTTCTGCCTGGAGGGAGGGGAGATTCCAGGGGAGAAAAAGCCTCAGGCAGCTAACCGCTCCTACACACAGACTGCCTCTGCCTCTTTCTCAGCCCGAGTTGTGGGATTAGAAATTACTGCAGAGTGTTTCTTCTTTTTTTTCCTTTTCTTGCAGTTTAGGGGCTGGAACCCGGGGCCTCATGCATACCAGGCAAGCACTCTACCACTGAGCTACACCCCCACCTCAAACTCTTGGGGATTAAAAAAAAATTTTTTTTTCCAAATTTTAAATACAAAGTCAGCCATGGTGCCGTGTGCCTGTAATCCCAGCACTCAGGAGGCCGAAGCAGGAGGATCACTGTGAGTTTGAGGCCAGCCTAAACTGCAAAATGAGACCCTGTCTCAAAACAAAATTTTTTTAGATACAAAATTTCAAATACACACAAAAGTAGGAGGAGTAATACACTGACCTTCAGTGGTCATTACTTTTCCGTCATTTTGTTCCATATTCCCCCATCCGTACACGTCGTCTTCTGAATTACATTAGGGCAAATCTAAGGCACCATATAATTTCACTCATAAATATTTCATGGTTTATCTATATCAGCTATAGACTTCCTAAAAACTATGACAAACACAGTGGCACACATCTGTAATCCTGGCTACTCAGGAGGCTGAGGCAGGAGGATCACCAGCTGGAGCTCACCCTGGGCAATGTAGTGAGACCTTGCCTCAAAAAAAGGGCTAGGGGTATAGCCCAAGGGTAGACTGTTCCTAGGCTCATCCCCAGTAGCACACACACCGAAAGAATGTCCACACAGCCAGCCAAGGTCCGAACTTTGCGTTTGCGTGTGTCCCTTAAAGTCTGTCTAGCCACTGATAGTTTGTTTCTTCCCTTCCTCCACTTTCTCTTCCTCCCTCTCCCACCCTTGTTCTTCCTTGTTCTCCGTGGTTTTTGTTTGTTTTGTTTGTTTATTTTGGTGCTGAGGATTGAACCCAGGGCTTTAGAAATTGCTGAGTAAGTGCCCTACCACTGAGCTGCACCCCAGCCTTATTTATTTATTTATTTATAGTATGTAGTACATTTGTTGAAGATCGAGGGGCAGCAGCAGAACAGACAGAAGAGCAAAGCGGGGGATTTTTTGTTTTTTAATTGCATTCATTTGTGAAAGACAGATTGGGTCATTTTCCTGGAGAATTTCCCACTTTCAGGGTCTTGCCAGTCTATCCTCAATACTTGTTTAATACTTTTTTCCACAACCCCCCCCTTTCCTCCAAACTGGCATTTAGATCTAGTGACTTGAGTGGGCTTCTGATCAAGGTGGGGCTCCGGTTGCCTTGTTTGGTTTGGCTCCTGCCTTGGGATGCGGTCTCTGCTTCCAGTTCCACCCTGTCAGGAGCTCCTAGTATCTCCCTGTCCCACCTACAGGTATTTGCTTAATGGGCGCACTTAGGAGTTTGTCGGCCTGAGGTTTAACGTTGTCAAGTTTCCCAAAGTTCACTGGCTCTAGCATCTGTTGATGATTATTATTTAGATGCATGACTTCATCGAAACTGCGAAGTAGTAATTTTCTAGATCTGTCCTTTCAGGGAATGCTTCGCATGTTAATCGACTAGCTTATTCTGAATACAGTAACATTTCAGTAGCAGTGATGGAAGTTGCCTTGCACATTTCATAGCCTCAATGTAAATAGTGAAAAGAACACTGGATTTGAAGTCGGGACAGTTGCCCACTGTCCTAATGGTAATCTAAGAGCTTGGGACTGATAGGCAGGTAGATTGAGTTTGAGCTCAGCCTGAGCAGCTTACTGACTTGGGGAGACCCTGTCTCAAAATAAAAAAGGACTGGGAATGTGGCTCAGTGTGAAGGCCTGGGTTCAATTCTCAATACCAAAAAAAAAAAAGAAAAAAAAAAAATGGAGACACTGAGGCAAGAGCCTTCTGTATTCCTGACCGAAAACCAAAACAGACAAAAGAGCTCTATAAGAACACTGAAATGTTTTCCTACGAAAATAAACCTTGCCAGGGAATGTATCTTAGAGCAGGGTGCTTAGCAGGTACAAGGCCCTAGATTAGATTCCCAGGACAGCAAGAAAAAGAAATATAACTGAAATATAATTGAAATATAACTTACATACAATAAAATGAAGACATTTATTAAGAATGTCCTTAGGGTCAGGGATTTAGCTCAATGACATTGCGCCTGCCCTGCAAACGCAAGGTCCTGAGTTCAATCCCTGGTACAAAAAAAAAAAAAGAATCTCCTTAATTCCTGCCCTGATACTTTAAGGCAAAGCTAGTGTAGATCACACAGGTTGATAAATCTGGACGCAGGTCCATGCGTCTGTGAACCAACATTCCTCTCAAGATGCGGAGCACTTCGATCGTGAGAAGTTTCCCCTACACTCAGACAAATTCTCCTTCCTCCCCAGCCCAGGATGTTATTGACCTGATTCTTATCACTAGAGTTTTGCCTGTTCCAGAGCTCCGGATAAAAGCGGCCATCCGGTGTATGCCCTTTATCTGGCTCCTTCTAGTACCATCATGTGGACTCATCCGCGAGTTGAGTTGCGTATCAGTGCCTCATGCCTCCCATTGCAGGTTAGGGTTCTGGTACAACTGTACCACAGATTCTTTACTCACCTGTTGGTGGGACATTTGAGTTGTTTCCAGGTTAAGTCTCTTACAAATAGAGCTGCTGTGAGTATTTTAATAGCAATTTGGGGGCAGGCTTTGAGATGGGGTCGCACTGGGTAGCCCAGGCTGACCTTAAACTTGATCCTCCTGCCTCATCCTCCTAAATGCTGGGATTCCACATGCCACCACATCCAATTTAAAACCATACCAGGGGCTGGGGATTTAGCTCAGTGGTTCAGCCACACCAGTCTTTTTTTTTTTTTTTTTTTTTTGGTACCAGGGATTGAATTTAGGACCTTGTGCTTGTCAGGCAGGTGCAGTGCCACTGAGCTAAATCCCTGGCCCTTGTTTTTGTTTTTTGCAGTACTGGTACCCACAGCCACATCTTCAGCCTTTAAAAAAAATTTTTCCTTTTTTTAAAATCTTGAAATGGGGTCTCTCTAAGTTGCTAAATTGCTGCCTCAGCCTCCTGGTGCTGGGGCTACAGGAGTGGACCACCATGCCCAGCTGCATGTTTTCATGTCTTAGAGTAAATACCAAGAAGTAGAATTGTTGCTTCTAGAATAGGTGTGTGTTTAACCTCTTAATAAAGCACCAGATTGTGCCTCAGGTTAGCTCTGCCATTTTACACTCCTGCCAGCTGCATGAGTCCCAGGTGCCCATGACCTCGCCCGTGCGGACCCCTGTCAATCTCTGATTTTAGCCATTCTTAAATGTGTGAGTTTCTTTTTTTTTTTTTGGTACCAGGGATTGAACTCGGGTCCTTGTACTTGCAGGGCAGGCAGCGGAACCATTGAGCTAAATCCCTAGCAGCTATTCTTGAATGTGAAGTGGTATCTCATAATTTGCATCTTCCTGTTGACTAATAATATGGATCTTTTCATGCATTTATTGGCTCATTGATTTTTACCTTTTTAACGTCTTTTTTATAAAGCGTCTATTCAAGTCTTTTATCTATTTTGAATTTGAGTTGTTTTCTTTGTTATCATTGAGCTGTAAGAGTTCTTTCTATAGTCTGGACACAAGTCCTTTGTCCTTTGTTAGATATATTGTGAATATGTTCTTCCAGTATATGGTTTGTCTTTTCAATTTCTTTTTGGGTTTTTGAGCCAAGGTCTTGCCATATAGTTCAGGCTGGCCTTGAAGTCACTGGGATCCTCCTGCCTCAGCCTTCTGAGTGCTAGGATTACAGGGATGTGCCACCATGCCTGGCAAAAATTTTAAATTTTGATGCAGTTGAATCTAACAATTTTTTTTGGTACAGTGCTACCGCACTGATTACCACAACTCTGGGGAAAATCTAGAATCAGAGCTGTAGGTTCTCCCTCTTGCTCTTTCTTGGGGCCTTGTCTCAAACAAAAACATACAACAGGAAAATAAAAACTTGTATAAATATTTTTATTTGTTTTTTTATACAATGGAGTACTACTCTGCCATAAAGAAGGATGAGCTTCAGACATTTGTAGCTAAATGGATGGACCTTGAGACCATACTCCTAAGTGAAAACTTGTATAAATATATTTAATACTAACTTTATTGAGACATCATGTGGTTCATCCCTGCTATAGCACATGTTCCTATTTCTGTGATTTTAAAAGTTAAATCAGCTGGGCATGGTTGGCGCACGCTTGTAATCCCAGCACTCAGGAGGCTGAGGCAGGAGAATCGCTGTGAGTTTGAGGCCAGCCTGAACTACAAAGTGAGACCCTGTCTCAAAAAAAAAGGTTGACCCTTGCCTGGTTGTACATGTGCATCGCATTTGTCTGTCTGTTGTCCATCAATGGCACCTGGATTGCTGCCATGGTTTAGCTGCCGTGAACAGTGCTGCTGAGGGCTTGGGTGGACCGGTAGCTGGCAGAAACCGCTTTCAGCACTCAAGGGTATGTGCTCTGCCCCGGGGCAGAATTGCTGTGTGCAAGTGAGTGAAATAAAGCAAGGGAGGAACAGGTCGGTGAGGATGAGCACGCAGGCGTGGGGCTGAGGGCGAGCCTGGTGCCCACACCGACCGATGGTGTGGCCAAGGAGAGCAGTGGAGGTGGTTGCACCTATGCAGCCAAGGCCAGCACCTGGATGCACCTGTAGGTGTCACCTTCCTCTGCCCTTTCTCCTCTTTTCCTCTTCTTCCTTCCCAGCTCTCTTAGCGCTAACGAGTCTGGCTGAGCTCTTGGTAGGCACTGAAGCGGCAGCTGAGCCGCTGGCTCTGACTGCCCATGGGTCTGGGTGAGGGGCTGCCCTGCCAACTGGCCATTAGCTGACGGCAGTGCAAACACACACGGATTATGGCAAACGGGGCCAACCTGCTGGGCCCTGGCCCGGGAACCCATGTGTGAGCTGAGGGCCAGTGCGTCTTCACTGGAGTGGAGGGGTGGCCGCTGTTTGGAATTACTTCATTCTATTTCACTGATTCTTTTTTTTGGTATCGGGGATGGAACTCAGGACCTTTCGCTTGCAAGGCAGGCGCAGTGCCACTGAGCTAAATTCCCAGCCCAATTTCGCTAATTCTTGAAGGTCTTTTTTTTTGGTACTGGGATTGAACTTGGGACCTTTTGCTTGTGAGGCAGGCGGCAGAACCACTGAGCTAAATTCCCCCGCCCTCTTGAAGATCTTTTAAAGGCATTTCCGCTGGGTGTGGTGGCATAGGTCGGTAATCCCAGCCTACTCGGGAGGCTGAGGCAAGAGGATCGAAAGTTTAAGGCCAGCCCGGGCCACTTGTGAGACCCTATCTCAAAATTTTAAAAAGGGCTATGATTGCAGCTTAGTTCGAAGGGCTTGTGTTCAATCCCCAGTACCAAAAAAAAGGCATTTCTGCTATATCTGTCTTAAGTATTTTCTGGTTTCTCTATCCTGGGTACTCATTTGGGAATTGTTTTCTAGAATTTAGAAATCTCAGAAGAGTCAGCTCAAAAGAATACCTTCATCAGTCCCTGAAGAAAACAGAGTCAACTCCAGTGTCCACTGAGGCCCAGGTAAGTCACCTTCGCTCGTCATGCCTGTATCTCCACTGATATTTAATAAGTAACCGGGGACATTGATAGCATGGAGGCAAGGCTGTGCTTTTGTTTGACCAGTAATCTTTCTCTCTGCCAGCCCTGCTTATACTGTACATACCATCCAGATCCAGCCAGAGCGAAATGCCAGCTCCTGTGAGAGGAATGCAGATCAGGAGGCCCTTGTGCTTAGTACCTGGAAATTTAAATCTAAGGAAGTGAATCTCTAGATCCAGCTTTACGAGTCGGAGTCTGAAGCAGCATTTCAGCATTCCACCTGGCTGTCTCCCTGCAAAGAAATCGTTAGGTGGGGCTTGGAGCTTTGTACAGTGTGCAGCCCCTAAGCACTTTTTTGGTCTGGTTCTCCTGTCCGATTCCATTTCCTGTGCAGTGACCTCAGGACCCGGGGGATCTCAGCACAGACCTGACCAGGGCCCTGTGCCCTGCCAGCCGGAAACTCCTCCCTCCCCCTCTTGCCCAGAGGCCTTCAGCCCTAACCAAGCTGTGACTTCATGCAGATGACAATCAGATCCCCAGCCCAGGTTTTAGACCACAGAGGACAGAGCTTTTAGCACCAGCCGGGGCTTAATGATTTGCATTCTGTTTCCTTCCCCCGCCCCAAGGCATATTTCTGGTCCGAGAGAAGGCAGAAGCAGAGTTAGTACGGCTCCCTGCCCTCAAACCGAAACAGGGCCATGAGCCTTCCCGAGTCAGCATTCCATACCAGAGGGGAGCAGGGCTGAACACCTGCTTTTGTCTGCAGTGAAGCGTTTTCGTGTGGCCTTCTTGTACCTACAAAAGCCTGGAATTATTCTAAGGGGGGAGAAGACCTCTCTGGAAGGACCCAGACAGCCCTGCAGCCCTGGAGAACTCTAGGAGCAGAACATTAGAACCTCATGTGGAATCACGCTCTCTGCCTTCTCAGGACTCGCACACACATCCAAGTTAGAACCCGTGAGCTCTCAGAGTCGGCTCCAAAGATGGGAGAACAGTGCTGTCTTTTACAGTTTCAGGCCTGCGCTTTGCCGGTTAACAGACGAGGTTGAGGGTCACGTGGCCTGGGCTGCTGACAGTCGAGGTCCGTCTGTCCTAGCCCAGTACAGCCCGTCTTGCTGGGTCTGTGTCAGTCCATCCATCCACACGAACAAAAGTGTGCTGGAAGATCAAGTTTTATATGGATTTTTATATTAAAGAATAAAACACTTCCATTTTAACTTGTAAAGTAATTTGATTTTTTTAAAGACTATATTGTGCTCTGTGTCCCTTCTAAGAGAACCGATCTGTTTCAGTCAATAAAGAACATTTTCTTTGGTACCAGGGATTGAACTCGGGACCTTGCGCTGGCGCAGCAGGCGCCAGAACCACTGAGCTAAATCCCCGGCAAGAACATTTTAAATAATAAACAAAAGTACTTTTCTTTGGTTTCCTTTTATTGCACAGGAGTAAAATAAGGAAGGTTAGTCCCTTCAGACCAAAGCTGGCGAGTGCTTTTCCTCAGAAACAGGAATGTATTTTTTTAAGCATTTCAGATATCAAAGTTCTGTTGTGCTGGACAAATGCCCCTTTGTTGGAGGCCTCCGAGTTTCTTCAGAGATGATTTTCCCAGGAGTTGAAGGGCCGCCCCAGTTAGGCTTTTTAATTAGGGTGCTGAAAAGAGAAGTGGGGTGAGGTCCGGCTGTGTCCCTCATAAATACTTGCTCTCTCCCCGGGCCGGGCCGGTTGCACAGAGCCACACTGGGGAGGGTGTAGCCGGTCCTGAAGCAGCACCTGCGGAGCAGCAACCTGAAATATCCCCAGAGGTGACTTCCGGCTTTGCTCCTTCTCTGTGTGCTGGGCTCCTGCCACGGATCCCCTCGCCCAGTGACAAGGGGGCTCTGATTAATACAGAGCAGGAAAACTTCAGGGAACTGGATTTGAAAAGAATTAAACATTTCTGTACGGCTGAAAGTATTTTTAGCTCATAGGATTGTAGCATCTGCACACCTCTTCTAGGTGAGTGAGTGTGTGTGTGGCTGTGGATGGAACCCACTCCAGACAATCTGCCCCTGAGCTCCCTCCCCACCCTTACACTTCCGTGGCTGGTGAAGTTTTTCCCATGATGCTTGTGCTTACTCTGCCACATTACTGTGAATTACTTCACGTGTAATTAAAAAATGGCAGGTTTTATTCTGTCAATTTCTCACAACCTAAATTATTAAATTATATGAGCAATTTCTGTTAAACAGCCAATGTCAGTATGATTGAAATAGTTGCAAGAAAATAGATTTTAGGGTTTACATTTTAGCAGCATCTGTTTTTTTTTTTTCTTTTTTTGGTTTCGTGTTGAGACAAGGTCTCATTATTTAGTCCAGCCTGGGCTTGAACTCACTGTGTAGCCCAGGCTGGCCTCAAACTCACCTCGATCCTCCTGCCTCAGCCTCCCAAGTGCTAGGATTACAGGTGTGCACCACCACACCTGGCCAGAGTCATCATTCTTTTTTTTTTTTTTTCAGAATCATCATTCTTGTTTTGTTTTTGTTTTTGTTTTTGTTTTGGTACTGGGGATGGAACTCCGGTCCTTGCGCTTGCGCAGCAGGCGGCGAAACCACTGAGCTAAATCCTTGGCCCGAGAATCATCATTCTTAAGATCAACAACATATCATCTTAAGAAGTGACTGAATTATGCTATAATTTGCCTGCCAGAAATGTTCTCAACATTGGAAAAGACTGCTACAAGGGTATTTTTAGAATTTATGAGCAGATCTTTTAAACAGAAGTAGAAATACTCTAAAAGAAATTGATTTAACCAGGCATAATAGTGCATGGCCGGAAATCCCAGTGCTCAGCAGGCTGAGGCAGGGCGATCACCATAAGTTCGAGGCCAGCCTGAACTACATAGTGAGACCCTGTTTCCAAAAAAGGAAAAAGAAAATGAAAGAATGAAAAATTTTTATAGCAAAACATTTATTGTGCATTTTATGCATACATAATGATAACGCTCCTCCTCGTAGGGTATGTGCACCTGTCACAATACAGCCTGTCTCCTTTTCCCCATGCCCCTCTCCTCAGACCCCCTCCCCTCCCTATGTACAAAAGCTTTGTTTCTGTTTTTCCCTTCTAGTTTCACTTTTTTCTTGTCCCTTCCTTCCTTTCTCCTTCCCTTCTCCCTTGTTCCCCTTCCCATTGGAACACTTTCTTCCCATTTCCCATCCATTATACATCTCAGTCCTCATTTCCGCATTCAGTTTCTCTCAGCAGAGAAACAATCGGGTATTTAAATGTGTGTCTGATTTATCTCACTTTTAAGAGTGTGGTCTCAAGGTCCATCCGTTTAGCTAGAAGTGTCTCAAGGTCATCCTTAGAAAGAAAAAAAGTGATTCTGAATCGGAAGAAATACAAACCCTAAAAACAGTTTCACCCCAAAGTTGCCAGTAGAGAGCTCAGCACGTGGGGGCAGTGTCCGGGGCGGTGAGCCCCCAGGTTTCCTCTGCGGTGCTGACCTGGGGTCCCCCGTGGTGACACCTGCAGCTCGGGCGGTGGCTTTGGAGGTGGCAGCTCTAGTTCCCTTCTCCATGCGAGGGCTGGAGGAGAATGAGCTCTAAGCCTCCTGTGTGCCAGGAGCAGCGTGGAGGATGAGACTAAGAAGCAGACTCATCCATCAGGACCGCCTTGGCAGAGGGGCTACAGCCCAGGACGCTCTGGGGTCCGTGGGATGGGAGTGCACATCGATCTGCTGGTTCTCAGCCCTGTGCAGACTGAGCTTGGTCCGCAAAGAGCCCAAACATCCGAGCACACAGTAGCCCTGCTGGCCACCCGAGACCAGAGCAGGGTTGATCCTCGATTACAGCCCAGTGAGGAAGACTGATCTTAAATAAGGACAGGGAAGGGGAGGTAAGTGCTAGAGAGGGACACTGGGAGATTCTGTGACAGCATGGATAGGGCAAGGCCAGGGCAAAGCGTTCAGGGAAGGTGTCCATTAAGAAGTGACATCTGAAGCAATAGCTGAGTTCACTAACCAAGCGAACAGGAAGTGAATTCCAGACAATAATAACAGCATGTGCAAAGGCCCTGAGGCAGGAAGGAGTGTGATGCATTTCCAGGATGGAGCAATAATGAAGCTGGGAAGAGGCTGGGCTTGTCATGCATGTGTGTCAGCAAGGCAGGCCGGGGATTGTAGAATACATCCTTTCATAAGCACTAATGATGCAAACTCTGCTTTCTCGATTCTGCCTAAAATGGTGTCTAATTTGCATCCCAAATGTGTGGTCTTGATACTATCTTAGAGAACTAAACAGCCCTCAAGACACTTCAAAATGCCACCTAGAACCTAGGCATGGTGGCATATCCTCATAGTCCCAGGACTCAGGAGGCTGAGGGAGGAGGATCACCGTCAGTTTGAGGCTAGCCTGGGCTCCATGGTGAGTTCGAGGCCAGCAGGGACCCCAATTCTAGTGATGTGGAGAATTGCAGGCAATTGGAGATAGTCAGTGGTAGACCAGGCCCCCCACCCGAAGATGCTCTGACATTGAGAAGGGGCCAGTTTGTGTCCTTGTGTCCCCAACAGCCCCTTTTCACAGACTCAGCTGGGGTCAAGTACACCACTTTCTGGGGCTGGTTTTCGCCTCTACCCTTCCTCTTGAAACGCCACTGCCAGGCTCCAGGGCCCTGTGTAGGATGCGCCCTGGCCTTCTCATCCCCACACAGACCTGCCGGGGTCCTGGTTGGAAAGCAGACCCACAGCCCAGCATTTGTGCAGTTGTTACCAAACCTTCATGACCATTCAATCAGACACTGCTGACTAAAATGCTGAGCACACAGCTGAAGACGCAAGGTAGGTGGCTGCTAATGTGAAGTCGCTGTGACAGATGCTCCAGGCCTCTGGTCCACACGTGAAGGTCAAGGATAACAGCTCTTGTTCCCAGTGGGAAAGGATCTGAGAAACAGCTGGTGCGGAGGAAACAAACCCCTTTGTTGTGGTCGGTAGTTGACAGTGACTATTGACTGAGTTGCCAAGGATTAGCAACAAGATAATGCTCTAAAGGGTTTTGCCCTGAACCTGGCAAATAAGCACTCAGTAAATATCAGTGATTGTTACTCTGATGTTATTCTGGTAAAGAAGCTTTCCAGCGATTGGAATTAGATAAAGCACGATTCATCTCTCTCTTGAGGAGTGAGAGGACAGCCATGTCCCGTACAACTTCTGGTGTCCAGTGTTAGCTCTTGGGGTACACAGTGAGGGGTCAGAGCGCAGAAAGACGAGCCGGGCGTGGTGGCACAGGCCTGTAATTTCAGCACTTGGGAAGCTGAGGCAGGGGGATCACCATGGGTTTGTGGCCAGCCTGGGCTACATAGCGAGACTCTGTCTCAAAAACAAAACAGAGAGAGCAGAAAGACAGGGTTCTGGGCTGCAGAGTCTTTCAGTCTCGTGGGGCCAACACCAGCCTTCCCAAGGCAGTACCTCCCCTCTGACAGGTAGTTGACCCTGGTGACACCTTGCCTCCAAAATCCCAACACTAGGGAGGCTGAGGCAGGAGAATTGCCAGCCTGGGCTATATAGTGAGTTCAAGGCCAGCCTGCACTACAAAGTAAGACCTTGTCTCAAAAAACCAAAATAACAAAAAAAATCACACACACACACACACACACACACATCTGCAATATGTATATGTACCGATTTCCCAAGATGATTGTAACTATTATGTTTATTTTTTATTTTTTGGTACCGGGGATTGAACTCCGGTCCTTCTGCTTATGAGGCAGGCGGCGGAACCACTGAGCTAAATCCCCAGCCCTGTAACTATTATGTATCACAAACGTATACTAATAAAAAATTTTTTCGGTACCTGGGATCAAACTCAGGACCTGGTGCTTGGGAGGCAGGCACGGTGCCACTGGGCTAAATCCCCAGCCCCATATCTATAGTCTTATTTATTTTTTGGCACTGGGGATCGAACTCGGGACCTTGCTCTTGCGGGGCAGGCGGCGGAACACTGAGCTAAATCCCCGGCCCTAGGGACAGTTTTTTCTGTGGTTTCTCAGGGGGCTGCAGGTGCGCGGGGCGGGGGGCCTTTTGTCCTCGCGTTTGGTCCTAGTGAGTTAGTGAGTGGCGTGGGGCAGGTGGAGGGCGGTTCTGCAGCTCCTGGGGAGCAGGGCGTGGAGGAGGTAGCCCGTGGGGTTCCGGGCCTGGAGTACCGGGGGCGGGCGCCGTGAGAAAGACCTGGGGCGTGAGGGCGGGGCGCCAGGGGCAGGGCGCGGCGCGGCGCGGGGGCGTGGCCTCCTGGCTCCTCCCCGCGCGGCGTCGCGGTGCCCAGGCACGCGCGGCGTTCGCTCAGTCGCGCGGAGGGGCCGGGCCGGGCGCGGCGGCGGTGGGATGAACAGCATCAAGAGCGTGCCGGCGCGGGTGCTGAACCGCAGGCCGGCGCACAGCCTGGAGGCCGAGCGCGAGCAGTTCGACAAGACCCAGGCGAGCGAGAGCGCGCGGCGGGCCCCGGCCTGGCTGTCCGCGGGCGCCGAGCCCCGCGGGAGTCCCGCGGCCGGGGCCGGCGCAGGTGAAGCGGAAGCCGCGCGCTGTGCGGCTCCGCGCCGGGCCGGGCCGCGGGGCGGGAGCAGCCGGGGCCGCGGCCGGGGCCGGGGCGCGGGTGCGCAGAGGGCTCGCGGCCGGGCTGGGTCCTCGTCCGCCGGCCGCGCGTCCCCGGCCCTCCGCCCGCCGCGGGGACAGTGCGTTTCCGCGAAGGGCTCCCCGCTTCCGTTCCTCCTGGGCCACGGCTGACGATCGGTGGGTGAAAAGTTTCACGGGGGTCGCTGGACTCGTTTGCCGGCGCGGGGCCTCGGCTGACCGGCCCGTCCCCCCCCAGTTAATCGCAGGTGCCGGCAGACGGAAACTTCCCCGGCTCCTTCCTGCGCTCCCAGGCGTCCGCTGCCCCAGCCTAGGGCCCATCCCGGGAAGGTGCAGGGTGGAGATTAAATAATGGCTCGCCGGTATGGGTGTGCACGTGTGTCGGTGTCCAGTTCCCGGAAGGAGGCGTTGTTGTAGGTCTGGTGTTCGGTTCTCCCCACCTTGGTCTTTTTGAGACAAGGTCTCGCTGTGCATTTTAAGCTGGCCTTGAACTCACTATGTAGTCCAGGCTGACCTCGGATATGCAGCAGTTCTCCTGCCTCAGCCTCCTCTGAGTGCTGGGATTACAGGGGTGCACCCCGCACTCAGCTTCTGTTCCTTTCTATTTGATAAACTCTGAAGTGTTCTTATGCCTACGATGGGTGGAGGGGGACATACTTATTTACCTAAGGAAGTTAACCACAACTCAAATGGTTTTTCCTTTTTTTTTTTTTTTGGTACGGGGGATCGAACTCGGGTCCTTGCACTTGCACAGCAGGTGGCGAAACCACTGAGCTAAATCCCTGGCCCCAATGGTTTTTACTTTAGAAAAAATTTTTACTTTAGAAATGAGGAAGCCTGTAGCCGGGCATGGTGGTGCATGCCTGTGATCCCAGCACTCAGGAGGCTGAGGGATGAGGATTGCCCTGAACAAGACCACCCTGGGCTACATAGTGAGTTCGAGGCCAGCCTAAACTACATATCGAGACCCTGTCTCAAAAAACCAAAAAAAAAAAAAAAAAAAAAAAAAAAAAGGAAGCCTATCTGAAGCAGGTGAGTGACATTTGCATTTGTGGGTTCCCTGAGCAAGTTCCTTCTCTCCTGTCCCAGTGGAGATAAGTTGCTTTCAAAACAAGTCAGCATGCACATGCACTCTGTCGCAGCTTCCTTCTGAAATAAAGAGAAAACACCAGGACCTCTAACCTTTGTGCTTCTGATTGGCAGTGAAAGTGAAAATAGAACCTCGGGATGTAAGGTTCAGTGGAGGGCCGAAGCCAGCCTGGCTGTAGATGGTTACTGTATCCGTCTGATCGCTGTCATCGTCCTCATCTGGTCTAGCCCGGAGAGCCTGTCATTTAAAAAAAGCCTAGCATTTAATTTAAAGTCATTAATACATAATTAATTGCACCAGGAACTTGCAGAACACAGGGAGAAGCACTTATAATTGGCAGAGAGAACCTGGGTGTTGTCAGGAACTTTGTTTATTCGCCAATTTTGGATTTGAAAGTCTGAGTTCATTGATTTTGCTCTGAAATGATGATGATGATAAGGGCGACCTTCCTGAATGTCAGAAAAATGTCTGACCTGGAACCAGGCGTTTTGGCAGTGGTTTGGTTTTCCTTTGTCTTTTTTTTTTTGGTACCGGGGGTCAAACTCAGGACCTTGTGCTTGCAAGACAGGCGGCAACACCACTCAGCTAAATCCCCAGCCCTTTGCGGTGGTTTGGTTTTGATCAGCGGGTCTCCCGTGGGGCTGGAAGGTCAACGCCAGCCTTGTATGAGGAGAGTCCCACTGGACTCGCCCACCTGAAACTCTTGTTTGGTACCGGTGGAGCTTGGGTCCAGCGTCTGGATTTGTCTTTGCTGTGACTTCTTGAGGGATGTAAGAATGAGGTTTCCTAAGTGGTTAAATATATAATTAGATTGTTCCCAGAAATATCTCTTGAGCGTAAGCTGCCAGCCGGGCCCCATGGTGGAAGGGGCCTGGAGAGTCCGGGCTCCTGCTTCTGTGTCTCCTTTGGGACGGAAAATAGCACATCACCCCGAGACGAGGCGAGGCGAGGTGAGGCGAGGCGAGGCCAGCTTCCCTTTGGAAGGCGCTGCCTGCCTTGCTGTGGACCAAAGCTGTGGAGGGCAGGGGGCTGGCCCAGGAGTCCAGCCCTCCCGGCCGCCTGCCATGTTTTTCCTCTCGCGTCAGGAGGAGGAGAAACCGTGTTTGCTTTCCGGACAGACCACGCCCAGCTGTGCGCCGGTCTCTGCCGTCCGCTCTCCAGGGGGTTAGAGCAGGGCAGGCAGGTTTCCTCCGTATAGGGGCAGCTGGCGCTTGGCACCTGTGGCTGGGGCGCAACTGGAAGTCCTGAGGTGCAGGACCGAGCGTGTGTCTGATCCCAGTGAGTGTCCAGGGAGCCATCTGTTTTTTCCTGTGACTTTAGTCCCTTCTGGGAGAAAGCCTCTTTCAAAACAGAGGAGCAAAATTTTATTGGCTGCTTCTCGTTGTTGTATTGTGCATACATTACACCTGTGTGCTGAACCCAAAAGTTGGCTGTAGTGTTCAAAAGATGGTGTATCCCAGCACTTTGGTAGGCTGAGGCAGGAGGATGGCAAGTTTGAGCCTTGCCTGGGCAACTTAGTGAGACCCGGTGTTAAAATAAAAAGTGAAGGGCCAGGGATTTAGCTCAGTGGCACGGCACCTGCCTCCCAAACTCAAGGTCTTGAGTTTGATCCCTGGTACCAAAGGGAAAAAAAAAAGTGAAAAGGGTTGAGATATAGTTCAGTGTAAAGGTCTTGGGTTCAATGCCCAGTACTTCAAGGAAAAAAACACGGCATGAAGGAAGACCTGATTTCCAGCCAGTGTCCCCGAGCCAGTTGCTCAACTCCTAAATGCTTCCTGTTCTGTAAAGAGGGGCATAATTGGAGGCTGCTCTAAGGTATGAGAGACCCTGGAGGAGGCCAAGTAATGGCCCTACAAGGGTGTTGTATCCCAGTGGGCAAGCAGCCTGGGTGACCAGCTGGGCCCAGGGCAGCCGCAGGGTCTTAAGGTACAGAGGAGAGGCAGGAGGAGAGGCAGCAGAGGTTGGAATGAAGTCCATGGATGGCTTTGGAGGAAGCCACGGAGAAGCCAGGGCCACTTCTGCGGGCTGGGTTCTGGCCTCCAGACCTCTGGACCTCCAGAGCAGTAAGATGTAAACTGCTGTCGTTGTTTGTGGCGGTTTGTTGTAGCAGTCATAGAGCAGAGACAGTTCAGAGGCAGGGGTTTCCAGGTCAGTGACATAACTTCACAGAAATCTTGTAGATTGACATTTATCAACAGCTTGAAACTTATGGCTGTTGGTGAGATCCAGCAGCCCTGAGTCGTAGAAAAAGAACCATAGGTATCATTTTAGCTCATCCAGTGGCTCTAGAAAAACAAACAGACTGGTGAGGTTAATTTTAGGGTGTTTGTTTGTTGGTACAGGGGATGGAATCCAGGGCCTTTGCACCAAGATACATTCCCAGCCCTTTTATGTTTTATTTTCAGACCAGGTCTTGCTGAAATTACCCAGGCTGGGCTCCAACTTGAGATCCTCCTGCCTCAGCCTACCACAGTATTAGGATTAGTTATATCTTTTTATTTAATCCAGTGTGGCCTTAATGGAACCCTTTCAACATGTAATGACTAAACATGAATGGGATATTTCACATTTCGCTTCTGTGCTAGGCCTCTGAAATCTGGTGTGTATCTGACACAGCTCATGAGCCAGGTCTCAGGGTCTACGCGTGGCCTCAGCCACTTTGGACAGTGCAGTGTTAGAAGCACCCGGGGAGCTTTTAAAATTCTGTGTGCAGGCGTTGGAGATGGCCAGGGTTCAGTGGGATCAGAGTCCAACAGTGGTGTAGCTCGGAGCTTTCCCAGCCAGGTGTCCCTGAAACCTGTTATTAGCTGCAGCGTGAAGGGTAGAGAGCTGTGTGGGACTTGCCCGAGATTCTGGGGTGAGTGTGCCTCCCTCAGACCCCCGTGCTTGTACGGGCTGGGCCCTCGGCCCTGAGCGCCCACCTGCCACTTCCTTCCCGGGAAGGCCACAGTGTGCAGTGTAACACTCACCCTCCTGGCCTCCGTAAATGTTTACAGTAATGAAAATGGTCCCGGCACCGGGTTCCAAAGACCCCTGCCCATGTGGTGCATGGCTGGGATGTCTGACCACTGTCAGGGGCTGTCCCCTCCCCATGTGTCCTCAGGGGCAAGCAGAGCCCCGGGCCCATGGCTGAAAGCCCAGAGGCGAGCCAAGGCCCGGCTCACCCCACCCCAGGAGGCCACCTCCAGAAGCTCCAGGTGCCAGAGCCCCCTCCCTCCATGTCACCTCCCTGGCAGAGGTCTTGTCTGCACCCCAGGACATGGGGTGTGCTGTGGGAGGCTAAGAATCATCCTGTACCCCCATAGCAGGGAGGGTGCCAGCTGTGGATCTTGTCACTGCTGCTCGGTGCCTCAGTTTCCTCTTCTGCAAAATGGGCATACTGACAGGCATCCCTCATGGAGGGCGGGGTCTGTAGGCAGACATGGGCCTGGTGTGTGGTGACACTGGGCTCACTGCACAGAAGATACAGAGACTGTCCCTGTGGGGTCCTGACCCTGTGCCCAAATTTAGGCAACTGTAAATGGGGAGCTAGGGCTGGAGGGACAGGCCGAGCTGTAGCCAGGCTGGGGACACGAGTTGGGGAGCAGCCGTCCCTGGAAGAGTGAGCCACAGGTGTGCACCTTCCCATTCGCCCAAGCGGCAGGCTCCAGGTGACATCCACAGAGTGTGGGGCCAGGGCACCCTGGAAACTGACCCCACATTTGCAGTCCCAGGGACTGAACCCAGAGCTCATGTACGCAGGCAAGGGCTCCACACCAAGCTCTATCCTCAGCTCTTTGCTTTTTTATTTTACGTTGGGTCTCACTAAGTTGCCCAACTTGGCCTCAAACGCTTCATCCCCCTGCTTCGGCCTCACCTGGCTGGGATCACAGATGTGTGCCACCGCACCAGGCTAGAACCGCCCTTCCAGTTAGGAGGACAGCGTGGACGTGGCCTCGTGCTGACCTGGCCCTGAGGCCGGCATCCAGCCTGGCCCTTGTGAATGAAACCCAGCCGGCCTGAGTGGAAACCTCCAGAGGAGCAGTGCCAGGGAAACCTGGCCGGCCAACCTGAGCCCTGGGCCCCGCCTTCCCCTGCCAGCTCCCCCCATTTCAGGACTGGCTCAGATCTCACCCTGTTTGCGAAGCCATCACTGCCCTCTGCCAGAGCCTTCCTTTGCCTCCCTTGTCCCCCCGGGCACACTGTGTTGCTGTGTCCCACTGCAGAGCCGAAAGCACAGGACAGATGTGAGGCTGGCCTGGTTCAGCCCGCTGGCAGCCCTGTCTACCGCACCCCGAAACCCTTGGGTGCTGCTGCTGGGTGGGGGCCTGCAGCACCCCCTCTGATGCCATCCTCCGTCACATGCCCATGAAGACATTAGCTCAGGTGTAACTCTTTTTTCTCTGGCAAAAATAAACACCAGCCTCACACTGCCACAGGCTCATCTGCCTGGGAGTGACTCAGTTCCCTCGCTTGCGGGACAGACAGGTGATGTCACCCGCGCCTGGGAACGAAACCACCAGGCTGGCTCCGGTCTGTTCCAGAACTGGCATGGCAGGGCTGTGACTCAGGGCCAAGTCTTCCTGCTCCCGTGTTGTCACCCACAAAGCCAGGGACAGAGGTGGCAGTGGGTCGGGCTATGAATTTGTCAACATCCTCCAGAACGTGGATTCTCCCTGGGGCCCTCGGACATGGGGCCTGTCTCGGCCCAGTTTCCTGAACGGGGTGAGGGCGGGGCCGGGACCTGCGGGCAGGGGCCACCCGCGCAGAGATGGCAGAGATGGCGGGGTGAGGTAGGGCCGGCGCTTCCTCTCTGCTCTGCAAGAGGCCTGTCCTGGCCGCCTCGGCCACAGAAGTGCTGTGTTTGCCGTCATCAATGGCCTTTGAGGTGGGGAGAGTGCCTGAATGAGGGCGTTCTGTCCTTCAAGGGAGTCTTCGGGAGCGCAGAGCAGAATAACCACCGCGCTGCCAGCCCCCTCGCCCAGCTCTCTGAAGAGCGTTTCTGTCCCTGCCAAGGGCCGCTGTAGGCCTCGTGATAGCAGCACAAGGAGGCTTAAGTTGATTCATTCCAGGGTTGATTTTAAAAACAGAAATTGTTTTATAGCTGCTTTACCATTTAGCTCTCGTGGTTAAATTATTGGCTGGAGAAAGAGACACTGCCTTGAAGTCACCCAGTCCTTGGGTTGGAAAGCACTCTTGTGCATTATTCAAGTGTCCCTCTTCCATTTGTCCAGAGACGATTTATTGGGGCCTCGGCCGGGGTGGGGCGGAGCCCAGCAGTTGAGTACTTGCCCAGCATGCATCAGGCCCTGGGTTCAGTCCCCAGCGCTGCAAAAAAGTAAAACAAAAAATGAGAGATTTGTGACTGCCAGGCACGGTGTGGGGATGCAGCAGGGAGCAAGGTAGCACTTGTCCCTTGGAGCCCTGGAGGGTCAGTTCCTGGACCCTGGATGTTCGAGTCTCACACAGGATGGGATGCAGGTTTTCCACACAGGCTGCGCAGCCCTCCTGCATGCTCAGCCTGCGCTGGTGGTGGCCGGTGCTCTGGAAATGCTGTGTGGATGGCGGCTGTCCCTACTGCTAGGGCATAATGAGAAAGAAGCCTGACATGTGCAGTGCGCAGCTTTCCTCTGGTGTTTCGCTGGGTGGTTGGCTGACCTGCGGCTACAGAAGTACAGACGCTGAGGGTCACCTGTGCGTACGTCCCAGGCGCCAGGTGGGGACAGCGTACAGTGGCAGACAAGCCTTCCCGATGGCAGGTGGTGCAGTGGGATTCAGCAGGGCATGCAGCAGCGTGGGCGGGTGCTCTGGCGGGCGGCTGGGGAGACCCCAGGAGGGGTGCTGGGGCCCTGGCTCTCAGGTAGAGGACAGAAGCCGCATGCAGGGCTGGGGCGAACCAGGGTGCCTTGGAGCCATGCTGGTGGTTGGTGCTGGGGCTGGACCCCTCCAAGCACTGCTGCAGCGCGTGGACCCGAGGGCCTGCTTCTGTGTCACAGCCTGGAGCTGGCATCTGGCCAGAAGCTTCCAGCCAGGGCCCTGAGGCTTCAGGGTGCTGCCCAAGACATATGGCTCCCGGGGAAGAAGGTCACATTTCCCCAGGTCCACATTCCTCCTCTGTGCTGAGCTCTGTGGATGGCAAGTGCTGCTGCCCAACCCACCCGGGGGCTGCAGGCTTCGGGAGCCACAGTGCATGTTGTGTGAGGAGCCAGAGCCCTCACCGCCCTGATAGCGTGGACTCCTGCATCACCACTGCCCTCTGCACACCTGCGGGCACCCCTGTGGGTCACAGTCAGGCCGGCAGCCCTGGCGGCGCTGGGGCTCTTGGTAGCCAGTGGGCTCCATCTGGCCCGGTCTCCGGATCGCATCCTCAGCTTTGGCCTTGAGCCTCGGGGCTCCGTGGCAGGTTTTCCTGCGACAGTTCAGGATGGCCCATCCCAGCGTAGGGCCTCGGGGCTGTGTGTGTGCCTCAGCCTGCTGGCATCGAAGCCATGTGGGTGGCACCAGGGGACCTGAAGGCTGTGCCTGGCCCCCTTTCTCACCGAGCTCTGAACACACCCCATCTGGGATCAGCGTCCAGTTTGTGGCCCGATCCTCATGAGCGGCTGGAGAGTCTGGGCTCCTCTCAGGACAGAGCTCTGTCCCTCACACCTGCCCCTGGGGTCCAGGGCTGGGGGTGGGGTGGGGGCCTGATTCGAGTCCTACACGCCGCCAGGAGCCGAGCACCACGTGCGGCCACTCACCCCTCTGCTGCTGCCTCCAGGAATTCACAGGGAGAGCACTGGAGCACTGAGGGCTCCTTGGTGAGCGCAGAGGGCTTGGCGCGGGCCTGTGTGGGGCAACCCACCTGCGCTCCCTCACCACAACCCTGGGCAGGCGGCTGAGCTCCTGCGCCAGCCCCTCGTATCCACCCGCTTCTGGGCTGGCTGGCTTTCTCTCCCTCTCTTTTTCCTTCCTCTCTCTCTCTCCCTCTCTCTGCCTCTGGCTCCCCCCCGCCATTTCTCGTGGTAGTGGAACTTGAACCCAGGGCCTTCGCCCTGGATGTATCCCCAGCCCTTTTCATTTTTTCTTTGGAGACAGGGTCTTGCTAAGTTGCTAGGTTGTCCAGACTGGGCTCAAACTTGTGGTCCTCCTGCCTCAGCCTCTTAGAGTGCTGGATTGACGGTGCAACCATGCCCAGCTAGGGTTTCTTGTGCAGAGAGAACAGGATGCTGCTGGCAGAGTGCTTAGCTCAGGGCCTCATAATGGTTGAACTCAGTCCAAGTGATCTTATTAGGCTGTCGAGAACATTTGCTGGCCTCACAGCATAGGGTGTGTTTCAGAAACTTGGTGATGCTGGCAATTCTGTCTCTGGGCGTGTGGAGCCCTCCCCGTACCCTAGGGCCTCTGTGCTCATCCATGCCCCCTGGGCCCAGGAAGGGGGTGCTGAGAGAGCAGGAGGCGCCCACAGTCCCATGAGGCCCTGGGACTGCACCTGCCCACACCTGGGGGGGGCTCCGCACCTCTGCCAGAGTGGGGAGAGCCACACACCGTCCCCAAGCGCACTCCAGCCCTGGGAAGCCCAGTGGAGGCTTCTCTTTGGGCTGCGCCAGCAGATGGACGCCCCTGGGGCAGTCACCATGGTCCTTAGGACCCTTCTTTCCCCAGCTCTGGGTTTTCTGCTCCACCCTGGAGGTTGTGACCCTGGCAGGCTTCTCTCTGAGGTAGTGGACCTGGGGGACTGAGTGCCGGTGTCCCTGCTGCTGGACAGCTGGCCCCGGCGCTGCTCCAGGCTCCCTGGCCAGAGAGCCCACAGTGTGGCCAGGGCTCCCGGGCGCTGCCCTCCTGCAGAAGTGGACTCCGCTGGGATGTGCTGAGGAGCAGTGTCACCAAGGCCAGGACGCCTGGCAGCGAGGGCCCCTCAGGTCACCCTGGCACACTCTGGGCAGGGCCTGGCTGCTGCCTTGGGGGGACACAGAGGCCCCCACTGTGTGAGCAAGCACTGGGCCCCTTGTGTGGCGCCTGGCTACCCCACACCTGCTGCCGCACACAGCGGGTCTGTGTTCCGGGGCCAGCAGCGCCCCAACTGACACCGTGCCGTCCCCTGTGGCCATGCTCCCGGGGGGCGACTCCATGCGCAACAGCACCATGCAGGCAGGGCCTGAGGTCCCAGGGAGGAACACGTCAGGGCTGTCTCCCTCCCCTCAGGAGTCTTCGGACCAGCTGGCAGTCATCACTGCGGCCAGCTCCGGTGTCAAGATGGCCGAGGCCGGAGTTGACTGGCAGAGGCAGGACAGGACATTCCCGGCTCTGAGGTGGGGCCGCCCCACTCAGCTTGGGCAGAGCCTGGGAGCTCTTGGCAGTTGCTAAGGCTGTGGGCGCGGAAGTGCACAGACCTGGCCCTGAGCGTGGGCTTTGCCTCACCTAATACCCCAGGCTTCAATTTCTGTCCCAAGAAAGTGGCATCACAAATGGGGTGTGGTGATGCAGGCCTGTAACTCCAGCACTCTGGGAGGCTGAGGCAGGAAGACTGCAAGTTCAGGCTCAGGCTGAGCAATTTAACAGCGACTTAGTGAGACCCTGTCTCAAAATAAAAAATGGCTGAGGAAGTGGCTCGGTGGAAAGGCCCTGAATTCATTCCTCAGTACTGAAAGGCGGGCATCATATCCATTTCTGGGGCGCTGCCCGAGACTGGCCTGGGGTGGCCATACGCTATGGTGGAAGATCTCCCGCTGCAGGTTTGGTCTTCTGGGGCTGCTGGGACCTGGGGTGTCACGCAGCGTGGGCTCGGCAGACACGGGACAGGTGGCTCTGTGAGAGGTGGGAGCCGGGTCGGTCTGTTTAGGCTCAGTGGGGCGCGAGGGTCCCTGTGGCCACATCCTCCTGAGCGGGGCGGAAGCTGGGTCAGGACCAGGAACAGGGCCTCCTGCAGGGAGGGGACAGCGTCACCCTTCATGGAAGGGGCACCCTGAGACCAGGACCCGGCCAGGGAATCCAGTCTTAGGGCTCTGCGGCTCCTCCCCAAGGACAGAGCCCGCTACCTTGGGTGACTCTCTTGGGCCTGGGGGGGACACGTGGGGTGGTTGAGACAGCAGTGTCACCCAGGCCTCCAGCACAGCCTCTGCCGTCCTCCCTTCCAGAGCCTGGGAAGCTCCATGGCTCCGGCCTGGGGCCAGCTGTGCTTCAGGGACAAGTAACAAAAGGCTCTGCTGAGCCAGCCAGTGGGAGCCCAGGACAAGAGGCCCCTCCCTCGCCCCTGCGCCTGGCACCTGGCCAAGTGGCCCCTCCCCTCGGTGGCCCCCAGGAACCCCGGTGGCTTTTAACCACGGCCTCCATGTTCGCACAGGCCATCAGCATCAGCAAAGCCATCAACAGCCAGGAGGCCCCCGTGAAGGAGAAGCATGCCCGGCGTATCCTTGTGCCCCTGCTGGGTCCCCGAGGTGGGGCTGACTGGCCTAGGTTGTGGTGGGACTCGGGGAGCAGTTAAAGTCTGGGCACGACTTTCATGACCATGTCCTGTCTCCTGCCCTGACACCACTCCCTGGCTGAACATTTCAGCTCCCGCCACCTGGGCAGAGGGGTGCAGGGGGGCCGGGCCACCAGCCCTGCGCCCCTCACTTGACTGTGTTGCCGAAGCATCTCGAGCCCCTGGCCCCATCTCTGTGCCTGGACTTGGCCTTGACCTTGTAGGCATCATCCTGGGCACGCACCATGAGAAGGGGGCCTTCACCTTCTGGTCCTACGCCATTGGCCTGCCGCTGCCCAGCAGCTCCATCCTCAGCTGGAAGTTCTGCCACGTGCTGCACAAGGTCCTGCGGGACGGCCATGCCAATGTGAGTGCAGCCTCGCTGCCCTCCGGGACCCTCCCTGGCAGGCCGGCTGCCGCCTCACCACCTCCCTCCGCAGGTGCTGCACGACTGCCAGCGCTACCGGAGCAACATCCGGGAGATAGGGGACCTGTGGGTAGGTGCAGGGCGGGCCAGGCCTTTCCCTCTGGGCAGAAGTCGGGCTGACGGGCAGTGGGTGTGCAGCGGAGTGGCAGGCTTGCTTTCACAGCCTGGGCCAGGCGTCCCGTGCCGATGGGCACAGGGCCTGCGGTGCTGGCCTGGGCACTCCAGCGTGGCCCTGAGCCTATGTGGGGCGCAGGCCCGGCGCCCCCAGACTGGCTGCTTCACAGTCGGGGTTTGGGTCGCGTTTCCTGCTCACTCTCCAGGCGCTGGAGGCACGGTGGTCTGAGGCCTGAGACCGGAGTCGGCACCAGCGGGAATAGGGCCCTGCCTTTTGCCCTTGTCCCGTCCCTGGCGCTAAGGGACGCAGTGCCCACAGTGCCCTCTGTAGACAGCCTGGCTGCGGCGTGGGAGGCTGGAGCCGGGAGGGCAGGACAGGTCTCGGCCTGGAATGCGCCTCCCTTATCTGCCGCTGGCACTCATGAAGTGTCCCGGGCGGAAATGGCCTGCTGCCCTGGACAAGGCACCCTCTTCTCAGGAGAGGTCCCCTGGCTGGAATGACAAGGACCCAGATACGGGGAAAGCTGGACACAAGATTGACGGGGCCACGGGAAGCGATTGCTGAGTGAATAAGCAACGGGCAGAGGGCGTGGCCCTCCTCCTCTTTCCACCTCCGTTTCCTGTCTGCCCCATGCCGCCTGGCACCTGGCTCTGGGGCGTGGCCTCGGGCAGTGGCCTCACTGAGCTCTGTTTCCTGTAGGGCCACTTGCATGACCGCTACGGGCAGCTGGTGAATGTCTACACCAAACTCCTGCTCACCAAAATCTCCTTCCACCTCAAGGTAGTTTCCTTGGGGAACGTGGGCCAGGACCTCGGGCTCTGCCTTCTGTGACATCCTGGGACGTGGGTGGGTCTGTCCTGTCTGGCCTGTCCCCTTCTCCTCCCCCGCCTCCCCACATCCCCAGGTCCCGCAGCTGCGTGGTCAGGGCGTGGGGCTGCGGGGCTGGACAGCTGGGCTGAGCTGGTGCTGCCAGCCTGTCTGCAGCTGGGGTGTCTCTGCAGCACCCCCAGTTTCCTGCGGGCCTGGAGGTGACAGATGAGGTGCTGGAGAAGGCGGCTGGGACCGACGTCAACAATATGTGAGTCTCGCTCGCCGCCTCCCCTGAGGTCCCCACGCCACACCCTGCCCGGGCCCACGTGGGGTGCAGGTCACATCCTGCGCCAGGAGTGTGGGCTGTAAGGGCGGGCTCACCTGAAAGTGGACGTTGCCGTCCTGTGCAAAGGCAATGCTTTGTGCTCCTGCCCCCCACTCTCGGGCAGGCGGGCCCAGCCACCGACCTCCCCTCCTTCCTCTGGCCTCGCAGCTTCCAGCTCACCGTGGAGATGTTCGACTACATGGACTGCGAGCTGAAGCTGTCGGAATCGGGTGAGCTGTCCAGGGAGGAGGTGTGGGTCTGACTGAGTGCGTGAGTGCAGCACGATGCGGGAAACACTGCTGAGCAGACTGTGTGCCTGGTGCTGGGGCTCAAACCCAGGCCTCTTGCCTTCGAAGCAAGCACTGTTGCTGAACTCTACCTAGCCACTGATGGCATTCTTTTTTTTTTTTGTACTGGGGATCGAACTTGGGACCTTGCACTTGCAAAGCAGGCAGCAGAACCACTGAGCTAAGTCCCCTGGCCCCCACTGACAGCATTCTTAAATGTAATCCCTGGTACTTGGGAGGCTGAGGCAGGAAGATCGAGTTCAAGGCCAGCCTGGGCAACCTAGCAAGACCTTGTCTCAGACAATAAAAGCACTGGGGGTGTAGCTCAGCCGTGGAGCGCTTGTCTAGTGCACAAGAGGCCCGGGATTCAACCCCTAGCACCACAAAAATTTAGTTCTTAAAAGCTCCCTCTCTGGTCCACACCCATCCTAGGTGTAGGTGACTCCAAAGCCCCAGGATGCCAGGCCCTGGGGCTGTCCAGGGCACATAGTTTCCATGAGTCCCCAGATGCGGGGGGCCGGGGTGTGGGTGTCACCTCTGGGTTTCTGCCGCCGGGCACCTGCAGTGCCTTCCCCGGGAAAGAACCTTGGGTGGCTCTGGCCTCTGTCTGCCTCAGAAGCCTGAGTCACGCAGGGCTTCCTAGCCCAGGACTGGCAGCTGGTGGGCAGGAAGTCACAGTGGGCTTGCCCTGTGGCCAGAGACATGATTGTGCTGGGTGCAGCCTCAGAATGACTGGGGCAACTCAGCGTTGTCCACGGCCGTGCAAGAAGCAGATGCTGTTCTAAGGGAAGCTTGGAGTTGACAGGCAGGTGGTGGCCCACTCTGGGCTTGGAGCTGGTTTCACTGGGGCTGCCTTGGGCCTGGGGACACACGCAGGGTGCAGGGCTGTGGCTCTGTGTGCTGGCAGATGTGCTGAGCCCAAGCCCCTCATGGCCACATCCTAGGTCCTACCGGGCTGCTCTCAGGCCGGGAGGAGGCACACGTGGGCAGCGTGGTCCCCACAAGCGAAGTGCGGGGAGCCCGCAGGGCCCCACCCACGGTGACACAGATGTCTTAGGGAGCACAAAATGAGGTCACTGTGGTGGTGCCAGGTGCTAGAACCTGGCACAGGTGCAGGGGTCCCTGGCTTGGCTGCAGCCCCCAGGCTTCCTAGCAGGGAACATGGCTTACCAGGGCCCGGGCAAGCGTGGTTTCGGATCACTTGGTCCTGACCCCTGTGTGCTGCCAGCATCTGGACTCTTCCTTCTCTAAAATTCACAGCAGGTTTGAGGCCGGTGGGCAGGGAGCTCCCACCCCACTCACATGCTGTCCTCCCGCCCCTTTCCACGCAGTCTTCCGGCAGCTGAACACGGCCATTGCTGTGTCCCAGATGTCCTCAGGCCAGTGCCGCCTGGCCCCGCTCATCCAGGTCATCCAGGACTGCAGCCACCTCTACCACTACACGGTCAAGCTGCTGTTCAAGCTGCACTCCTGTGAGTTGCCTCGGGGGGTGTAGGAAGCTCTTTACCCCTGCCAGGAAAGAACGACTATTTTCCAACCAGAGAAAAAGATTGGAGTGGTGGAGTTTTACTTTTTTTTCCAGTGCTAGGGATCATACTCAAGAAGGACCTTGTACTTGTGAGGCAGGCGTGGCACCATTGAGCTAAATCCCCGGACCTAGTTTTACATTTTTATGACTTTTCTTGGGGGACTAGGGATTAAACCCAGGGCATTCACATTGAAGTGCATCCTCAGGCCCTTTTTATTTTTTGAGACAGGGTCTTGGTTGGTCACTAAGTTGCCCAGGCTGAGCTCAAACTTGCAATCCTACCTTAGCCTTCTAGACTGCTGATTCCAGGCTATGCCACTGCACCCAGCCCTTTTTTTTTTGGTACCGGGGATCGAACTCGGGTCCTTGCGCTTGCACAGCAGGCGGTGAAACCACTGAGCTAAATCCCCGGCCCGCAGCCCTTTTGACTCTTGTAAAGCCAGGCTCAGGAGAGGACAGTGGCCCCTCAGCTACTCCTGAATCTGTCACACCACACTGGGGGACGAGTAAAAAGGCTCATGTTGCTGTAGTGTCAGGAAAGGGTTTTGACCTGGCGCGGGGGCGCCCACTGTCCTCGGACCACAGAGGACCACTGGAGTCTCTGCGTTTTCTTATTAGCTAGGGCCAGGGTATGGTCACAGTACCTTTATGCTGTCCTGGAGCTTGGCGTGGACATGGTCCAGTCCACCCCAGTCACTCTCTGAGAGCTCAGTCAGGGTGGGAGGCGCCCATAGGGCCTGGTGCCCCCGATGTGAGTGACACACTGATGCAGGTCACGGGTGGTCTCTGATCTGAGGACTCCAGAACGTGGATGCATGGCGCAGGGGAGGGGACCCCACAGCACAGCAGTGTGCAGAGAGAAAGCCCCTCTCAACTTGTGCTGCCCCCAGGTCTCCCAGCGGACACCCTGCAGGGCCACCGGGACCGGTTCCACGAGCAGTTCCACAGGTACCGGGCACAGGGGCAGGCCCACTGGAGAGGCTCTGGCTCCTGCTGACCTGTCCCCTCCTCCCGCCTCTGCCTGCAGCCTCCGGAACTTCTTCCGCAGAGCCTCGGACATGATCTACTTCAAGCGGCTCATCCAGATTCCCCGGCTGCCTGAGGTGCCTGCACCCCGCCTCTGGGCTCTGGGGACCGCAGGGGAGGGTGGCTGAGCGGCCCCAACCTGTCCCCACAGAGTCCCCCCAACTTTCTGCGGGCCTCAGCCCTGGCTGAGCACATCAAGCCCGTGGTGGTGATCCCCGAGGAGGCCCCGGAGGATGAGGAGCCCGAGAACCTCATCGAGATCAGCACTGGGCCTCCTGCCGGGGAGCCTGTGGTGAGCCCCGCCAGAGCTGGCCTCCCCGAATCCTGCCCCACAAGGCTGGGGCTGTTGGGGGCGCTGGGGCTCCCTTGCCCGCCTGGCAGCTCAGGGCTGGGGTGGGGGTCACTGTGCCTTGCTGTGCAGGTGGTAGCCGACCTCTTGGATCAGACCTTTGGACCCCCCAACGGCTCCATGAAGGCTGACAGGTGAGGCCAGGGGTCCTCAGTGGGGACAGGGTGCCCCTGCAGGGGATGCGAGCCGGTGACACCCAAGGGCCACGAGGCAGGGGCAGCTGGGGGTGCAGGTCTGTGGCCTCCTGTTGGCTGGGCCTGAGCCCGGGACCTCTGCCCAGGGACCTCCAGGTGGAGAGTCTGAAGAGGGAGGTGGAGCTGCTCCGCGCTGAGCTGGAGAAGACCAAGCTGGAGGTGAGGCGCCGGCCACGGGAGGGAGGAGGGTCCCCGACGGGACCAGCCCCGCACTGTCCCGCTGCCGTCTGCAGGCCCGGCGGTACGTGGCGCAGCTGAAGGGCCAGGTGAATGCCCTGGAGGCTGAGCTGGAAGAGCAGCGCACGCAGAAGCAGAAGGCGCTGGTGGACAACGAGCAGCTCCGGCACGAGCTGACCCAGCTGCGGGCCGTGCAGCAGGAGGGCGTGCGGAGCCAGGGCCTGCTGCGGGAGGCCGAGAGTGCGTGCGGTGCGGGGGCGCGGGCAGCCCTGGGCGGGGCCCTGCCTGGCCTGGGCCTGGGCCTCAGCCTCCGTCTCCTCGCTGCAGGGAAGGCGAGCGCCACCGAGGCGCGCTACAGCAGGCTGAAGGAGAAGCACGGCGAGCTGGTCAGCACGCACGCCACGCTCCTCAGGAAGGTAGGCGCCTTGGCCACCCCGGCCCCGCTGGCCAGGCTGCAGAGCCTGAGCCCCCCCCCCCCCCAGAACGCAGACACTGCCAAGCAGCTGACGGTGACGCAGCAGAGCCAGGAGGAGGTGGCGCGGGTGAAGGAGCAACTGGCCTTCCAGATGGAGCAGGTGAAGCGGGAGTCCGAGATGAAGGTACGGCCCCCGGTCCCTGCGGGGGAGGCCACGGCCCCTATGCCCACGCCCTGCCCCAGTGACACTGTCCATACCAGCTGGAGGAGCAGAGTGACCAGCTGGAGAGGCTCAAGAGGGAGCTGGAGGCCAAGGCTGGCGAACTGGCACACATGCAGGAGGCCCTGAGCCGCGCAGAGCAGGTGCTGCGCTGGGACCCGGGCGGGACAGGGTGGGATCAGGGCTTCACCAGAGCTGGGTGTGGGCGATGTGGGGACCAGGGTGCAGCACCAGCCCAGACCCACACCCAGGGATCCACGCCGCCTGACCAGGCATCAGCTCACCTGCTGTCTATGCTCACAGAGTGGGTCGGAGCTGAGCTCAAGGCTGGATGCGCTGAGTGCTGAGAAGGATGTGCTGAGCATCACCATGAGGCAGCAAGAAGCCGAGCTGCTGGCTGCCCAGGACCTGGCTCGGGAGAAGGAGGTGGTGCTGAGCCAGGAACAGCAGCGCAGCTCCCGGGAGAGGACCGAGCTGCAGGGGCAGCTGGCAGAGAAGGTAGGGGGCTCCCCAACACTGCTGCTGCCTGGGTGGCTTCCTCAACAGTTCAGGTCCCCAGACTCTGCAGGTCCAGTTTCCCCACGTCCTCATCGGCACTTGGCTCACGGAGCTGGGCCCCCCAGGGCCTGTGGGGAGGGGTCTCCAGGATACCTGTCCCCTCCAGGAGTCCCAGGAGCAGGGGCTGCAGCAGAGGCTGCTGGATGAGCAGTTCGCAATGGTGCGGGGCACTGCCACCGAGGCCAGGGCCATCCTGCAGGATGCCGTGAGCTTGCTGGATGACCCCCTTCACCTGCGCTGCACCAGCTCCCCAGGTGCCCGCCCAGCCACCCCGCCCTGCCCCGCCCCACCCCGCCCCGCCCCGCCCCAGGGAGGGTGCCGGGCCTCACACTCGCCCTGTGCTTGCAGCCTATCTGGTGAGCCGGGCTCAGGTGGCCCTGGACTCCGTGAGTGCCCTGGAGAAGGGGCACGCGCAGTACCTGGCCTCCCCGGAGGGTGAGTGTGGCCCAAAGTCCCCCGCCTGTGGGGAGGTTTTCAGGACAGCAGGCACCACTCTGCAAGCCCTAAAGGAGTGGGCCTTCTCTCACCCGGGCACTGTGGCTTCACCTTGGGCTAGCTGAGAGGATGAGACAGACACCCCAATGTCACTCTTACTGCTTCCCACCTCTACCCTTTCCACTCGCAGATGCCTCTGCCCTGGTGGCGGCCCTGACCCGGTTTTCCCACCTGGCTGCGGACGCCATCATTAATGGAGGCGCCACCTCCCACCTGGCTCCCACTGACCCTGCGGACCGTGAGTGACCCCAGTGGCTTCACAGTGGGGTGTGCAGCTTCCTGGGGCTCTGGGCAAAGGCTGTTCTCACCCCTCTCCCTCTGCAGGCCTGATGGATGCCTGCAGGGAGTGCGGGGCTCGGGCGCTGGAGCTCACAGGGCAGCTGCAGGAGTGGCAGGTGCTGCCACAGGCACAGCCAGGCCTGTTGCGGTTCCCTCTGCAGGGCATCCTCCAGCTGGGCCAGGTGAGGGGCTGGGACCCAACTCCCCTGCACATCCCCCCCCCCCCCCCGCCGCAGTCCGTGTCCATCCATTTCCCAAAGCCCCGAGGCGCTGGGCTGAGGGACTATTCATGCTGGAAGCTGCACCCTCCAGACCCAGTGCAGGGACCCCAGAGGCCCCTGGACCCCTCTCCCAGGCTCTTGTGGATTTGGAGGGATCCAGTCTGGCTCTTGTCCTCCCAGGAGCTGAAGCCCAAGAGCCTGGATGTACGGCAGGAGGAACTGGGGGCCATGGTGGATAAGGAGATGGCAGCTACATCCGCAGCCATTGAGGATGCTGTGCGGAGGATTGAGGTGAGGGCTGCGGTTCAGGGTCCCCGGCCCCATCCTGTAGGAACCCTTGCGCTCAGCCTCAGCGCCCACTGGCAGCATTTCCCAGGCTTCGGAGGTCAGAGCTTCCTGCCCCTTCTTCCTCCTTCCCACACGGCTGTTGTTGGTGTAGGACATGATGAACCAGGCCCGCCACGCGAGCTCGGGGCTGAAGCTGGAGGTGAATGAGAGGTGCGCCCTGCTTCTGTGCCCAGGCAGCTCCCCCCCCCGCCCCCGCCCCCGCCCCCGCCCCCGGGGAGCTCCCCCCCTGTCCTGCTGTGGTCGCGCTCTACATGGTGTCACACCTGCCACCCTCTCCTCCCCAGGATCCTCAACTCCTGCACCGAACTGATGAAGGTGAGTGGGCACCGGGACCAGGGAGGGCTCCATCCGGGCCACCTGAGAGCCACACACACCTTGGTTTGCAGGCCATCCGGCTCCTGGTAACGACCTCCACCAGCCTGCAGAAGGAAATTGTGGACAGCGGCAGGGTGAGCCGGGGCCACACAGCTGCCAGGCAGGGACGGGTTCCTGAAGGCTGTGTCCAAGGGAGGAGCAAATGCCGGGCCGCTCCCCCTCTGCACACGTGTGCTGCCCGTGGCCCAGGGAGGCCTCAGGGTGCATGCATCCTGTGGAGGCAGGGGCAATGGCCTCTGTGCCCCACCCGGGATGTCCTGGACCAGCCCGTCCTGCCTGTCCCCTCTCTACCACCAGGGGGCAGCCACACAGCAGGAATTCTACGCCAAGAACTCACGGTGGACAGAAGGCCTCATCTCGGCCTCCAAGGCCGTGGGCTGGGGAGCGTCGCAGCTGGTGTATGTGCCCGGGTGGGGCCGGGTCGGCTTCCTTCCCTGCCCCTGGGAGTGGGCTGGGTTCAGTGGGGCAGAGCTGGCCCCTGAGCAGCCACACCCGCCCCATAGGGAGTCAGCGGACAGGGTGGTGCTGCACACCGGCAAGTATGAGGAGCTCATCGTCTGCTGCCACGAGATTGCAGGCAGCACTGCGCAGCTGGTGGCCGCCTCCAAGGTGAGCTGTGTCGGTGTCTGAGTCCCGCGTCCCTCTGGCAGCTGTGGCCAAGTCCTGGGCTGGGAGCCGTGGCCCACTGCACTCCTGTCCCCATCCCAGGTGAAGGCTGACAAGCACAGCCCGTGCCTCAGCCGCCTGCAGGAGTGTTCCCGTGCTGTCAACGAGAGGGCCGCCGGCGTGGTGGCCTCCACCAAATCAGGCCAGGAGCAGATCGAAGACCGAGGTGGTGATGGGTGGTGGGGCGGCTGCTTCCGAGCCGGGCGGAAGTGGGCGCCGTCCCTCAACCCCTTGTCCTCTGCCACAGACACCATGGACTTCTCTGGCCTGTCCCTCATCAAGCTGAAGAAGCAGGAGATGGAGACGCAGGTGAGGAGCTCGGGCCCCTGCCCCGGGTGCGTCCTGTGGCCAGCGCTGCGCTGACAGGGCTGTGACAGGTGCGGGTGCTGGAACTGGAGAAGACGCTGGAGGCGGAGCGTGTGCGGCTCGGGGAGCTGCGGAAGCAGCACTATGTGCTGGCCGGGGGTGTGGGGACCCCTGAAGAGGAGCCCAGCCGGCCCACCATGGCCCCTCGAGGGGCCACCAAGAAGCCACCCCTGGCGCAGAAGCCCATCGTGGCACCCAGACAGGACCCACAGGTGCTGGGCGTTGGCGCTGGCATGGGAGGGACCCAAGGGCAGCCACCTACTCACCCCTGCCTCGTCCCCTGAGCCTCTTGCTTTGACCCCACAGCTGGATGGCAAGGATGGCACCGGCCCCACTCAGCTCGTGAGCTCCTAGGCCCCAGGGGTCTGGCAGGGCAGCCCTGAGAGGGCCTCACCGCCTGGTCAGGGTCCCCAAGGCCTGTGTGGGCGTGTGGACAGTGCGGATGGGGTGCTCACCAGCAGTAGGACCTACCAGGAGCAGCCAGGACCCGGCAGGCCTGAGCGCAGCTCTGCGGGAACTCGGGGCAGTTCTGGTACCCAGCTTCGATCTTCATTCCTGAGTTTACAGTCAGCACACTGGAGACAGGGCCAGCCCAGGGGGCTCCCCTGTGACCCCCACTGTCTCTCAAGCTGTAGATCATAGAAGATGGGGCCCCTGCTGGTGACTGGGGACAAGGGTACAGCCAGCAACCCATGTGGCCTGGTGTCTTCCAGGGGTACCAATCCCTTGAGGCCTTGAGGTGGGTGGGTTGCACCCCTCTCCCCACAGACCTGGTGCTAGGGCGCCCATGGTGGGGGCCCCCAGCAGGTGGCTGGCGCTATCTGGGTCCCAGGTGGTGAGGGCCTGAGCTGCTGGTAGCAGTGCCATGGGCAGCAGTGGCCCAGATGCTGCCTTCACCCCTGGAGTTTCCACTCCCAGCTGGACTGTGGCCACTCCCTACTTCCTGTTTTCCCTTTGGATCTGGCTGCTTCCCTATCACCCCCAAGGGGTGGCCTGATCAGGAAAAGCCCAGAACCCCTGGCCCACTTTCTGGAGATGAGGAAGTGGCTGCCAGCAGGGAGGGGCACCTGGACTATAGCCCAGACTTGCCACCCCTGCCAGGTTTGAATCAGTTTTGCTCCCTGAGCCGAGCCCAAGCCAAGTGTGGCTGGAGGGTGGGGACCAGACTGGGTGCGCACAGCCAGCGGCTGGACCAGACAAGGGTCCATCCTCCCCATCCCCTCTGTGCCCTGGTGGGGGTGAGGGAGCCCACTCCTGTGCCCTGGTTATTAGCATCCCCTTGGGTTGAAGTTACACTGGCAATAAAACACACTGACTGTTGTCACTAGTGCCCCAGCAAGGGGATGTGCCTGGCTCTTCATTTCTCTGGGGACACGCATTTCCTCTTCAGGCCCTGGGGAGGGAACCCCGTGGTTCTGCAGGTAGCTCGGCCTTCCCTGGTACAGGCAGCCTCAGCAGCCACTACACCCTGGCCCTCTCTGGCTGAGGCCCCTGTTCCACCCCGGGAGGCCCCAGTCTCCTGCTCCCCCTGGGGTTAAATCCTCCCACTGGAGATGGTGCACCTTTGAACTAGGGAGCAGTGCAGCTGCAGCTGGCAGGGACCTGCTCAGCTGGCCTAGAGGGCAGCAGTCTCACAAGTGCCATGTCACCCAGCCACACAAGCCAGAGGGAAGGCCAGGCATCCTCTCACCCAAATCCCTGGCACTGATGGGACGAAAAGACTGCACAGCTTGGGGGAGTCAGGGTGCTATGACCTCACCAGCGCCCCCCTCAGATGTGGGGGCTGTGCCCCCAGGGAGGTCACACAGGACCCCGAGGGAGCTTTGCAAACATCCTTGTGGCGGGGGCTGAGATACAGCCTGGTCTGGAGGTGCTTCACTGTAAGGCAAATGGTTTCAGGACACTTTTCAAAGCCAATGACCACCGAATATCAGCAGTAACAAGTGTTGAAAGCAGACACTTCACTGACCCAAGAAGATTTGATACTGAGTCCTCCCTCAGTGATTGATCCATGAACTGGAGATGCCCCCACCATCTGCATCCAGGGCGGGAAGTCGAGCCTCCCCGCCTGGTCCAGGTGTCTGCACCCACTTGCTAATCAGTCGCTGTCGCTAAAGGACCAGTGGGGGGGGGGAGGGAGAGGCCCCACCCACATCCCTCCTCGCTGGGAGGGCTGCATGTTAGACCGTTAGCCTAGCAGCCAGCAGCCACTGGGGAAAAACCTCCCCAACACATTTTTTTCAAAGACAAATTGGTTTCTTAAGCGCTTCCTACTTCTGCTTCCTGACAGCATAAGCAGATGTTCATCACAGCATGGTGGGCACGGAGCAGCCCTGCTTAGGGGACACAGTGACACTTTGCTTGTACACGGTGTTCAGATCTCTCACATGGGCCTCTGGCCTAGCCAGGGCTACTGGGCACAAGAGGATGGGCATGAAGCTCTTCGGTAGTGGCAGGCCTGAGACAACCAGGCACACAGCTCTGCCTGGGAGGCAGAGGGCAGGACCCCTGCTCCGGGCTCTGGACCGCCAGGGGAAGGCAGCACCCCGCAGGGCCTTGTGTGGTGGGCAGTGCCGCTGTGGCTCTTGAAACACCAGCAAGACAGTCCCCGTTGGCACAAGGTCAGAGCCACGAAATTCTACCACCTGAAGCCAGGAAACCCGGAGTTTCCACTGATCGCACTGCCCAGCAGTGTGGCTGCAACCCTGCACACACGTGTGCACACACGCACTCTCATACCGTCCCTAGTGCCGGGGCCTGGACAGGCAGCGCCAGTCTCAGCAGCTGTTGCTGAACCACAAGGACAGATGCTCATCTGCAGCCTTGCTGGCACTCTGATCGCTCATGTTCTAACAGCAAACCCACTGCGCGAGTCCCCAGGTGAAGAAGTGACACAACTCTCAACAGTTCTCGGTTTATTAAAAATGGTCCTACAGCTTACAGCCACGGCGCCAGATGAGGCCGGCGATGGCAAGTGCGGCCAGCCTGGCGGCTCCTTCGCAGCATCGCACCAAGCTCGCATTTGGCTGTGGCTGTGCGGCTGGACACGCCCGACACCGCGGGCAGGCAGCAGAGGTATCCGGGAGGGGCACCACTCGCTCGAGAGCCACAGAGCATGGCAAGCCCACCTGACTGGCAAGGCAGTGAATCGTCCTGCAGCTTTGTTTCTTTACAAAACAATGAACAGTGCAGTAGAGTTCAAGTCCAGGAAAAGGAGCGGAGGGAGTGGAGGCAAAGGCAGGCAGCCCTGCCCGACAGGTGATGGGGCAAGGGCAGGGTGAGGTCCACCAATGGCACATGGGCTGTTCTGCCAACAGGTGCCACGCTGCCCGGGGGGCCTGGAGTCTGCACACGTGGCACAAGTGGACGAGGAGTGAGGGAGGGCAGGGTGTGGCGTCCCCAGGAAGGCGTTCACAGCCCCCTGCCCCTGCCCGCACCAGGAGCTCCACCCGCCCTGGGGCACATCCCAGCCGGCCCCTCCCCCACCTGTTTCTAGGCCAGGGCCTTTGGGGTCACAGCTGTGGGCCCGCCCGGCCTGCAGCCACACGGCACCCACGGCAGGCACCTTGCAGGCCTCGGCCCTGGCACCAGGTAAAGGTAAGGCACAGCACGGGCACCCGCATCGTACGGAAGGAGACTGCATTTGCTTCATCTGCATCGCAAACTGCTCAAAACAGTATTTGCATTTTTAAAAAGTTTCCCTGAATGGTCTTGTGTCAAAAGTTTTCTTTCCCAATATAAAACAGGAAAATTGGACATGTAGTAAAAATACTGGGGGAGTGTTTCCTCACAGAACCCTCAGGGGCTGACTGGCTCACAGGAGGAGCTGGGACCAGGCTGGGAAAGCCGGCTCTGGCTCCTCAGGGCCTCTGGACAGCAGTGGCCCCGGGGTGGGTGGCGCCCATGGCTTTGAGGCATGAGGAGCAGCCCGGTTGGGGGAGGGGCTGCGTGACTCACAATCGCGGCCCGATGCTCGGGCAGCTGGCAGCTGGCATGGTGGCCCGGCCACGAGCACCTCCCAGGGTGAGACACAGCACTGGCTTGAAAATAACAAAACAGATACAATTAGCCATGCTTATTAAATAAAGTTGCAGCGGGAGGACCAAGATTCTAGCTGGGAGTGGCAGAGGTTTTCTCTTCCCAAATGCATGAGTCCGTCAACCCTAGATACTTAGAAATCACGCACGCCTCGCAAACCTCCGTGACGCACAGGCGGCCAGGCTGCGGCCCAGCAACCCTGGGGCCTCGGGTGATAACCTGGGTCTCTACTTCTACCTACCACGGACCTACAGCTCTAAGTCAGATGGACGCTGGCCCAGGAGCCAGGCCCTGCCCGCGGCCGGACCGGCAGTCTGCACATGCAGAAGCGGCGTGGCGGGCCGAGGCGTCTCAGGAGGACAGCGCCGGTGCTCACTGCAGGATGAAGCCCGGCTGGTGCGGAGACAGCCTCGGCGGGGGCCTCTGGGGCAGAGCCGGTGGGTAAGGAGACACCAGCTGCGCTGAGAATCCCTGAGGAGGGGGCAGGCCCACGCGGGGCGGCAGGGGCGGGCACTGCGACGCGGGGTATGGCAGGGCCTGTCCGGAGCCCATGGCAGCCGTGAAGGGGGTGGCCAAACGTCCTGTAGGCACTGGGGGCGGCGGTGGGGCGATGCGCCGAGGAACGACAGAGGGGGGCCCGCCGGCCTCCAGGGCAGGGTAGGGCAGCGAGGCAGCGGGCACGGGCTCAGGCACCCTGGGTGGCAGCGGGCCTGGGGCCTGTGGAAGTCTCTGGCCCTTGAACACCATCTCCTGGAGCTTCTCCACCTTCACCCGCCGCATGTGGGCCAGCTTCCGCTTGCTCTGGTAGACGTCAATGAAGGCGTCCAGGGGGAGCTCGCCATCCAGGAACTTCTCGGCCATGTTCTGAGCGAGGCAGCAGAAACCCAGTTACTGACAGCGCCCTCCACCGGCCAGGAAGCCTCCTTCCAGCGCCCCTTCTGGAAATGCCCCTCGGGTGTTCAGCTCGGCAGAGCCCGGAGTGCAACTAGCTTGTGCTGAGGGCAGCAGAGGCCATCCCCAGGTAGAGCCACGGGAGGAGGTAGGTGGCCATGCTGTGGGTCGCTCTCCAGAACCACAGCCTCAGACCGCTGGCCTGGCAGGACCCAGCCTTACAAGGAAGGGTGGCCCGGAGCTGTGACCACTGCCCCGTGCCTGGCCGTCACAGCTTAGCAGCCGGAGCCCACACTCCTGGCTCTCCCCGAGCTGCACCCTAACCACAGACCTGCCCTCGCCAGGGTTGGAACAACCTTGCTGTGCCTGCCTGGGCCCCACCAGCACCCACTGGTTACAGAGCAATGCAAACCCTGGCACACGCTGCCAGCCCTAACTCGTCCCTTCATGCCCCAAGAGGCTCGCTGAGCATTCGCTGGCCATGTCCAAAGGCTCTGTGACCACCAGCTGCCTCACAGCCACAGGAGATGGCAGCTCGGCCCCGGCACCCAGGCACCCGGCGCTGACTCAGTGCAGCTCTTGGCCTCCCGGAGGTGGCCTGTGGTCCCCAACTCCTGCCTGGCCCTCTCCCCAGCCCAGGCCAGACCCTACACCCACAGCCCCACGCATGTGGGCTCCCTGGCCTGCTGACTGCCCAGAGGGACCCGAAACCTGGAAAGGCCCTGGGCCTCCCACTGAGGCTGGCTGGCCGTACCTCAGTGTCCTCCTCGATCTTGGCCCCTTCTGCCTGAAGAAGCGCCAGGAGGGTCTCCAAGGAGGCGCTGTTCGACTGCTTATCTGGAAGAACCAGGAGCACGCGATGGGGCTGCACCCCGCACAGACGCCTTCCCATGCCCCAAAAAGGCCAGGAGTCACATCCGCCCAGGGCTGCCTTTAAATCCACCACCAGAGCAGATGTGCAGAGCAAGCACGCAGGAGACCCAGGCCCAGCATCGCGCATCACAACACCCGGGGGTCACCATCTGTCCCATGGAGCAGGCTGTCTCACACACGTGACAGGAACACTGTCACACAGCTGTGCATTCCCCCATCTGAGTGGCAGCTCAATCATGCACACACATCTGAAGCATCCCACGTTCTTACAAGCGCGTAAAGCCCCAGCCCCAGCAAGGTCAAGAGAGGATGTTTCCAGGGCTCCCTCATGTCCACCCCCAGGTGCCCCGATGCCACTGCCATCGGTGAGGCCCACCCAGCTCTGCAGCCACACTGCCTGCTCTGTCCGGCTTCTCTCACTCGACAGCGCTTGGACCTTACTCATTCTGCCTGGTGCTGCGCCCATCTCTGTGTACTAGCAAACATCACAGCCTGCTTACCCATCATTCTACAGATGGCGGTCTCCAAAATTAGCTATCACAGATAAGCTGCAGCACGCATTTGGGTTTCCGTGTGTTTGAGACAGGGTCTCACTGTGTAGTTCAGGTTGACCTTGAACTCAACATCTTGCCTCAGACTCCCGAGTGCTGACATCACAGGTGTGCGCCTCCACACCCCACACACATTTTGTTTTGTTTTGCAGTACTAGGGATTAAACCCAGGGCCTGCACACTGAGTGCTACATCCTCAGCACTGTTAAATTCTGAGACAAGGCCTCAGTGAGTCACAAATTACCCAGGCTGGGCTTGAATTTGCAATCCTCCGTCTCAGCCTCCGTAGTGCTGGGATTACAGGTGTGTACCACCACGCCCAACTCACATATTTTTGTTCTTATATTCTGATAAAACACAAACATCCATTTCTGTGGGGTAGATGTCCAAATACAGAACTGCGAATCACAGGGCATATACAATCACTTTACTAGGCATCACCAATTTCTATTCCTGCCAGTAGTGGATGTTTGTACATCCTCACCTGCACATTGCCAGTCCCTCCCTCTTCTCCTGCTTGGGTCGGGTATGGTGGTATATTTTCACTGAAGCTTTGAAGATAATGGGGCAGGGGGCAGCAAACATAAGCTATAGCTGTAGCCTTACTGAAGGAGGTGGGTTTAACCCAAGTTCTCCTAAATGCTCCCTGAAAATGGTAAACACAGAGTGCTTGCCGAGCTTGTGTGAGGCCTTGGATTCAATCCTGGCACCACTCTTCATCATCATCATCATCTGGCCGGGCGTTGCACACCTGTAATTCCTGCACTCAGGAGGCTGAGGCAGGAGGATTGCCGCAAGTTCAAAGCCAGCCTGGGCTACATAGTGAGTTCAAGGCCAGCCTGAACTGCATAGTGAGACCCTGTCTCAATAACAACAATAATTTTCCCTTAAAAGCTCTCAAAAGCACTCTGAACTCTAAACAATACTCAATTCCTCCATCTCTTCATAACAACTGTAAATTAAAGTGTGATTGTAAAATGTTCCAGTGATAAATACACCACTGGTCAACTTTGAGGACCAAATACACAGCATGACTCAGAAAAGTGCCTTTTTTCTATGCTATTTAGAGAAGGTAGACATTTGAATTTCAAAGATGTCTCTTTTATAAACCAGCAACCGGCATGCATAAAACTTTTATATACACACACATATATATTATATATATATATTATGTTGCTACAACAGTCACTGTCTTAACCTGAAATTTTCCCAGGATATTCCTTTCCTAGTAAGGCAACACCCTGAAAATGTATCCTTCCCTTGACTATTCAGAGGATCCCCTACCAAACTTACCTAATTTGGTCTTCTTTATCTGGTAGGCTTCAAAGAGGACCTGGAGCTCCTGGTACTTCTGAGTCAGATGCGCCTTCTGGGTGTCCAGCTGAGGCTGATACAGGAGGTTCCCCTCCGCCAGGCTCCGGTTGCTGGCAAGCGTCATCTCTTTGCTCAGCTGAACAGCCTGCGCCTGCAAGAGAGCCCGAGTGTGTTAGCTTGTGGGTTCCCAGCCCAGAGCCCGCTGGCTCGCCGCTCCCAGGCCACACCACCTCCAGGGCAGAGGCTGCACGGGACCGCATCCCGCTCACATCCCACTCGCTCAGCCCCCTTCCCCACTGTTTCCAGGGTGTGCTTGGTCCTAGAGCTCTGTACAGAGCCCCCAGACAGTGGCTACGCTGTTACTGGAAGCTTTAACGTGGCCACTGTCTTGCAAGGAAGCAGCTGTAGGCACAGGGCTGGGCTAAAGAACTGCTCTTCCCAGAGGGGACCCGCTGCCGGGTCAGGCAGGCTTCACCATCCAGCTCCAACGGCACGGCC
Organism: Heterocephalus glaber; assembly: GCF_053883595.1. Classification (NCBI taxonomy): domain Eukaryota; kingdom Metazoa; phylum Chordata; class Mammalia; order Rodentia; family Bathyergidae; genus Heterocephalus; species Heterocephalus glaber. The sequence goes on from NW_028258412.1 coordinate 22,644,646, forward strand.
AGCAGGGAGCCCCGACAGTGCAGCGTGCGGGTCCGCACCATGAGCCACGCGGACCCCAACAGTGGCTTATTGTGCCCAGCGGAGGAGGCTGCACTGTCTCCTCCAGTGGCGATGACAGGCTACTTGGTAGGTAAAGGAGAACATGGGCACAGACCCAGGGAGAGGAACGCTTCAGAGCTCTGAGAAATAGCTGAGGGCAAAACGCAGCCCAAGAGTATTTAAAGACAAAAGCCCAACACATCTGGACTCAAGCTTCCTTTCTGTCCACTGTGGTCCTCTCTGCCTTCTGCACTTCAGTGCCTCTGAGGAGCAGTGAAGCTCAGCCAGCACCAGCGGGCTCTCCACGGAGCTCCCTCCCAACCCCAGCCATCGTGGCCTCCGACACTGCCCCCCGCTGCCCCATTTCTCTCTGCTACTACTCCCTTCCATGCAGTAGTTTGGAGCCGTTCCTCCCTCCTGCACCACCCACCATATCTTTTACTGCTCGTGCCTAGTTCCCAGCACGCGGGCACACAGAGCACGGAGACCGAGGGGAAGCCTGGGGTCAATCAGGTGCTCCCTAGCCAGCCAGCAGACACAGCTGTATCCCAGACAACCCCCGGCCATGGCCCCAAACATTAGGGTCAGTTTAAAATTGAAAGGTAAATCTCCAACTCAATATTATAAAAGGTCGGGCCAGGGATTTAGCTCAGTGGTTCCGCTGCCTGCCTCGCAAGCGCAAGATCCCGAGTTTGATCCCTGGTACCAAAAAAAAAAAAAAAAAATTATAAAAAGTAGGAACATCCTCAAAATTAGGGCAGCAGAAATATTCCCCTCTCTTCCTGCTGCTTTTATTATTTATTTCATTTTGTTTATTTTTGGTACCGGGGATCAAACTCAGGACCTCACGCTTGCCAGGCAGGCGCTGTGCTGCTGAGCTAAATCATTCCCAGCCCCTTATTATTTTTGAGACAGGGTCTCACACTATGAACCCCAGGCTGGCCCTGAGCTTGTGGCAATCCTCCGGCCACAGGCTCCCAATAGGTAGTGCCACCACACCTGGCTCTGCTGCTTTTTTTTTTTTCTCCTTCCGTACCAGGGATCGGAAGTCTTTTTGTTCTTTTATTAATTTTTTCTGTACCAGGGATCAAACTCAGGACCTTGCAATGGCAAGGCAGGTGCGGCACCACTGAGCTAAATCCCCGGCTCGGGCTCTGCTGCTTCAAGCAAGCAGAGAAACTCTTGGCACTGGAAAGACCTAGTTTAACATTGGTTCCTGGAGCTCCCTAGATCCACCACAGTTCCAAGCTCTGCTCTCTAGGGGTTTTAGATCCCGAAGTCCTGCAGAAGAGTATGTCATTCAACTGTTAGGCCATATAAAAGAATAAACAAAAATAAACCACTGTACAGCCACTCTGGAAAACAGATGCCATTTCCTTATACAACTAAACATGTAGCCTTCCTATAACCCAGCAACTGTATTCTCAGAAATTTATCTCAGAGTAACTTACATTAGCAGAAAAACCTACACAAGAATGTTATGGCTTGTGTCTAAAGGTCCCCCAAAGCCCCTTGCGCTCATAGGTGAGGCTTTCAGAGGTGGCTGGATCTAGGGTGTGTGGATGTGGCTTAAGGGTGTGTGATAAGTAAATTACTCCACTGATTGGTTCAGCATAGTTCTGGGTGTGGACAATGGGAAGGCCTCCCCCAGGTATGGGTGGCACCAACCAGCAGGCCTGTAGCCTGGATGGGATAAAAGGGAAAGGAAGGCTCCATGCTGCTACAGCTTCCTGTTTACCCTGCCATGGACTGTTTCTCCTCTGCCATGCCCCCTGTCTTGGAGCCAGCCAATTACAGACTGAACCTCTACAAACTGTGAGCTAAAATAAACTTTTCCTCCCTTGTGGGTGTAAGGTATTGTGTCTCAGTGACAGGAAAGTGACTAAGGCACATGTTCTGAGCAGCTGTTGTACAGTCCAAATCCTGATTCAGCCAAGTATCTCTCACCAGGTGAACAGGCACAACATCCATACTACCCAGCAACGAAAAAGAGTACACTACCAATAGATACAGCTCAAAGCCCCAGGGGATGGGGATTACACTGAGTAAAAATAGCTGACCCCAGGATGGGGATTTAGCTCAGTGGTTCGGGTGCCTCTCAAGCCCAAGCCCAAGGTCGGGAGTTTGATGCCCTGGTACCAAAAAAATTAAAAACAAACAACAAAACAAAACAATAGCTGATCCCAAAGGGCCACACCCTCCATGACTCCAAACACGAAATATTCTCAAATAACAAAATAACAAAAACAGACAGCAGATTTTCTCCCCTCTGACCAGGAGCTGCACCTCTGCTGGGTGGGGCACAGTGAGACAGCACACAGCAGCCCCTCGGCAGGGACCTGCTCAGATCAGATCTGCTGCCGATTGGCCAAAAAAGGCCAAAACTCCTCTGAGGCCAAGTCTGGCAAGAAAAGGTGGCTAACAAAATACAGAGTAAGAGTGAGCGGGGTTGGTCAAGGAGTAAGTGCCTCCAATCCTTAAGCAACAGACAGGCTCCCCAGTGACATCGTTTGAGACTGAGTCTGTTGTCAGGGTTTATAGGGCCCCTCACTGGATGTTAGATAATTCCAAAAGCAAATTTCCCAGAAAGTCCTAGGCGCAGGAGCACTGTGAGTGCACGTCTCCCCAGGTGATCCCTGGAAAGGCAGCAACACTCAAGTGCTGAAGCCCAGTACTGTGCAGCAATGGTCCCACTCCAGCTGCCCATCAGAGTCCCGGGGTTGGACCCAGGGAGGGCTGAGCTACACGCCATGCCACTCCACTGTATTTTAGACAGGTCCTCCCTAAGCTGCCCAGGATGGTCTCGAACTTGCAATCTCCTGCCTCAGCCTCCCAAGTAGCTGGGATTACAGGTAGGCAACACCATGCCTGACTAGAATAACTGGGAGTGGGGGTGAGGTGGGGGGATGAGGTGTTAAAAACCCAATGCTTGCCTAGTGCGTGTGAGGCCCTGGACTCAACCCCACATACTGCCAAATCAAAATACTGTGAACCCCAATTCCCTGACCAACCTAACCCCCTCCAGCTATCTACGAGGGGGTGGCAGGTATGAACACTTCAACTTCCCCGATGATTCCAGCGTGCAGCTAAGCTGAAAGCCACTGCTTCAGTCTCACTGCATCTATTCCCATGTGATATAAATCATCTGTCCTACATATTGTAAAGTCCTGTAAGAGAGGAACACAGGGAAGCTCAGGCTATAACCAAAAGCCAATTCATCTCCACAGGAAACAAAGCCAAAGTGTACAGCCAGCAAAGAGGTCACATAAAACTCCGTGACATCTAAAGACTTAGAATGGTTGGGATTCTTATATCCTTTGGTCGTTCAGATGTTTCCCTGTGAATAAACATCAGAAATTCCAAATGGCCACCCCAACATCCCCACAGCACCCTCTCAGGCAGATGAGGGCAGCAGGGCCAGGGGCCAGGGAGTGTGTGCTGAGGTGAGTGAAGCTTCCTTTCTCGAGCAGTGGACAGGCTCTTCCATACTCCGAGGCCCTGAACTCTCTGATGCTGCATTACCTGTGCTGCTCCTCAAGAGCCCTTTCTGCTGTCCCAACTGAGGAACAAGGGGAGGAAACATCCAGCCCCACTCTGCAAAGCGAAGGCCACCTGGCTTGGAAGGAGCAGAGCCGCCCCCACAGACCACAGGCTGTGGGGAAATCTGCCCGGTGGCTGTGTGACGGCATAGACAGGGCCTCTGTGTCTTTAGAATAAAAAGAACAAGAATCATAAGGTGCTCGGGTCCTCTCTCCATGGCAGGTGCCACCAAATAATCTGAAATCCACAACAGCGGTGCCAATCTCTTGATCTTTCTTATGATCCTTTTTTCTTAACCATAAAGAAATCTTTTCAGGAAATAATTTCTCTGTGGTAAAGAAACATTTTAAAAATGCACTCAGTTTCATTTGTTTCCATTTTTTTCTCAAGGAAAATGAGATGCACGAGTGCCACATGCAGCAAGACCCATTCGTGTGAAGCTATTTCTGCCAGCTGTCTGTCCTGGGTGCAGAGCGCCGACTGGAAGCAGGCAAGCCCAGCAAGGCAGGATCCTGGCCCTTTCAGTCTTCCCACTTTCACCACCAATGTGCAGGGTATTAGTGTGGTGGAAAGGGCAGGTGTTCTTGAAAAACAAACTGCCTTTCTTTGTTTTAAAAATAAAAATATTATCTTTTACTTGTCTAAGTCAGAAATGTGGGTATCCCTTTATCTCTCAGAACACATTTATCTCGCGCGTGTGTGTGTGTGTGTGTATGTTACTGGAGAGATTAAACTCACAGTTCTGCACATGCTAGGCAAGCGCTGAGCTATATACCTACCCCCAACCCGCCCCCCTTTTTTTTGGTACCAGGGATGGAACTCGGGACCTTGAGCTTACGAGGCAGTGGAACCACTGAGCTAAATCCCCGGCCACAACCCCAGCCCGTTTTAAAACAGGGTCTCATTAAGTTGCCAAGGCTGATCTCAAACTCTCGATCCTCTTGCCTCAGCCTCCTGAATAACTAGGATTATAAGTGCACACTACCACACTCAGTTCCAGTATGTATTTATTTTGGCTGGGGGAATATAGGAGAAAATAAACTCAATAAGAAAACATAAAAATTTTCCTCTGGAGCTTGGTGTGGTGGAACAAGTCTGTAAATCCCAGTACTCTGGAGGCTGAAGCAGAAGAATAGTAAGTTTGGGTCCTGCCTGGGGAATTTAGTGAGATACTGTCTCAAAATAAAAAATAAAGGGCTGGGGGTGTAGCGCAGTGGTGCTGCCACCTGCCTCGTGAGCCCAAGGTCCTGGGTTCGATCCCTGGTACCAAAATATGAAGAATAAAAAATAAAAAGGGGTGGGGATGTAACTCAGTACGAAGACCCTGGATTCACTCCCCAAGACTAGGTAAAAACAGGCAAACAAACAGAAATGCCCTCTGCATGTGCAACAGTTCCAGGGGACAGGGACCAGGATGGGCACGAGCACAGGACAGCACATGCAGCCCTGCCAGCTGGTGCTGGTGCGGGCTGCAGTTCCACCAATGCCCTCCAGAACAGCTCTTCTGCGGGTGCAGCTCGAACCAGAGCTGGCAGAGTCTGGCTCCCCCTCTAGAGCCAGAATGGTGCCTTCTCAGACACATCTGTCTGTACTTCCGAGAGAAACGTTTCATGGCAGTCCCTGGCTACTCCTTTACACTACCACGTAACCCCTTACTGTTACAAAAGAGTGGCGTTTCCGAATTCTAGCAAATTTACACGGACGGCAACACTTCATAATGCTGAAGTCTGCTGGGTGTGGGCTGGGTCACTGTAGGTGAACAGTAGAGGTGCACCTGTCCCCAAGGCCCTTCTCAGAAGACCTAGCATTTACAGAGTGGCCCTCGAACTGTGCTCAGCCAGCAAATGCCTGGTCAGACACAGGGACTCCACGGCTCTCCTCCCTCGTGTTCCTCAATCCAGGCCGGCCTCCTCCAAACCTTGGCCACCACTGCGCCCTGACCAAGGGGCCCTGGAACTGGCTCCGAGCCATCTCCACACTCCCCACACAGCCAGACCCTCGGTGCTGGGTGCTCCCCGGCCTCCTTTCCTGAGGCACAATCCACACGAGTTGGGGGACACAGCTGCAAGCTGAGGAGGCAGGATCAGATTCCCTGGACCCTCCAGGGGACACTCGGCACCTTGAGGCTGGACTTCTGGCCCCCACAACTGTGTTGGACACCTTCCCATTGTTTTAAACCACGCAGCTTATGGTGATCTTGAGAGCAGCCACAAGAAGGTAGCGCAGTCTGGACTCTTCACCTGTCCTCAACACCCGCTCTCCGCCCTGCTTTGGCCCCTCCAGCCAAGTGCTGAGCTTTACTGGCCACTTTAATCAGCCACTTGCTTCTGCTTCCAGTTGGCTCAGCAGTTCAGACCCAGGGCAGGAGGACAATGAAATGGGGCATGGTTTCTTCCTGGGTCCCCTCCCTAAGGAGTGGCAGCAGGCAGGCCCAGCCTGCCTTGCCCTTGAGGAGTCCACACCCCATTCTGGTGAGGAGTCCTTCATTAAGAATCAAAGCTGGGGCTGGGGATTTAGCTCAGTGGTTTCGCAGCCTGCTGCCCAAACGCAAGGACCCGAATTTGATCCCCAGTACCAAAAAAAAAAAAGAATCAAAGCTGGAGCTGGGCCTAGGAGCGCACACCTGTGATCCCAGCACTCCAGGAGGCAGGTGCAGAAGAATCCCGAGTTCAACCCCAGCCTGGGCAACTAAGTAACTTAGCAAGATCCAGACTCAAAATAAAAGAATAAAAACAAAAAAGGGCTGGGGATACAGCTTAGTGCAAAGGCCCTGGGCTCAACCCCCAGTATGAACAACCAAATGAGTGAGAGACTTGAGAGCGAGAAATGTGAATGAAAAACTGTGTGTGCATCAAACCACACAAGCTGAATGTGGCGCTGATGCGACTTTTCCTGATGACACGTGGGCTCCCATCTTCCATTCTGATGAAGACATTAGGCCCCTGACCAGCACAACTGTCTGACCACCCCCACCAGCACAGCCCCGAGTGCTGCTGCAGACACACACATCATTCAACACTGGCTCATCTCCAGTGTCCAGGCCACTGCCTGTCAGCTCTGTCAGTACCTTGCTACGCTCTTTTGGTGTTTATCACAAATTCGTAAACAACACCACAGATCAAAGCTCATGACTACAGATAAACAGATCATGACTGGAAAGCCACCTGCGCTCCCGGTTTGCAGCAGCAGTGAGAATGGCTTGGCAGTGAAAGGCCCCAGAAACAAGCTAAGATGATGACAAAGTGACTGCTCGAGGCCGCACACGTGGAGACACCTCGGCCAAAAGGTGGCTCTGTCTGACACCAGCATGTGAGGATAATGTTAGGAGAGCCCTGAAGCCAGTGTAATTTGCTCATGTATTTTAAAATCATTCACAAGTTCTGGATCTCAACGATAGCTCTTGCTGGCCACAACATGCTCCAGCAATGGTTGGTTGGGCTGTTCATTCATGAAACACAGGAAGCAGCCTGTGTCAGGCTTCCGGGCACACAAGGAGCAGAGAGCAGTCTGGTCCCCAGTCTCCAGGTCAAGATCAGCTACAAATGCGAGCCTCTGCAGGCACTCTGCTCAGGCCGGGGAGCTCGACACATCCACTTGGTCCTATAGGACGGCATCTGCTTTGCAAATAAAAGACTCGAGAGAAAAAGGAAGAAAATCAAAGCAGGGGCTGGGGATTTAGCTTAGTGGCACACACCTGCCTCCCAAGTGCAAGGTCCTGAGTTCAATACCTGGTACAGAGGGGGAAAAAAATCAAAGCAGATATGATTTTAAAGGCTTAAATGGAGGTAAGATGAGTTCCTGGTGGTGGTGTGAAAACTACACTCCTCTCCGTACCTTCCACATCCAGTATTTGCTAATCTCTCCAGGGCACCTACTGCACACTCCAGACCGTGCCACCTCCTCTTTCTATCTTCATGGCCACTTCTCCCTCTCTGTAGAGTGAGGCAAACCTGGCTATATCTACCCCAGAGGGAGGAAATGAAATCTGAGGGTGGTGACAGGACCTGCTATGGTCGGGCGATTCTGCTTCCACACATGTTTTCTACATGATGCCCACACACAGAAGCCAAGGGGGATTCACTAATTCACTATCAGCTATTCTCAAGTTCCAAGAATTATCTGTGCTTCATTCCAACTCAGATCTATTTAACTGTTTTGTTTTGTTTTTGAGACAGGCTGGCCTTGAACTCACTATGTAGTCCAGGCTGTCCTCAAACTCCAGGCGACGGGGATGCCTCAGTCTCCCAAGTGCAGGGATTATAGGCTCGAACCACCACACCCAGCTCTATTTAACTTTTTTTTTTTGGTACCAGGGACCTTTGGTACTTGGGACCTTGTGCTTTTGAGGCAGGGGGCAGAACCATTGAGCTAAATCCCTGGCCTCTATTTAACTTTTTAATGTGATTATTTTCAAACTTAAAACAAAAGTATACGGACAAGTATGAAACCAGGTGCAACCTTCTCCTAGGTTCAACAATCAGCAATATTTGCCAATCCTGCTTCATCCATACGACCACCTTTTCTTTCTTTCGCTTTTGTGGTGCTGGGGACCAAAGCCAGAGCTTTGCATGTGCTAAGCAAATGTTCTGCCACTGAGCCACATTGCCATGCCTCATTTCTTTTTCTAAGGTACTTTTAACCACCAGTCACTCTTGAACAATTTTATTTTTGGTACCAGGGATCCAACTTGGGACCTTGTGCTTGCGTGGCAGGTGGCAGCGCCACTGAGCTCAATCCTTGGCTCATCAGTCACTCCTTAACACCTTAACATGTACTGCTAATGAGTAAGATTTTTTTTTTTTTTGTACTGGGGATAGAACTCAGGACCTTGCCCTTGGAAGGCAGGCGGAGGCACCACTGGGCTAAATCTCCAGCCCAAGTAAGAACTTTTTAACCCTAACTACAACGCCATAATCACACTTAATGAAATTAATAGTTCTTTAACATCCTCTGCAAGTCCTGGCTTGAATTCTATAAAAAAGACTTTTGTCTTTCCTATTTGAGCATGTGAAATATAGTTTACATAGGAAAAACAGGATAAATGGTCCTTTCCTCTTCCTGAACCCAACTTTTGGGAGACTGAGTTGGGGCTGGAGCAATACTTGAAAATCCCCAATAAGTTCAGCCACTGGTTCAGACGATGGAACGTCACCTCAGCCTTTGGATGTGCTTCCGACCTCAGTGAGGTACAGCCAAGCTCTCCAACGCTCAGGTGCCCTTTGTGGCCGTGGGAGACCTCGGGCTGACTGTGTGCCTGACTCTGGTTCAACAGTGTCTCGACTCCTCCACTGCCACACCAAACCCTTCTCAAGAAACACCGCTTCCATCGCTTCTCAGCCTTTTGGCTAAGGATCAAGTGAAGAAACACTGCTTCCTTTTGGAGGGAAGCCTGTTTTGATTTTGATTTTTTCCTCTTCAAATAAAATCAAATTCAAAGTTACATGTAACACAAAGATGAAGGAGAAACAAGCACTAGCTTTTGTACTATTCTACAAGCAGAATAGTTGAGACTGCACTGGACTTTAAAACAGTGGCGGGCCAGGGATTTAGCTCAGTGGTTCCATCGCCTGCCTCGAAAGCACAAGGTCCAGAGTTTGATCCCTGGTACCAAAACAACAACAACAAAAACACAGTGGTTCGTGGCTTAGAAGACAGAGAAAGGTCTGTACACGTTCAGGCCAGGGTAAGGCACCTCTTCCTATTGCACTACGCTTGACTAATTTCAAGGTAGATTTTAACAAAGTCACAGGGCAATGTGAGCCTGGGCTCACATTCATCTTCCACTGAGAAGGAGCTTAGCAGTGATGAATTTCACCTCTGTCTCCAGCTGACTCCAGGATTTCATCCGAGGAAGCCTGTAATCCCAGAGGTGTGCTGTGAGCACTGCCTAATGAGGCGGTTTAATTCAATGATAATCCTCCTTCAGTTTCACTAAAAAACTTAACAAGTGGGACTGTTTCAACACTGTGATAAAACTAAAGATCTGAAATAGAAAAAACAGTTAAGGAACTTAGAGCATTCTGAAACTGCCCTAAAACACAGCTCTCCTGGGGGCTGTGTGAAACCATCTCCAAGGCTACAGCCTACTCAGGAAGGAAATCTACCGCTCCACCGAAATAACCGCTCAACAAACAGAACATTTACTTCCAATCAGTAAATTAATACACACCAACTCAACTATATCCTACCCTGAGATAGCTTATTTTTTTATTAAAGATGTCAAAATCCCTCAGGTGAAACTTTCTTCCCTCACAAAGCAGGAGGCAATGAGATCTAAACTCAATCCCTTCCAATATGGAACTGGCTTGGAGCTAAAAATCAGTGTATCATTCACTTTAAGGGCAAGTGACCACAAAAACGCAAAGGACAGGCTCCTAAATAAATGGACCGGAGCCCAGCGTGGTGTTGCATGTCTGTGATCCCAGCACTTGGGAGGCTGAGACAGGAGGAACACAAGTTCGAGGGTATACTGGGTAAATTCAAGGACAGCCTGGACTTCATAGCAAAACCCTTTCTTCATTCATAAATAAATGTTAGGCATGGTATTCCTGTAATGCTATCATTCTGGGAGGCTGAGGTAGGAGAATCACAAGTTCAAGTTCAATGTTGGCAACTTAGTGACTTAGAGAGACTCTGTCTCAAAATTAATCAATGGGCTGGGATGTAGCTCAGTGCAGAAGCCCTAAGTTCAATTCCCAATACTGCAAAAGTAAATAAGTAAATAAATGAAGAAATAAAGTCATCTCAGAGACACACAAATTGTCACTTTTATAGTTCCGACAGGCACAACATGGCAATGTTTGTTTTTTCCTACAAGACTTATTTCCTAATATTCAAGAGGAAAAACAACTTCTCCCTATTCTTGGACTTATGTGAGTCATGTGAATAAAACATAACAAGAGGTGAGAACGGTTCTGATACCTGGCATATGCAATAAAATGTTGGATTTTTTTTTTTTTTTTTTTTGAACCAGGGATCGAACTTGGGTCCTTGCGCTTGCGCAGCAGGCGGCAAAACCACTGAGCTAAATCCCCGGCCCAATAAAATGTTACTTGAAAAAAACCACAGACCTCATGGCTGGGGCCTGGGGAGGTGGAGGGAGGACTGAGTCTCAGGACCGGATGAGCTGCCCACTCAGTTCACAGCTAACTGCCTTGTCCCTGACTCCCACAGGCACAGGGCTGTCACACTCAGCCCACCCAGACCTAAAGAATCAGGATCTCAGCAGCTGAGCCAGGGAATCCTCCGCCTCACAAGATCAACCTTTAATGGGGCAGTGTGGGTAAGGGCACACAAGCTGACACTGTAAAGAAGCGCACATACCTGCCTGTTCATTTAAGGGAAAGGGCTGAGAGAATGGGTCCGCTGGGAGAACTCAGAACCTGTGCCAGCAACAGGAGAGCAGACGGTGGAGTCTTAATTTCCCCCATCCAGTCCACACTGGATTCACCCCAAGTCTTGCTAGCCACTCACCTATATTAACTTTTTCTACAGCACTCCGCTTCGAGTTTTAGCACAAACAGCTTTTTTTTCACTCCTCGTTCACCAGCTGCCAGGTATATACTAAATTCCCATGATTACCAAACATAAAACCAGGTGGAAGCAGTCTGAGCTCTGACACCCTTTGCCCTCAGTACTGTGGCACTCGGGTGTGGGAGCAGAAAGGCCTGGACACCTCACCACAGTGGAGGTGGGGGACCACCCCCCCGCACCAGGGCAGTCTTTCTTTTCCTGGTAGTGGAGAAACCCCGGAATGCCTCCTGCCCAGCTGGGAGAACAGGTGGGCCCACCCGCCCTGATTTCTCATTAGCAGTTTCTGGCCAGGACCAACAACCAAAGCATTCAATGTTCAGTGACAGCTTCGTGTTTCTTCCTGGTCTCTTTCCTCTTAATCACAATTTCAATAAATTCACGTATGACCAGCAGGTAAGAGAACAGCAAGTACAAGTCCAGCCAGGGCAATTGAGTGAGACCGTCTTAAAATAAAAAAAGGGCTAGGAATGTAGCCCAGAGCAAAGGCCCTGGGTTCAATTCCCAGTCCTTCAGGGGGAAATTAATTCATTTATGAGCATTTTTCAGACTGTAGAAAAACACTTATCCAAGTGGACAGCACATTTATGCTTAAACAATATCTTTTGATAATTTTGCTCTTACATGTTATGAATTTCCTGAAACCTGACTCAGAATTCAGTTTAATAAACTTAATTCTCATATGGCCTCAATTACTGATCACTTCAGTGGAGAAAATGCTCTTCTCATAATGGGATTTTTTTTTTTCAGTCTGAGTAGAGAAAGGAATTAATCAAAAGAAAATCAATTCCTCTAGATTCTTTTGTTTACATTTCACAGCAAGACTATGGACTTTTATCTGATGTAGAGAATCAGCTGTTGACCGCTGTGCTGCCCTGCTGACCACCTTTATCACGTGGGTTTTGGGGAGACTTCAAGATCCAAACTACAGTAAAACTTAGAAACTCATTTTTAGGGGCCAGGGATTTAGCTCAATGGTTCCGCCGCCTGCCTTGCAAGGGGAAGGACCCGAGTTTGATCCCTGGTACCAAAGAACAACAACAAAAAAGTTAAATATTGATCATTTTAACATATTTCAAACATGTTAATTATAATTTATGATAACAAAAATGGAGGTAAAGTATCCAACACATAAATTATGACATAGCCACAGGATAAAATATCACAGAGCCATTAAAAACTATTCCTTGTGAGCCAGGTGTTGTGGTGGACACTTGTAACCCCAGCCACTTACTAGGCTAAGTGGGTGGATCACAAGTTAGTGGCAACCCCGGGCAATTTAGCAAAACCCTGTCTCAAAATAAAATATAAAAGGGCTGAGGTGTAACTCATGCAACAAAACTAAAAAAAAAACCAAAACAAAACACCATGCCTTGTAACAATATTCTAATAAAAAGGTAAGCAAATGCACAAAATATAACTTTAGGTTAAAAATAGACAAGCAGGGCCAGGGATTTAGCTCAGTGGTTCTGCCGCCTGCCTCACAAGCGCAAGGTCCTGAGTTCGATCCCCGGTACAAACAAACAAACAAACAAACAAACAAATAAATAAATAAATAAAATAAACAAGCAAACTGCTACATAATCATCCCAATGGGGAGACAGAAAACAAAATGTTTCAACAATGTTTATCTCTGAGTGGTGGTGGTAGTACTGTATATATATTTTTCTGTATTTTCTAATTTTTCTATAAAATGTGAAAAAATACTAGAGGCTTATCAGTTGGGATCAGAAGTAAAAAATACAAAATAATTCCCCATTTTCTTAAATGCCATGAACTAAGACAGCCATTGGGCCATGGAAACACTCACCCCCCAAATAAGCCTCTGCCAAAGGAGGCGCCAGAAACCAAGTCTCCTCGGGTGTCCCACCAAGCACCCCACTCCCTGTTAGATCTGAGGATACCTTGTACACAGGTAAGCCCCTCTAGCGCTTCACCACACACTCCAGATGTGAGGAAGAAACTAAGTGAGCAGGCAAGAAGGAAAACAAAACACACACCTCTTCAACTCACTGGTTTCCTGAACTTATCTGCCATAGAACCCTTGTTAATTAATCACAATCAACATTCACAAAATTAGAGCCCAAATCAAATGGCCCCACACCAGAAACAGCTTCCATTCACAGGGTGGTTCTTATTGCCAGGCAGCGTTAAACAGTTTATACACATTATTTTATTCATCCCTGAATAATTCAATAGATGTTTTGTTTGTTGTTTGTAAGAGATGGGGTCTTGTATGTCGTCCAGACTGGCCTTGAACTCAATATGCTCCCAACAGCCTCCCAAACAGCAATAATTAAAGGCATGCAGCACCCTGAGCTATGTGGGATGATATTATTAACAGTGTCGTGTGAACAATGAGGAAACTGGGATTTAGAAGCTTTAATACTTGCCCTAAAGTATTCCATTCTAGTAATCAAAATCTCACCTTTAGCCAAATGTGGTGGTGCATGTCTGTAACCCTCGCACCCAGGAGGCTGAGGCAGAAGGATTGCTGTGAGTCTGAAGCTACCCTGGGCTACACAGTGAGACTGTGTCTCAAAAACAGCAACAAAAAATCTCATCTTTACCATGTTTAATAGTTGGCTCTCCAATGTTTGTACATTTTCATAACTTTTGCCTCCTCTTTTTCTGTCATGTATTTCTTGATGATGTTACTGACTCTGCTAGTTTTTCCTTTTAAAATGTGCCACTGACTGACACACCATATGACCATGTGTAGTATTATTTGAACTAGGCAAAGCAAGACTCAGCAGGCTCTGCTCTGTCCTCCAAGTCCACTATTTGGGCTGCCCAAAATTCAGTTTTATCAATTATCTCTCCACTCCTAAGTGACCTCCTGCTTTCTAGTCTTACCCCCTCAAACCCACACCTGTGGCTGCCAGGATCATTTACATAAACATCAAGTGTGACCAACCACAGCCCAGCACTGTGGGTTTACTAAATCCCCCACAGCTCCCTGGCTGGAGGACAGAGCCCAAGCTCCTGACCACTCAGCCTCTGAAGCCATCTGGTCCCTGCTGGCCTCTCTGTCTCCCTCTCTGCCCTGGAGCAGTCCTTGCAGGACCGCCCACTCCCCACACTTTCCTCTGCTGCCACCCAGCCCAGGCCCCAAGCCTGCCCCCTCTTCGCCTGGGCTACTCTACCTCAGCCTCCGATTCACAGCTTCTGAGTCACTGTGCCCTCCAGGAATCACTCCCTGCAAGCCTCGTCCACCCCGCAGAGGGTTGCTAGGTCTCTGCCCCCCTGGGTGTATAAGCTCCACCAGCTTCTGCACACCTGCATGACCCTGAAGGTGAAAACTTGGGGGGCCAGGGATTTAGCTCAGTGGTTTTGCCGCCTGCCTCACAAGCACAAGATCCCGAGTTCGATCCCCGGTACCAAAAAAAAAAAAAAAGAAAACTTGGGGCTGCGGTTCAATCCCCAGGGAAGGGAGGGCGGGACACAGACAGGGGCTTACAGGTTTCACATTCCCCATAAAGTCTGGGTAAATGAATAAATTTCCATGAACTATGCTGTGTCTGTGAACTGCTGTCTGGGGCGAACATTAGTCAGCACTTAGCATGTCCCTCCTCCATCCCCACGCGAGCACAGCCTCACACTGCCACACTGTGCCACACACTGGAAATGACGAAAGGTTTGACTTAAACATAACACTTGCCACAGCAGCATGTGAAATGCTATTCAAACACTCACTGTCCACAAACAAGGTGCCTCACAATTCCATGAGGACTTTAAAAGCTTCCCGTTGAAACAGCAAGGAAACCTAGAGCAAATGAAACCCTGACCACTTTTCTACTTCCATTCCTCCCCATGAAGGGATTCTACACAGAACTTTCCCCTTCCTTTGGGAAAAGGCTGGTTTTCCTTAAGTGCTACTCGCTGCGGAAGGAAATAACTGGAAGAGAACTCTTGTCTGAGCGAGCTCTTCGCATCAGTGATCACCTAGTCAACAGGGACCTCCACCAAGGGCTTTGTAGATAACCTTGTACTGTGCACCCGGCACCAATCTCCACAGCAACTCTCTGCTACAACGCTGAGATAAAAGCCAAATACACACCACACCAGCCTTCGCTAGCTGGAGCGCACACCCTCTGCACACAAATGGTGTGGTCTACTCTGTTCAGCTTTTGGCCAATCTGCCGCAGCAACAATAGCCTGTCAACTTGTCTGCAAAGCCAGGTCCTCGGACTCCTGTCTCCCTGCTATTCAATGCCTCGTCCCTTCTCCCAACCCACCCGACTCCAGGAGACCTATCAAACCTCACACTCCTTGTCAAATCCAGCAGCACTTGGAAGACAGCTCAAACAGCTATTCACTTGCGCACTAGAGCCGCACTTCCTCCGGCCTGTGGACAGGGTCGGGCAGGTGCGGGTCTGTCCCTCCCTCTAACAGGGTCAGGGCCCTCCTCCCTCCGAGCTCACACCCACCTGAAGCCCAGTCACCTGCACTGGCTGAGGAGCGCCAATGGGTACATCCTCCAAGCCAGGTACTGTGGTGGACCCCAGGGCGAGGGACTTACAGGAGTGTCAAGTGCCACAGAAGAGGTAAATAAAGAAGCCAGAGGAGCACACGACTGTAACTGTGGATGTGGGGGAGCACTTTGGAAGGGAAAGCTGATGAGTCCTTCACAAGCCAGGGATGGGGTTGAAGGTGGTTCCATGCCCTCTCCTAGAACTCTATTTCCTTTTGCGGTACTAGGGACTGAACCTAGAGTCTAAGCAAACGCTCTACCACTGAGCTACATCCCCAGCTTTTTTTTATTTTGAGATAAGGTCTTGCCCAGGCTGGCCTCAAACTTGTGATCCTCCTGCCTCAGCCACCCAAATAGCTGGGATTCCAGGCATGTGTCATCACGTCCGGCTCCTACTTACCCTTCTGTATCTTCCTCCAACCTGGTTTTCTTGAGTCTCATCACACCCAGGCAGCCCATGTTTCTGCTGCCAAGTGAATCTTCCTGAAGAGCAGCTCTGATTCGACAGCTTCTCTGGTCCTGGCCACCAAAGTAACTGCCACGGAGCTCATATGTGGCACTCTACCCTGGCCACTCTCGTTTCTTGCCACTTCCTGACACATCAGCAAATCCCACCTGGCCAGGCCAGCCAGGGACTCATTAGTCAGGCAGCCTGTCCCCAGCTCCTCTGCCCATGCCTCTGGTTTCTGTCACTTCTTCCTGATCCCCCATTTTGTCCATCAGTTCAGGGAAAGAAACACCGAATCCAAGACAGCAGCCGGGGCCCAGAGAGGTGTGCGCAGGATGGGCGCTCGCTGGCCTGGCAGCGCTCACGCCTAGGCTGGGGGCAGGCATGCTGGCACTCCTTATGCCATTCCCCACGCCTCCTGCACGCGTTAGTGCTGCAGTCATTTATCTTCTCAATGCTTACACACCTACCACAGTCCATTTTCTTACATTAAATCTAGCCAGAAAGAATCTTTTGATCTGACTTTCAACATTATTAACATCTGACTTTTTTCATTCTCTTTTTTAAAAACTGTAGAACATACATAACAGAAAATTTACCATTTCAAGAGTAGAGTTCCATGGCACCAAATTCATTTGCACCATTTTGCCACCATCACCACCAACCTACAGATTCTGTGCATCTTGCCAAGCTGAAACTCTGTACTTCTTACTCTCCCACACAGCAGATGTGTGTGTTCCTGGTTATGCCAAATTCCATGCCAGGGATCATGCCCTGTGCTTCCTGAACAATACCTCACTCCCAGCAAGTGCTCAAGAGTTGGAGAACTGAAATGGAATCTTCCACGAAAACAGCAAGAACACGATACCTTTTTGTTTTAGCAATAATAACCAATAATAATTACTGACAATGTGCTCATTTTGTGCTAAGTACCATGTTAAGCACCTTACATCCTTATTTAATCTACCCAACAACTCTGAGAAGTAGGTTATTATCATTATCCCCTTTATTTCCAACAAGGAAACTGCAATTGGAAAGACTAAACACTTGGCAAAGGTTCCACTGCTGGTATCAAAAGCCAGTTCTAGGGCCAGGGATTTAGCTCAGTGGTTTCGCCACCTGCCTTGCAAGCGCAAGGACCCAAGTTTCATCCCAGTACCAAAAAAAAAAAAAAAAAAGTCAGTTCTGAAGCCAGGCATAGTGGCCTGTGACTATAATCCCAGCACTCGGGAGGCTGAGGCAGGAGGTTCACTGCAATTTGGAGTTCAGCTCAGGCTACATAGTGACTCCAAGGCCAGCCTGAACTGCATAGCAACACCCTGTCTCAAAAAAAAACAAAAACAAAAACGGGCTAGGGATATAGCTCAGTGGTTTCAAGGCTTGGCACAAGGACCTGAGTTCAATCCCTGGTACCAAAATGAGAAAAGCCAGTTCTGGTTTTAGTACCTGTGCTATACTGCTCACACTACACTTCCAAGTGAACGCAAACGAAGAGCAGTTAAATAAAATTAAGTAGATCAAATTTCATCCAAAGCAGTCTAACAGTCCCAAAAATCTCTTACTAATGGAAGGGAGTCTGACCACACAGGGACCCTAACAGGCAGGCATTATCACCATCCTCGTTTCACAGATGGACCTGAAGCAGAGTTTAGACAACTTAAAAGTGGCCACACAACTCTTAACTACATTCTTCCCACAAAACCATGATGCTCCTTTAAAATAAAATGAGATAAAGCAAATTTCAGAAAATATTCCTGGGCAAAGTAATGTTTTACTCAAGCAACAAAATTATCCATAGAAGAAAAAAGTGAACGACAGCAGTGGAAGCCTTTCCACGGACAGTAATGACTGCACCGCATGGAGAGAAACAAACTCCAGCAGTACACACTTCAAATCTCGGCTGCTCAACACCAAAGTCCCACCAGCATCCATTCAGCCTGCGTGTCCCGAAGGAGTCCCCGGATGTAAAGCTGGGGTCAACATCTCAATGAGCCATTATGATCGGTGCAGTAGTCCTAGGCCTCACACAGGAATCAAGCCAAAAGACCTTAAGGAAGGCGGCTTTTTCCAGACCAGAGCTCTTTACTTTCCACAAAACAATCTGCCTTTCACACCCTCAGCATCTGTGCATGCAGGCATTCTCACTTGCCACACAAACAGAAGTCCAGAATTGGAATCCTCGGTGAAGCCTCACCGTTAGCATCAGCCAAGCAGCATTTCCTCTGAAAGCACAAGGGGAGAAGTGACCCAAGAGGTCTGGGTTAGTTGCCTAATCCCCCAAGCAACAGTTCCTTTTAAGGGAGTGCTCTGCCAGTTCAACAGGTTAATGTGGACAGATAAAGACACATTCCCCCATCATGTAAAAAGAACTTTAAATAAAAACAAAAATGAGTCAGATGCAGGGGCCTGTGTCTGTTATTCCAACTCCTAGGGAGACTGAGGCAGGAGGACTGAAGGTCAAGGGCAGACTGGGCACCAGAGGGAGACCCAGCCCAAAAAAAAAAGTAAATGTGTGCATAAGAAATTTCAGCCCGACCCCCCCCCCCCCCGCAAAAAAAGAAATTTCAGCCCACTGCAAAAGGACACAGACCGTAAAGACCATTCAGGATGTACTACTCTACTTAGGGAACTATGTAGCAAACAAGAAGAAAGAAAAGATCACACTGGCACAAAATGTCTATAGGGTAGTTCCAACATGAGAGTGTCCTGAGCTTTGCTCCAACTCACACACCACAATTACAGCAATGTAAGAGAGGCATAATGCAAAGCTACGCCTCAACTTGACAGTGAAAGACTTCAAAACCCAGCCACACTTTCCAACCACCACAAAATATCCCCTCAGGCTTGAAGAAGCCTTACTATACAATTTAGAACACTTCCTTCTGCCAATTAAAAAAAAAAAAAGCCTTCAGTTAAGGTTGATCTTCTACTGTGAAAGCCTGTTCCACTCACCACCTCTTCCCAGACCTACTGACATACACAGCCATTTTCACCATAGAACAGTAAAGTGTTTCCTCCACTAAACAGCAAATCAAAATTCACCTCAAATTTGTGAGATGAGACCTTATTAACTTTTCAAGATGTGGTATTTGACAGTAATCTTTCAAAGACAGAACTTAAGTATTATTAATAACTTTTTTTGTGATACTGGGGAATGAACCCAGGGCCTTCCACATTGCACTACATCCCAGGCCCATTTTTATTTTTTATTTTTTGGTACCAGAGATTGAACTCAGGACCTTGTGCTTGCGAGGCAGGCGGGAGAACCACTGAGCTAAATCCCCGGCCCTCCATTTTTATTTTTTAATTGTAAGACAGGGTCTTGCTAATTCATTAAACTCCCTGGGCTAGGCTCTAACTTACAGTATTCCTGCCCTAGTCTCCTAGAACGCTGGAGGGATTCCATCAATGAGACACCACGACCAGCTGCAATTACTCTCAATTGAGCACTAACTGCAGCTGTGTCAGTGTTTAACAACCACGATCTCACCTGATCTTTCTAACAACTGTATGAAACAGATGTCTGGGCCGGGGATTTAGCTCAGTGGTTCCAGCGCCTGCCTTGCAAGCGCAAGGTCCTGAGTTCAATCCCCAGTACCAAAAAAAAGAAAAAGAAAAAAAAACCCACAGATGTCATTGTCCTGTTATCCTCCCTACCCTGGTGCTCAGAAAACAAAGTGACTGCCCACAAGCCCAGGCTGGGAGGTGGCAAGCACTGTCCACAGGGTAGGGTTCCAGAGTCCGAATGCCCTCCAACACCCTATCATAAATGTCTCACTTGGTCAATAGTCAACAGTTCACAAAATATTTTCTTCTGTGTCTCAAAACCACCTCCAAACCAAACCTACACATGGCATTCCCATGTGAGTGAAACC
Organism: Heterocephalus glaber; assembly: GCF_053883595.1. Lineage (NCBI taxonomy): Eukaryota > Metazoa > Chordata > Mammalia > Rodentia > Bathyergidae > Heterocephalus > Heterocephalus glaber. The sequence goes on from NW_028258412.1 coordinate 22,664,552, forward strand.
ACAATGGCCAAAACTTTGGCTGTTTTCCTTTTACCCATCCCTTTAGAAACACATCACACACAACCAGGGCAGCAGGATTTGCCGATTGTGACCCTGCCCAGGTGAGCTGCCTTAGCTATTTTGGCAAGTTCAGTTTCCTGGTTTTATTTTATTTTTAGTTTCCTGGTTTTAAAAGTACTACACCCAAAAGAACAAACCACTCTTGAGTAATTTAAATACAGGTTCTAACCAAGTGGAGTCAGGCCTAAATATTTCTGTAAGGTACTTGAGTATGAAGGTCACTTTTACTTAAAAAAAGAAAAAGAGGGGCCCGGGATTTAGCTCAATGGTTCCGGCGCCTGCCCTGTATGTGCAAGGACCCAAGTTTGATCCCTGGTACCAAAAAAAAAAGAAAAGAAAGAAAAGAAAAAGAAAAAAATCCTGCTAGATTAATTTGTCTTTCTCTATAAATAATAATCTCCATGTCCCCACATAAAGGAAATGAGTGCGGCTGTCCCTAACAGCCGTGGGGTCACCTGAGTGAAACTGACTCATTCCCCAGTCTCCTCTCCACTAAAAGTTTATTTTTTTAATATGCCACAAATAAAGCTATCATACTCTGTTCTTACTGAAACACAAGTCACCTGTAACAAAGTAACTTGTTGGCGGTTGCACATGAGAAAAATACACCTGTCATTTTATCATTAAACTAGAAAGATGCCCCTCTGACAACCAACAAAACGTCTCCCAGCAACGGAAAAGCAGAGAAACTAGCAAAGATTTCCTTTCTTTGGAGACATGAAACTCTCATTCAGTCAAGAAAGATGGATTTTGTCACTTATTATTCTCTAAAATGGAAAGTGCCACATGGAGAACATAAATAGCGTCAATTGCATCTAGGAGCAACCTGCTATGTGCCAAGTTACAAAGCCTGTGAATACAAGGGGTGTATTAATGGAAAGACTGATACTATCTTACTACAGTGGCCTCTCTGTAGCTCCAGACAATGATCTGTTGAGGGTTTTCCAGGGATTTTAAATGTACAACCTCCACACAAGCTCCCTTTTAAGGGGGCTGGCTCAGAGCTGAACAATCCCTCTAGGGAAAGAAAGCCAAAAGCCCCCACATGGGCTTGGGGCGAGCAGCTCGCCTTAGGCGTGGGAAGGCTCAGACTTAAAGACAAAGGAGTGGTCGGTGGGCTGCCAACAGCTGTAGCAGTCTGGGTCCACCTGCCAGCTGGACACCCAGAGGACGGGACTTTCAGAGTCCCAAAGGCCCGTGAGAAAGAAAAAGAAGGAAGTCCGCATTGCAAGTCTGCCGGGGAGAAGTCAGTCACCCCAAGAGCAAACCACGGGCGAGGCACAGAGGAAGAGAACCAGGCCTTCCCAGGGCTGGGCTGACCCCTGACTGTCAAATGAGAGGTGGGGTGAGGAGGGGGCGCCCAACTCCCATTTTATCCCCCCCCCATCAGCTTCTGAAGTGCAGAGGGGTGGGACAATGTGGGGCAAAGCCAGTCACGGGAATTCTCACATTCCCTTTTTCTTGGGGGGGGGGGGTGGACGGACAGGGGCAAACCTTATGGAAAAAAGGATCCCGCCACCACCCATGGGACTGAGGCAAAGAAGCCACAGGGGAAGTTGTTGCGGCCTCCTCCAGGACGCTCGGGACCCCCACACACTCAGACCCTTCCCAGTTCATCCCGCCTGCGCCCGTGACCTCCGCCCACCCCCGCCACAGCCCTTCCTGGACTTGGCGACAGACCCGGGGCCTCCCGAGCCTCTCCCAGATTCGCACCGAGCCCCACCAAACCTACTTTCAGACCCCCAGACTCCCGAACCCCTGCCCGGACCTGGCCCCCTCAGCCACCCCGAGTCCTCTCCTCCACTCGGGCCCGGCCAGTCTCACCGCGTCCCGACCCAATCTCAGTCCCCCAACTGGCTCCGCGTGTCTCCGCATCCCCACTCCAGGCTCTAGTCTCCCGCTTTACACCCACCTTGGGTCCGAGTGTCCCAAGCCTCGCCTCAAGGGCCCCCACCGGTTCCCAAACAACTCTCAGTACCCCTCTCCCGCCTGAGCTCCCCGAAGCCCAACTGGAGTCCCCACTGTCGTCTGAGTCCCCGCCCCGAGCGCCCCCACTGTCCCCCGGGTCCCCTGGACACAACTGGAGCGCTGCAGTCGCCTCCGCCCCGAGCTACCGCTCGACGCACGCACCCCGCCGGGCCCCACAGGCGCCGCCCCGCGCTCACCTCCTCCATCTTCTGCACCATGTCCGTCAGCTGGCCCTCGTCCTCCAGCAGCTCGTTGAGCTGCACCAGCGACAGCCCAGCGAACCGGGCTTCGCCCGTGGCGCCTGCCATTCCCACGTCTCGGTAGCCACCGCCGCCACGGCCGCCACCGCCGCTCGGGCCGTCTGGCTCCGCCGACCGGAAGCGCCGCCCTCGACCCCGCGTCCCGCGGGGGGGCACGTGACGCCAACCTTGGGGCGTGACGTCATCGCGCGCGGCGGTGCGGACGGACGTGACGTCGCCGGAGGCAGGGGCTGGCGGGACGCGTGCGCGGCGCTGCGTCTGGGCGCTTGGGGGCCTCTGAGGGATGGGGAAGGGGCCTGGCGTCCCGCTCGTGACGCATAACGCGCCTGTGACGTCACGGCGGCGCGGGAGCGTGTGTCCCGATGTCATAAGGGCCTTTTTTTTTTTCAAGGAAAAGAATCAATAAAAACGGGAATGGGAAGAAGTCAACCAACCAGGTAATTTAATGGGGAAACAATTCTAGGTGGCGTTTGGTTCCCACCAAGTCATTCGTTTAACATATACGTGTTGAAATCGATTTGTCCTAGGCTTTGGGTTAGTAGTTCCGTATAAAACAGAAAGGACCACAGCCTGCGTGAAGCCAACAGATGAGCAGGGGACTCGAACAAATATGAGGAAAGAAGAAAACGGGGAACATTGGAAAGAACAAATACGGGGAAAGAAGAAACGGGGAACATTGGTTACACATTGGGAGAGCTCAAAGAAATGGATGCTGAACTAAGAGAATAAAAAGAAGACCTTCTTTGGAGAGGGCACAGTAAGAGAGGCCCTCTCAGAGAAGGAGGCCTCCAAGACGAGTTGAAGAAGGAAAAGGGAGGAGCCGCCGTTCCTGGAGGAATCTCAAGGCAACAAGTCTAGCACGTGCAAAGGCTCTGAGACAGGACTAGCCTTAGGCAATTGAGAAAGGATAAGCCAGTATGGCCGCAGCGCTGTAAGATGGGACTCAGTTGAGTGGCCCCCGTTCAGCAGCACCTCAGGAAAGGCGCCCAGACATCCCGGTGGGCCCTGCTGGGCTCAAGGTGCAAACCCCTCAGCCTCCGTGGCTATCTGGAAGCCTCTGGACATCCGGGAGCCTGAGAACTCATTATCCTGCTTTGGAACTGCCCCGGTTCTAATTGGAAGAAAACAAAGGCTGAAGCTAATCACTGCAACCTCCTCTTTTTACATACAGGGAAACTGACCCCCTGGGAGGAGGAAGTATTTTTTTCCCCCAAAATCAAGTTATTGGCAGGTTTTCTGGCTCCCCGCCTGGCATCTGCCACACTGATGTTGCCTAACTCAGCCCTGAACACAGTTGAGGCATTCAGTGAACACTTATTGACTGACTGATGGGCTTTGTGTGTGGAGACCATGTTTCCCGACTCCATCCGCAGGACATGAGGTCTGTCTGCCTATATGCAGCTGGTCTCTGCTGACCCTCTGTCCGTCCAGCTCCTTGGACTGAGGATATACAGTTGTAGAAAAGGAGGAAAGTTAGAGGAAGCCTTTCATAATACCTGTAAGCAAAAAGTTTCCTTTAGTTCCAAAGGGCACTCATAGTTTTCTTCCTTTTTTCTTCTTCCTTTTACTATTTTATGTATGTATGTATGTATTTTTTTTTCCTTTGGAGACAAGGTCTCCCTCTGTAGTCCAGCCTGGCCTTGAACTCACATAGTGAGCCCCAAGCTGCCCTCGAACTCAGGGTGATCCTCCTGCCTCAGCCATCTCAGTACTGGGATTACAAGCGTGTGCCACCACACCCAGCTCTTCTACCTTTTAATTTGTTGTATTTGGTCAAGAAAGATGACTTTGGCGCCGGGGATTTAGCTCAGTGGTTTTGCTGCCTGCTGCGCAAGCGCAAGGACCAGAGTTCAATCCCCCGTACCAAAAAAAAAGAAAAGAAAAGAAAATCGATATGGACCTCCCTGGGCTGGCGTCAGGCTTGTCAATGAAGTGCGTGGGAGGGCTGGTGCAGGAGAGCCACATTAGGTTTCCCCACTCCCACCTCTCCTGTGATATTTGTGGGCTAAAGAGGATATCTGCTATGGAGAGGGCAGTGCATGTATGAGCCAAGCCAGGAGACCTCACTCTCAATGGGGACATTGTTTCTCCCTGGGCAGGCAATCTCCTGTTACACAGTATCAGGAATTGTTTGGAAAGAACAATTTGAGAACAGATAATAGCCTTCACATAATTGAACCTTCAGATCATCTCGGCCCCGGGATTAGGATTCTTTCTCTCCGGTGGACATTGGTAGAATTAGTCCTCAGCATTCCCAGGTGGAGGAACTGGGAGAACGTGTGTTGATGTGGTTAGAGATGCCCTCAGCCTGCCCTCCGATCCTGGGTGGAGGCGCTGGAGGGATCAGTCACTCCCCAGGGCCTCAGGTGAGCAGCCGCGCCCTGTGATGGCCCAGCCTGACGTCACCACCATGGTGGCTGTCTTGTACCATCACCTACATGCCCCAGATGACCTACACACTACTCACCGGAAGAAAAAAAATTGGGAAGACGATGTACAGGAAGTGGGTTATTTGATTTGAATTTAACATTTGTGGTTTGGGGATTTTTTTCCTTCCCTCATTTATTTACTTATTTTTTTTTTCTCATGCCAGTTTGGTTGAATGAACTATTTCAGGCATACAAAAGAGAGACTGTAATACTCGCATCCTCACCAGGTTAAGGAATAAACATCAGGGGGGAAGATGAAGCTCATACTCCTCCATCCCATTTCCTTTCTCCCTCCCTGGAGGTAGCTAAGGTCCTGTTTCATTACCTTGTACAAATATATCTATCATGTTTATAATAAGAATACATATACATTCTGCCATTTGCTTTTTTCATCAGCGTTGGGTTTTGTTTTATTTATTTTTTTGTACCAGAGATCAAACTTGGGACCTTGCACTTTTGAGGCAGGTGGCAAAACCACTGAGCTAAATCCCCAGCCCCTATTTTTTTGTTTTTTTGAGACAGGGTCTCACTGTGTAGCCCAGGCTGGCCTAAAACTTCAAGCAATCCTCCTGTCTCAGCCTCCCGAGTGCTGGGATTACAGGCATGGCACCATGTCCGGCATCATTTCTGGGATATAGGCTTGCTGATTTATATGGTTTAAAACATACCCATGTGGTTGTATGGTTGTTTATTTCTTTGTTTTGCAGCACTGGGGACTGAACCCAGGGCCTTCACTCTGAGCCACCTCCCCAGCCCTCTTTTATTTTTCATTTTGAGACAGTTTCTTGCTAAGTCACTAAGTTGCCTAGGCTGGGCTCAAACTCGGGATTTTCCTGCCTCAGCCTCCCAGACTCCTTGAACTCCAGCCAGGCACCACCATTCCTGACTTCATTTTTATAACTATATGTGTACATGTATAAAGATACATGTAGACGTGCAACAGCACACAGTTGTCATGTTTGTATTCCATTGATATGTGTGATAATTCCTTTTTCTGTTAATGAGACCACAGGGTGTTTACCTTTCTAGCTTTATTTGACCTTGCTAAATTGCTTTCTAAAATCGTTGTACTAATAATCATTATGATAAAGCATACTTAAAACTTATTTACCATTATTTTAAGAACAATCAGGTTCATGTTTAGAGCCTGGGGTTTTTTTGTTGTTGTTTTTGGTACCGGGATCGGACTCAGGACCTTGTGTGGCAGAACCATTGAGCTAAATCCCCGGCCCTTACCATTATTTTTAACTGGTATTAAGCACAGTTCAGTGGCCCTCAGGACATTGGGATGGTTGTATAACTATCACCATCATCCCCGTGTGTGGTGGTGCATGCTTGTAATCTCAGCACTCGGGAGGGAAGGCTGAGGCAGGAGGACTGCAAGTTCGAGCCCAGTTTGGGCAACTTAGTAAGTTTAAGATCAGCCTGAAGGCCCAGGGATTTAGCTCAGTGGCACTGTGCCTGCCTGGCAAGGTCGTGAGTTTGATTCCTGGTACCAAAAAAAATAATTAAAAAAAAACAAAACCAAGATCAGCCTGAACTGCATAGCGAGATCCTATCTCAAAATACAAAGGAACAAACAAACAAGAAAGAATGTTGAGTTTGTGGACCAAGAAATAAATTCAGCTCTAAAAAATCACTTCCCATCTTGGCAACACTGAAAACAGCCCACAGGCAGTGGTTACAATCCTTGAAGTGGTTTATAGACATGACTTCCAGGCATGGGGTTTGCAGGCTCTCTAGGGAGAAACCAAAAACTGAAACTCTCTCAAGGTGATATTTTTTAAAAAAGAAATTTTATAGGGTTTTTTTTAGTTGTAAAAGTAATTTGCATCTTTCATTTCTTAACTGGGTGATAGGCTATTTCCTATCCCTTTTCGCAAATCTGAGATATCTTGTGACAAAACACACAGATTAACACTCAGGTGCTTAAAGCAATATTTGCTCACTCTGAAAGCTGTCCTGGGGACGTAGCTCGGTGGCAGGGCACTTGCCTAGCATGTTGGAGCCCTGGGTTGGGTCCCTAGTGCTGCAAAAAAAAAAAAAAAAAAAAGCCCTGTCTCAACAGTACAGATGTAACCTAAAAAATTAACAAGTTCTCTTGATCCCCAATCCCAAAGGCAGCCACAGTGAAGAGCTTTTGTGTTTCTCATTCTAGAATTTCTGTAAACAGAGATAAGCATGTACTGTACATATGTAATTTTCATTTTGCAGAAGTGGGCTACCCTCTACCCCCCAGTGCTGGGGATTAAACCCAGAACCTTTGCACTGCACTACATCCCCAGTCCATCTTACTTATTCTGAGACAGGGTTTTGCTAAGTTGCCTGGGCTGGGCTTGAATTTACAATTCAACTGTCTCAGCCTCCCTTGGTGCCCAGTTAGAAGTGGGGCTTTAACTGCACTGCAGTTGTCATTTCAGTACTTTTAGCCATACGGCTTTACTTTTCACTGCTGCTTAGTATTCCAGTGTCCCTACAGGACACTCAGGTTTCTCCTTCTCCATACAGTGTGCTGTGAAGAACACACTGTCTTGGACTGGGGATTTAGCTCAGTGGTTCTGGCACTTGCCTTCCAAGTGCAAGGACCTGAGTTCAATCCCTGGTACCAAAAAAAACCCAAAAAACATACTGTCTACAGCTTCAGGCCTATCTGCAAACATAGTGCAGGTTGTTCCCTAAAAGCAGAACCACGGCTCTAGAGAGTTCTGTCACCTCTTGCCCTGGTTAGCTTGCTGTTTACATAGTGTATACATTTATTTATTTATTTTTTGGTACTGGGGATCAAACTCGGGTTCTTACGCTTGCAGGACAGGTGGCAGCACCACTGAGCTAAATCCCCGGCCCTGTGAATACATTTAAAACAGTGTATACATGTGAGCCATCTATTTGGGAAGTGAGATTACGGTATGCTTAATTTTCAGCGGTGGCTAAAAACACAAAATTCTGGGATTTGTTACTATTAAAGCTTCATTAAGAGAAATTGATAGGGACTTTCTATTTTTTGACCAGCTGAATAGATACCAATGTCAATGTATGGGAAACTTTTCTTAAAACTTGTTCATGTATTATTTTGATCCATTTTCTGTGGCATTTGGTGCAATAAACCTTTGGAATTTATCTTGAAAAAAAAAGTGTATATGTTTGTCACCATTGCAAAGCAATATGGCTACCTCATTGTCAACTCAGGCCACCCTGGGTTTGGGTTTCCTCGGTTTCTTTCTTTCGAGTCCAGCATCTGCGCAGGAGCCCACATTGCCTTCCATCCCTGTCCCAGAGGCTCCTGTGGGCCCAGAGTTGCCCAGGCTGGGGGGCAGGTCAGGGACTCTCCAGGATGCGCATCATGGGCAGGACGCAGGGGTCGGGTCCCGCGGTGCCACGGGGACTTCCTGACCCAGCCTGACCCTGGCCTCCTGCTGCGGTCCGGTTGCTCAGCTTTCACCACTGCACAGTTGCTTATTTATTCCCCTTTGGCCTCAGAAGAAAGTCATCCCATGGAGTCCACACTTGAGGAACAGGGACCTAAGCTCCCCTCACCTTTCTCTCTCTGCCTCTCTCTCTCTCTCTCTCTCTGAAGACAGTCTTGCTGTGTAGTTCAGACTTGGTTTAACTCACTATGTTGCCCAGGCTGGTCTTCAACTCGCTGTGATCCTCCTGCCTCAGCCTCCCAATCCCTGAGATTACAGGTGTGCACCACCATACTCAGCTACTTTTTAATTTTCAAAAGTTATAAAACAGGCTGGGTGGAGCTCAGTATGTGACTAGCACTCTCAAGGCCCTGAGGTAAAATAAGAAACACTACTTGAGAGGCTCAGGCAGGAGAATGACTTTTACCCAGGAGACCAGCCCGGGGAGCGTAGCTAGACCCTGTTTCCCCAAAACAAACACAAAAATAAAAACCTGCTGGGCATGGCGGTGCATGCCTGTAATCCCAGCATTTGGGAGGCTGAGGCAGGAGGGTCACAAGTTCGAATCCAGCCTGGGCAATTTAGCAACTTAGTGAGGCTTCGTTTTAAAATTTTAAAAAGGGCTGGGAATGTAGCTCAGTGTGAAGACAGAGTTCAGTCTCTAGTATTGCAGAGAAAACAAAAATCTAACCATGGTTACCAGTGTCTTTGGTTTCCCCCCGGGACCTCTCCCTGATGCCCGCTGATCCCCCTTGAAGCAACCGTCATGTTTTAAAGAAGAAAGGTTGGATTCTCAGAGATCGGGCCCTAAGGAGGACAGGCCCACAGAGGATGCCAAATGCTTGAAACTCATTGGACACATTGTCTAAGTCTCTGCTTCCTCTTAGAACTGAAAATAGTCTTCTTCTTTTAATTCCATGCAGTTTCTTTTCAAGTGAACACAGTTTCTTGGCAGAATGTGTTAACTCGGGCGCTAAATCTGGCTCCTACTGGCTGTGAAATGCTGCGTGTCTCTTCTCAGGCAGAAACGTGTGAGGACTGAGTGTACCCACCAACACCCTCTGATCCTCTTACATCACCTCACACTTCTGCCACCGCCCCCTGAACCCCTGCTCCTAACTTGGGTGTTCCAGAGCCCACCTCAGGGCGCTCTGCTCTTCTCCTCCTCCTCCTCCAAGGGCAGCTGTCTCATCTGATCCATCGCAAGCCTGCTTCCTCCTCCCCCTACAGTGGCTCTGTTGCATACTTCCTGTGCAGTACCTGGAAGCACCTCTGTAAAAAATCAGAGCTAGGTGTGGTCCACACCCCTGGAATCCCAGCACTTTGGGAGGCTGAGGCAGGAGGATCACAAGTTTAAGTCCTGCTTAGGCAAATTTGCAAGAGAGACCTTGACTAAAAATAAGTGTTTTAGGGCTGGGGATTTAGCTCAGTGGCACTGAGCCTGCCTCGAAAGCGCAAGGTCCTGAGTGTGATTCCTGGTACCAAAAAAAGTTTAAAAAAGGGCTGTGGGTGTAGCTCAGTGGCAGAGTTCTTGCCTAGCGTGTGCAATGCCCTAGGTTCAAGCAAATACATGCATTCATTACTCAGGAACACACAAAGTGGTACAGCCCTTTTCACTAATCAGGGATATATTTGTCTAAGGGCTCCTATGATAGGAGCCCCATGTCTTCCTTTACATCTGCCTCTTTCCAAACCCCCACCTGTGCTTTCCTTTGTTCCTCTTTTCATAAATTTTTATGGAGCACCTACTATAAACTAGGCATGGTTCTAGATACCAAGAATACAGCAGTGCACAAAACAGAGTTAGGCCTTTGTCCTCAAAGTTTACATTCCACTGAAGAGAACACTATGATAACCAAGGAAAGGGCCGGGGATTTAGCTCAGTGGTTTTGCCACCTGCTGTCCAAGCGCAAGGACCCGAGTTCAACAAAAAACCAAAAACGGAGGAAACACGTTTTCCTACCAGGAGAATTTCAGGTGGTAATAAAACCACACTGTGTGAAATTTTTTTTTCTTCCCAGTACTGGAGATTGAACCCAGGGCCTTTGCACTGAGTGACAACCCCAGTTCTTTATTTACTTTTCAAATTTTGAGACAGGGTCTTGCTAAATTGCCCAAGCTGGGCATAAGTGTGTCTCACCTGCCTGAGCCACCACATCTGGCAGAGTGTTTTCAGTAACCATGGCAGGATTAGAACTGCTGCTGAGACGGGCAGGAGGACACAGGGCACTCGTGAGGCAGGGAAACGCCCCCTCCACGTTTTCTGCAGACCCCACTCCAGGTCGGTAAAGCTACTTGCGCATCTTAAAATGGGAAAGTTGGTGGCTTCGGAGGCCTTTGGGGAGCAAGGCTGGGTTCGGTTCAGGTGGCCGCAGCTCCCGCACGAGCTGTCCCGTCTGCCCTCGTGTCTATGGCATGAAACCTTCCCCACCTGGCCTCCACCTGGCCCTGCCAACTCCCTGCGAACTTGGGGGTCAGGGAACCCAGACGCCAGCTGTGGGAACAGGAGGGCGACAGGAGCTCGATTCGAGGCAGGAGGAGAGGAGGCGCCGCACTAGGGGTGTGGGCAGAAAGAACACTGCACCTGGTTCCTCTTTTTTGTTTTTCGGGTACTGGAGGTTGAACCCAGGGCCTTGTACATTGCTAGGCAAGTGCTCTGCCACTGAGCTACATCTCTAGTCCTATTTATTTATAGACAAGGTCTTACTAAATTGTCCGGTCTGGTCTTAAATTTGCGATCCTCCTGCCTCAGCCTCCTGAGTGCTAGGATTACAGGCCAGCGCCACCACACCAGGCTGTTTTTCTGAATTGGAAATGTTTTCCGCCCCAGGCGAGCTGGCCTGGGGCTGCAGCTCCAAGCAGCGCGCTAGTCATGCATCCACAGGCCCAGGGTTTGAGCTTCAGCCTGGTAAACAGCAGGGCAAGGCTGGGAGGGGAAAGCTGCAGCCCGACTGGTGGCTGGCAGCAGCCGAGCAGCGCGCCGCCCCGCCCCCCCGCCCCCCCCGTCCCCCCCCCGTCTATTTTAAACCAGATAACCAGGAGGCGGGGCGGCGGAGGGGGGCGGGGAGAGACTTCTGGGGCCAGAGCTGGAGGCGGGGACAAGGGGACAAGGATAGGATCGCGCTCCACCCCCCAGCCGGCCCGGGAGGGCAGGGCTCTGTGTCCTCGGGAGCTCGCGGCAGGGGCGGGCCGAGGCAGCGGACGCGACTCCGCTCAGGCCGCAGTCGGGCCTTGTCAAATCTGCAAGCTCTTTCCTTGGTTTGTTTTTTGTTTTTTGAGACAGAGTCTGGCTATGTAGTTGGGGCTGGCCTTGAACTCACTATGTAGCCCAGGCTCACCGTCAACTTCCAGCGATCCTCCTGCCTCAGCCTCCAGAGTGTTGGGATTACCTGCCTGCCCCACCCCACACAGCAGGTGTCTCTTAAAATGGCTCACCCTATTCTCTCTTTCCTCTGTGTCTGAAATTCCCAGAAAGTGTGGGAATCTTTAAAGTCTCTCTTTGGTGTTTTCTCTGTGAGTCTGTTTTGTAATGATGATTTCTTCTGATAACGCACTAATCCTTCCACCAAGTCCAGTCTCCCGGCAGAGACAATGATTGAGAGTATTATTCGGGAGTTTAAAACATTTCTGCAAGTCCTGTTTTGTTCTTTTGAAACCGGCTATGTCATTTTTGTTTTAATACTGAGGATTGAACCCAGGGCCTTGCACCGAGCTGTGTTCCTGGCCCTTTGGTTTGGTTTGAGACAGGGTCTCCCGAGTGACAAAGGGGCCTGGGCTCCTCCACGTTTCCTGGCCTTGTCCTGCGGCCATCCCCCGGCCTGGTGCGTGTGCCCTGAACAGCCCAGCGCAGTCGGCCTGGGCCCCGTGTTGGATAATCCCAGCTCCGGGGCTTTCTGGGCCTCTGTTGTGCTGCTTCCCGCTCACGAGTTTCCTGATGCGCCCGCCCATTAGTCCATTTCTGCCACCATCAAGGATACCCGAGGCAGATCCTGAGGGCACACAGGGCATCACAGGCAGGTGGCTGGAGGCACGAATGTATCTCTTCCGTTCCTCTCTCCTTATCAACCCACCAGGATCCAGCCACGGGGTCCCCAACACTTTGTCTTTTTTTGGCGGAGGAGGGTTTTGCTATGTATTTCAGGCTGGCCTCAATCTTGAGGCGATACTCCTGCCTCGGCCTCCTGGGTGCTGAGATCACCGGTGTGCACCACCATGAGGTTAAATCTCAACATGTGACGCTCTGGGGATACCTTCAAACCATGTCCAGCCAGGGTGGCTGCTTTCTTCAACTCCACAGGTCACTGCCCCAGCAAATCATCTGCAGGCGTCTGGGGCCCTAGCACAGCGAGTTGTCCCGGAAGGGCTGTGTGTGCTTCCGCTGAGCTTGCGCCTTGGTGCCTAAGGGCTGGGGCCTGGGGTGCATCCGCGGGCAGTGGCCTGGGGCCCAGGCTCTCTCTGTCCCTCTCCAGATGTGTGCAGCACGAGGACAATTCCTCCGCCTCGCCCTGGGGCTGGGGTACCGATGTCCTCAGGTCAGTGTTTGGCCGTCACTGACCACCCTGCACTGTCCCCGAATCCCGTGCAGGAAGTCGGACTGCGGAGTCTGAGAAGTGAGCTCCTCGGGGCCCCACTCCCACTGCTCCCTCTTTGCCCCATGAGAGGAAGTGTCCTTGGGACCAAGGTGGCTTTGGTAGCCTGGCACGGTGACACACGCCTGTAATCCCAGCCCTCAGGGCTGAGGCAGGGGGATTGCAAATTCAAGGCCAGCCTGGGCAATTTAGTGAGATCATCTCAAAAAAAAAGAGGGGGTGTGGGTTAGTCAGAAGCCTTGGGTCCAATGCCTGGTACCACAGGAGAAGAAAGAAAGTGGCCTTGGGGGACAGTCATGGGTCAGGGTCCTCCCTGAGCTCCCAGAGAAGAGCTGATGGTGCGGAGGACCCGCCTGGGGCAGCGTGGATGGAAGGACAGAGAAAAGCAGTAATCCCAGTGCTCCGGAGGTGGAGGCCAGCCTGGGCTACATAGTCTCAAAAGACAAAACACAAACAAACAAAAAAATAGTGGAAAATCATGCTGAAGTCTGTACCTTTGACAGGATGCAGAGAAAATGGCTCCTTGACTCCTCCTAAGCCACCACCCTCAGAGTGAGAAAACATCAGAGCAAAACCCCTGGTAGGGGCACCTCAAATCAGTCAGGGTCATCAGCAGTAGGGAGAAGAGAAACTCACAGCAAGGGGAGGCCCAGGAGACACAAAGACATGGCCACGAGCCACGCCACCCCCGAAAGACACTGGGAGCCAGGCCTGGTGGCACACGCTGTAATCCAAGCACTCTAAGAGGCTGAGGCAGGAGGACTGCAGATTGGAGCCCAGTCTGGGCAACTTAGTGACTTAGCAAGATGCAGCTCAGTGGGAAGCCCTGGATCCAATCCCCAGTACCATGCACGTGTGCGCTCGTTCAGTCCCCAGTGCACACACACAAAGTACACTAGGGGAATCTAAGAAAACCTGAACAAAGTCTAGGCCTTGGTTAATGCTAATGTATCAGCATTGGCTCATTAATTGTGACAAATGTACCACACTAATAGAAGACGCTAAAAACGTGGAACTGGGAGCTGGGGCTGGAGCTCTGTGGCAGAGTGCTGACCTAGCACATACCAGGCCCAGGTTTGATTGCCAGCACCTCAAAAAACAAAGACCAGGACACTCTGGATGTGTGGTATATGGAACTCTCCGCACTATCTTTATAATTTTCCTGTAAATCTAAAAGTTCTAAACTATAAAGCCTAAATTCTACAAGTGGTGGCTCACGCCTGATATCCCAGCACTCGGAGGCAGAGGCAGGAGGATCACTGTGAGTTCAAGGCCAGTCTGGGTTACCTAGCAAGACCCTGTCTCAAACACCAAAAAAAAAAAGGAGAAAGTAAAAATAAAGCCCAGTTTGAAAGAACATGCCCACAGGGGCTGCGTGGAGGATGGGCTTTGGGTCAGGAGGGCAGGGTGGGGGCCGCAGCTTGGAGTTGGGTGAGGACCCCACTTCCTCCTGAGCTGAGGCCTGAAGAAAGGGAAGAACCAGCTCAGACGCCAGGATTTCAACCTGAGTAAGCAGCACCTGGTGCCTTGACCTCAGATGCACTTGAGTGGGAGAAAAACAGGTTGGGAGAGAAACTCCGGAGGCTCCTTTCCGCCCCCACAGCTGAGGTAGTGTTGATGGGGAGGGCAGAGGATGCAGGGATTGGTGCAGGAGTGGGAGCCGCCTACTAGGTGCAGGACCCGGCCCTGTCTTTAAGAAGCTTCCAGGGGCCAGGGATTTTGCTCAGTGGTTCTGGCGCCTGCCTTGAAAGTCCAGGGACCCAAGTTCAATCCCCAGTACCAAAAAAAAAAAAAAAGATGAAGCTTCCTGGGCGAGTTGGCACACAGCTGTGATCCCAGCCCTTGGGACGCCGAGGCAGGAGGATCGCTGTGAGTTCGAGGCCAGCCTCTACCCCATGCTGCCCCCTAATAAAGAAGCTTTCATTATGTTTGAAGACCCAGACAGGCCACAAAGCTCGGGGGATGAGAAATCCCGGCAGCTGCCTGGAGGTGGAAGGGCCGGCACGGTGCAGGCCCACAGCCAGCTTCCAGCTCCAGAGACCCACTGCTGCCGGCTTCCAGCCAGACTCCCGCTTGGGAAAAGGCTCCTCTTTCTCTGGGCCCAGGCCCAGAAATGCCAGACAGTTAAGGCACCGAGCATCTGTGTCAGGGAACCGAGTCAGGGCCCGAGGGCTGGGCCTGGCCTGGTGACCTTTGTAGAAAATCACTGCTGTTTCTCACAGCCATCCCTGTGTGGAGCGACTTCTGTCAAGGACAGCAGACCCTGGGTCTCTGCTGTGGGGACGCACAGGGCGGCCAGGCGTGGCTCCAGGCCACCTCCCTGTGGTCTCTCCTCCAGCTCCTTCCTGCCCCGATGGCCTCGCCCTTGAGGGGCCTGGGCAGGATTCATCTCTCTGCCCTTGCCTTTCTTTTATTGTTTTTAATTTTAATTTTTTATTTTTCGGTACCAGGGATTGAACTCCGGTCCTTGCGCTTCCAAGGCAAGCGACGGAACCACTGAGCTAAATCCCCAGCCCTCTTGCCTTTCTTTGGAAAGGAGCTCCTTCCCTCCTCTTCTGTCCCCCCACCTGGGTATTGACCCCAAGGCCTGGACCCTGAGCTGCACCCCCAGCCCTTTTTTTCCTTGGAGATAAAGTCTAAGTCCCTAAGACACCTACAATGGGCTGCAATTTACAACCTCCTGCCTCAGCCTCCTAAAGTGCTAGATTATAGGTGTGTGCCCTATGTCAGCTTCTTTTTCCTCTTTAATTTGGTTTGAAAATTACATAACAGTTGGCCGTACACCTGTGATCCCAGCACTGGGGAGGCTGAGGCAGGAGGATCAGCCTAGACTACATAGCAAGACACAGTCTCAAAAAAACCAAAAAGTTTAAAAAAATTACACGATGCATAAAAGTTTAAAGTTTACACAACCATCCGGATTAAACATATTACAATGTGGTACAACTACAGGTCTCTCTAGTTTCAAAACCTTTTCACCAGCCCATCAGCAGTCATTCCCCTTTCTACTTCCCCAGTCTCGGGTAGCCTCTGATCTGCTTTCTGTCTCTAGATTTGCCTTCTGAATATATCCGAGAGAACAAATCCAATGAACTGGGTGCAGAGGCCCAGGCCTGCAATCCCAGCTACTCAAGAGGCTGAGGCAGGAGGGTCACAAGTTTGAGCCGAGCCTAGGCAATTCATGGGGAGCTCATCTCAATAAGGAGCTGGGCTGTGGCTCAGGGTAGAGCGAGCCCTGGCCCAGTACTTCTGAGGGCATAGTTTCATTCCCAGTAGTGCAAAAAAGGAACCCTAGGATGGGTGGCCTTCCACGCCCAAGTCTCATTTGCATTTCGAGGTTTGTCTAGGTGGTGCAGCCACATTCCTATGACTGCAGGGCCTCTCTGTGCGCACGTCACACGTCACGCTTGCTCGTCTTCACCTTTGACTCTGGTGAGTAATGCTGTTCGGAACACTCATGGACAGGTTTCTGTGTAGGCAAAGGTTTCCAGTCCTTTTGGGAGCTGTTCAGGACTGGAATCCCTAGGTCAGACAGTAACTCCGTGTTTCCCTCTTTATTCTTTTTTGCCACTGGGGACAGAAGCCCGGGTCTCATGCATCCTAGGCGCAGGCTCCCCCGCTGGACCACACCTCAGCCCTCATTTCTGCCTTTTTTGTTTTTTGAGACTGGCTGGTCTCAAACTCAGCGATCCCCCTGCCTCAGCCTCCATTATGCTGGGATTATAGGTGTGGGTCACACACCCCGCTCCAAAGTTGTGACATTCTGTCCCCAGATACCCAAGGCTGCCCCCTCTCCTTCAGTGTCAGCTCAGGTCACCTCTTCAGACCATGGCGCCCCCTCTCCCAAGTCACTGTCATCTTTGTTCCCATCTTTCTGCCCATCGAGATGTAGGTGACCTCCGCCTCCTTCTCTGACCTGACCCACAGCCTGGCGCCGGGCCTGGTGTGCAGCGGGTACTTGGTACACTCGGGCTGAGTGGTCCAGGCCGTTTGCAGCGGGGAGCTGTCAGTGTCTTCTCAGGTGCCTGTCGGGTGCCACCGTGACTCAGCTGATAAGGGCAATTTCCTCCTGACTCAGGAAGGACAGAGCCACTGAATAGAGAGCCGGTGAGGCGAGGCCTCCGTCCTTCCTGTGGGTGACTCAGCACACTCAGCCTAGTGAAGTGGTCAGCCTTGCGGGTCAGGCACTCTGGCTCCTTGTCATTTAGCCATGTGACCCTTTGCAGGTTAATCTCATGGGAGGGGACAGGGTAGGGTTAATAGCAGCTGCCTCACTGGGGGTGGTGTCACAGGCCTGTCATCCCAGCTCTCGGGAGGCTGAGGCAGGAGGATCACATGAGTTCCAGGCCAGCAAGACCTGGTCTCAAAAAACCAAAAACCCAGACAAACAGCCACCTCAGACTTGTGAGGTGGGCTGGCACAGTGAAATGTCTCATACTTGAGCTGGTGCCATCATTGTTAGCTATGATGCAGCTCGGTACTGGTGGCTGCAGGCTGGGTTGTTCAGATCCAGAGAGACAATACAGTGTGCTTCTTTGAAGTCAGAGGGGAAGGTGGCGTGCACTTACTAAAGTGGTTAAAGCCCCGTGCAGCAGTGCACGCCTGTCATCCATCCAGGCTGCTCGGAGACCAAAGCAGGAGGGCTGCAAGGCCCAGGCCAGCCTGGGGTACTTAGCAAGACGCTGTCTCAGAGTTGGAAAAAAATAAAACAGGCTGTGGCTGTAGCTCAATGTGAATGTACTGGGTTCAATCCCCAGTATTCCAGGAAAGCAGGAGGGAGGGGTTAAAATGGTTGACTTTATGTTCTGTATTTTACCGTAATTTTGAAAAGTAAACCTTAAAACATTAACTTCCCTCTGAGGTCCTCGGGAGGGGGAAGTTAAATAATTTTTCTGTATTTATGTGAAATCCCAACAGCTGACCTACCTGGTGAGGGGCAGGGATGAAAGACCCCTGCAGTGTGGTCGCCGGAGTCCTGTCCAGAATGTTCTAGACGGCCAGGCCCTCTCCTCAGGCCCTGGAGGACAGCAGGGTCACCCAGCGGGCGTTCCTCGGGAGGAGGAGGAGGAGGCGGTGCACTTGGTGACTGGGGCTGCTTCCTGGCTGGGTGCCCTGGCTCCCGTGGGGCCTCAGTGACTTCTGTTTGCAGGCTTGGAGCTGGGCCACCAGCCTCCATCTTCCCCCAAAGTCACCCAGGGGTGCCGTGGCAGGTGGGGTGTGTGAGCCCCTTGGAGAGGTCCAGCCCTATCCCCAGGGACAATGGCATCTCCAGAAGCCATGTAGCCCCGGCCTGGGCCTTGGTAATATTTGCTTCTGTTTGAGTCTTTTTTTTTAAAGACAGGGCCTCGCTATGTAGTCTGGGCTGGCCTTAAACTCATGGCGATCTGTAGGAACCAGCCTGTGAGCTGAGTTTGAACCTGACCGAGGGGTGATGAAGATAAAAAATAGAGACACAGAAACAAGTTAAAGTCTGGGGGGGCCGGAGGACTCATGTCTCCCTTCTTTGACTTAGAGCTCCAAGTGACTGGTACACCTTGGCTTTATTCACTCAGACACGGGCACCAGCAATTAGAGTTCCACAGGACTCATCTATCTCCCTCCATGGTATTTCTCCAGGGAAACAACTTCACCTCAGGTGTTTTTACTTTTCCCTACAGCGTGTTAGCTCGCTTGTGCTCCCTCTTCTCAGTGCTCACCAAGGAGGCCAGTTAGGCCTCAGTCTTCCCATCTGATCTCTGTAGCGATCCTCCTGCCTCAGCCTCCCAAGTGCTGGGATCACAGGTGTGTGCCACCATGGCCTGCTATACCATGCTTTCTTAAAAAACCAAACTGCTGAGGCCGGGAATTTAGCTTAGTGGCCCCGCGCCTGGCTTCCAAGTGCAAGGGTGAGTTTGATCGCCGGTACCAAAACCAAACCAAACCCCAACTGCTAGCTGTGCAGGTCATTTCCAGTGTTTGTGAGGCAAACCTGGGCTCACTCCTCCACGCAGGGCCTTCCCACCTCCCCAGGAAGTGTCAGGCCATGAAAGCGGTTTTTCTTAAGTGACACAGGACAGAGTAACATCATAAATATTTTAATGTTCTTTTGTGAAGCTTTTGTTTTGTGTGCGTGTGGGGTACTTGGTAAGGGAGGTAAATTACTATTTCACTAAGGACTTCAATGAAAACAGGTTTAAAACATATTCCTCTCCCAGGCCAGGGATGGTGGCCTACACTTGTAATCCTGGCTACTTAGGAGGCTGAGGCAGGAGCATCTTGAGTAGGAAGCCAGCCTGGGCAACTTACTGAGGCTGCTGTGGGTCTCCCGGCCCCTGGCCACACCTCCACCCCATCTGCTCTTTGCTGTTTCCTCATCTGTCCCCCTGGCTGACCCTTCGTTCCATGAAGATGCAGATCACAGCAGTTTTCCCTGGCTGCTAACTTAGTGCCTGGGATAGAGAAAGGGTAGCAACATTTGCTGGATTAATTGTAACATGAGGTCATCCCTGCTTCAGAGTCGGCTGATGATGGACTGAAACCTCTATGAACTGTAAGCCAATAAATAAACTCCTTCCCTTCTAAAAAAAAAAAAAAAAAATGTAACAGGAAAAAAGTCAGCTTTCAAAGTCATCTCCCTCTGCCTCACCCCGGGGCAGCTACCATCACCTATAATCACAGCACTTTGGTAGGCTGAGGCAGGAGAATTCCAAGTTTAAGCTAAGGCTGGACAAGTTAGCCACTTCATGAGACCGTGCCTCAAAATAAAAAAATAAAATGGGCTGGGGATGTAGCTCAGCGAAAAGGTGCTGAGTCCAATCCCTAGTGCCACACACGTCATATACATATGTCGTCTTAGTAAGGACATGGAGATGCACACGTCATATACATATGTCATCTTAGTAAGGACAGGGAGACGTTAGAACCTCAAGTGTTGCTGGTGGGAACGTGAGACAGTGCAGCCGCTGGGGGAGACAGCATGGCAGGGCCTCAGATGGTTACAGAGCTGCCGTGGGGCTCGGCGCCTCGGCTGGGTGGGTGTGCCCGGCAGTGTGAGCGTGGTGTGCAGAGCCGTACCATTCGCTGGAACCAAAGCCACGATGCCCTGGTGGTCATCCCATGGGCTGCTAGAAGAAAAAGCCACACAGGCCCCCTTCAGATGCTGCACTAACAGGAAGTGCCTACTGCAGGCAAATCCAGGCAGAGGAGAGGCAGGGCCTGGCAGGGTGGGGAGCCAGTGGGGTACATGGTGCGGGGCTTCCTTTCCAGCTGATGAAAATGTCCTGGAATTAGACACAGCACCGAGTGTACCAGGTGTCACTACTGAAATTTTATCACGTATTGCCATTTTTCATTTTTATTGTTTTGCAGTACTGGGGATAGAACCCAGGACATTGTGCATGTTAGGCGACCACTGTATCACTGAGCTACATCCCCAGCCCTTTTTATTTTTATTTTAAATTTTGAGACTGTCTAGCTAAGCTGATCAGGCTGGCTTCAAACTTTTGATCCTCCTGCCTCAGCTTCCCAAGTGCTAGGATTACAGCATGTGAAGGCTGTGTTGTGTGTGTATGGCTGTAATGGGTATTGAACCCAGCACCTTCACACTGAACTAAATCTCCAGCCCTTTTTTATTTTTAGACAGGTTCTCACTAAGAGGCCAAGTTGCCCAGGGTGGGCTTGAATTTGTGATCCTCCTGCCTCTGCCCTCCTGAGTGCTGGCATTACTAGCACTCAGTAATCCTACTGTGGGCCAACACCATGCTAGCTAAGACATTTCTTAAAGATCCTATCTGCCTTCTAAAGCTGGGTGAGCTTCGCCTCTGGAATGTTCTTTCATCTGCCGGACCCACTTCTGGGCCTGAGTGAGGGGTGGGAGAGGAAGAAGACAGAGGCCCCAGCCTTGGCGGTGCGTGAGCGGGGAGGGTGGGAGAGAAACCCAAGAGCGCGGGGAACGCGAGTGCCCAGCTCTGAGCTTGCAGCCTGCACAGTAACTGGCGTTCAAAGCGTCTCTACAGGCCTGAAGGTTTGCTCGCTCTCCGACCTCCTGACACCCCAAACCCCCAACCCGAACAGGAAGCTGAGGGTCACATGGGCCAGCACCGCAAGTTCCCGAGTGGGGCCCCAGTTCCCAGTGAGTTCCTGGCACCTGTGGACGTGGCTCTGCTTGGCAAAAGCATCTTTGCAGGTGTGATTGAGTTGAACTCCCAGGATGAGAGCCTCCTGGATTACCCAGGTGGGTCTGAGGTCCAACGAGAGTTCTTTTGTTTTTTGAGACAGGGTCTGGATCTGTAGTTCAGGCTGGCCTTGAACTCACTGTGTAGCCCAGGCTGACCTTGAACTCATGGTGATCCTCCTGCCTCAGCCTCGGGAGTGGTGGGACTGCAGGTGTGCACCACCACGCCTGGCAAGTGTTCTTCGTTTTATGTTGGGGTTTTTTTTGAGACAGGATCTCACTATGTAGCTCAGGCTGGCCTTGAACTCACTCTGTAGCCCAGGGCAGGAGGAGCCAGTGGAAACCAAGCCAGGTGATGGGGCAGGTGGCCAAGGAGAGACGGGAAGTCGGGGTGAGAGGTAGTACTTTATTGACTGAGTTCACCCCGCATCTCGCAGCCCTGGGCTTGGCCAGAGCCGGATCCAGAATTGAGAAGAAACCGCAGCTCACAGACAGCTCTGGGCCTCCAGGCCACAGAGCGGGGTCCCCAGTGCAGCCGGGAACACCCAGGCCCGGCCAGGTCCTCCCTCGCTGCCCGGTGAGGTCGGCAGTATTCACAGTGAGCCTGGCTTTGATGGCAGGGGGCGACAGCGACAGACAACTTCCAGCTTCCCACCCACCCTCGGCCTGACATGGGGTCAGGGCTCTGCCCCGTGTCCCCCTCTGGGACAGGGGAGTCCTGTGCTGGAGAGGCAGAGGCAGGGCCACTTGTCTTGCAGTCCTCCAGGCAGGGCCACCTACCACTCCTGGCTCAGAAGTTTCTAGAACATCTTTAAGACCTTGCCTGCCCTTGCTCCCAATTAGAAAAACGTCTGAAATCTAGGAGTTGCCCAGAGTGTGTGGAACCAAGCAGTAAAAACCCTGGGAAGGCCTCGGTTTAAAAAGGTGCCTTGACGTTCACTAGGAGCCTGGGGGCCGGATGGGGAGCAGAGGGGTGGCTCTTGAAGGCCAGGGGTTGGCGAGATGCAGGAAGCAGTGCTGAGGATGAGTTCTCCGGCTTGGCCCGGGCCGGGCCTGGGCTCAGCGGGCAGCGGGCACCGTTCATGGCGGCAGGGCCCCGGAGTCCTCAGGCCCTGTGGCCCCCGTTGGCCAGTGGCTCCTTGTGGCTGGCAGGGGCGCAGTCCGTGGCAGGCTCGAACCCCAGCATCTGGCGCTGCACCAGCTTGGCATAGAGGCCGCCCTGGGCCAGCAGCTGCTGGTGGGTGCCCTGCTGCACCACGCAGCCCTTGTCCAGCACCACGATGCAGTGCGCGCGTTCCACGGTGCTCAGGCGGTGCGCGATGATCAGCACCGTGTGCTGCTGAAGGTTCCCGTGGATGGCCTGCTGGATCTGGGGACACGGGCCGCTCAGCCGCGGGGAGCAGACCTGCAGCCCTGTCCTGCCCACTCGGCCTCTCTGGCCCCAAAGGGACTCGCACTTGTAATCAGTTCTCTCCAACTCCCGTTCCGACCCCACCTGCCTCCCGTCCACCTGACTCCTGCCGATTCCTCGGCAGGCAGATGCGCCGCGTGACCCTGTCACAGTGGGCACCTAACAGCCGCCATCTGCTTGCAGCCAGGCCACCTGAGGTGTCCGTCTCATCAGAACCCCACCAAGCTGGGCTGGAGACTCACAGGACCCCTGTCCTTCCTGCTCCACTTCTTACAACCCTAAGACTGCTCTACATAAATAAGGTCCGCTGATTCAAGGGCCTGAGAGTCCTCCCATGGGCTGTCACCCAGGGGAAGGACGGCCCCGGCTCCCAACCTCTGTAAGAGCGACCCTAACTTCCATGGCTGCCTGCAGACATGGGGTGCCTCACTGCAGTCACGCCGAGCACCCTTCTTATTCATCCCTGGCCCCCTCTCTCCCCGCTCCACTCCCTCTCCCTTTACAGTCAGCATGGTGGTGGACTCCTGTGATTCCGGGACTCAGGGAGGCTGAGACAGGAGGATACCAAGTTCAAGCCCAGCCTGGGTCACTTAGTGACTCAGTGACAGTCAATCTCTGGGTTTTTTTTTTTTTTTTTGGTACCAGGGATTGAACTCGAGTCCTTAGCTTGCGAGGCAGGCGGTGGAACCACTGAGCTAAATCCCCGGCCCCATCCTGGTTCTTTTGTATTTTTCTTTCTTTTTTTTCCAAGACAGGGTCTCCCTATATAGTCCAGGCTGGCCTCAAACTTGCAGCTACCTCCTGCCTCAGCTTCCTGAGTGCTGGGATCACAGGTGTGTGCCACCACGCACAGCTCCGTTTTGTATTTTTCACCGAAAGTTGTTAAATTGTCCGGGCTGGGCAGGCTCGGCTTGAACTCGCAATCCTCCTGCCTCAGCCTCAGAGTGGCCTGGCCTAGTGGACCTGCTCTACTGATGAAAATGAGATCAGGGAGGGGCAGCGACTGGCTCAAGCTAAAGGTCACAATGTGAGCTGTGGGTGGTCTTGGGGTGCAGCTCAGTGTAAAGCACTTACAAAGGCCTTGGGTTCAACCCCCAGCACCCTGCGAACAGGAAACCAAATCCCGAAAGCCGGAGCCTGGCGGTGCCTCCAGCAGGGGTTCGGGTCCTGCCAGCCTTGGTGTTGCACAGCCTTAGCTCTGCCCGGAACCAGGAAGCCTGGGGGCCAGGCCCAGGGCCTCCCCTTCCCTGGCTCCACCCCAGCCAGGGTGCAGGGCAGGGGCTGCTGGCCCGGGAGAGCCGTGCTCGGGCCCCCCGCCACTCACCAGGTACTCACTCTCCGCGTCCAGGGCACTGGTGGCTTCGTCCAGGACGAGGACAGGAGGGTTCCGCACCAAGGCCCGGGCCATGGCCACCCGCTGCTTCTGGCCACCTGACAGCTGGGCACCCTTCTCTCCCGTCTCTGTGGGCCGGGGCAGAGGGACAGGGACAGGTGAGGGGGAGGCAGCAGCCCGGGGACAGCAAGGGCGGGATGTCCCGCCAACTGGGCCCTGGCTTCCGGGAGAAGCAGCACAGGGCCATGGTGACAGGGACACACTGGGGAAGCTCAGGAGCCGGGGCTGGCCAGGCTGCTCTGGAACCCAGGTGACACGGGTCCTGGGCGGAAACCCAGGCATGTGGTGACCCCGAGCTGGGGAGGAGGGGCACTGTGCGTGACCCAAGTCCTCACCAGTGGGAGCCCTGCCTGTCCCCCACCCTGTTCAAGTAGTAGTGCTATTCTTGGAAAAAACCCTAACAAATAAATAAAAACCTGTCAACTCTGCCGGGCATGGTGGCGCACGCCTGTACTCCTAGTACTCAGGAGGCTGAGGCAGGAGGATTGCTGTGAGTTGGAGCCCAGCCTGGGCTGCACAGTGAGTTCAAGGCCAGCCTGAACTACATAGCGAGATCCTGTCTCAAAACAAAAGGGGGTGACTAGGGATGTATTTTTTATCATCAATTTTTTAACCCTTTTGCCTGAGCCTCCCACAGTGCTGGGATTACAGGCGAGCTTGTGTCCCTCCTTTACGACCGGGTCTCGCTATGCAATCCAGGTCAACCCTGAACTCACTGTGTAGCCCAGGCTGGCCTCAAACTCCTGGCGACCTTCCTGGCTTGGCTAGGTGTTCGCCACCACTTCCGGGCGAACCGCTCGCTGACGCTTCCCTTTACGCTGCGCAGTCACAGACGCTAATGCGAAGGCGCGCAGGCGCCATACCCGTGCTGTAGCCGTCCTGCAGCTCCATGATAAAGCCGTGTGCATTCGCCTTCTGCGCGGCCTCCACCACCGTCTCGAAGGGCACAGCGGGCAGCCCGTAGGAGATGTTGTCTGTGATGGAGCGCGCGAAGAGCACCGGCTCCTGGCTCACCAGGGAGATCTGCGGGGAGGCAGGGGGCGTCAGGCAGGATCCCGGCCCTGGGGAGCGCACAGTCCGCCCTGGCCCGGAAGGGAGTGAGTGCCGGTGCCTGGGTGAGCTGTGCCTGCCTCAGCCTAGCTGTGAAGTCTCCGGGCGCCTTCTAAGGGAACCAATCAAAGGCGCTGCTGTCCCATGACCCTGCTTAGGAATCTGGCCTACAAAAACAATCGTAGGGAAGACGTCCCTGTGCTGTAAAGAAAATCAATGAACTGCTGGGCGTGGTGGTAACATGCCAGTGATCCCAGCACTCAGGAGGCAGAGGCAGGAGGATCTCATCGAGTTTCAGGCTAGCCTGGGCTACATAGTGAGTCAAGGCTAGAATGAACTACATCTCGAGACCCTGTCTCAAAAAACAAAACAAAACAAGAAAAGAAAATTTAAGGTAGGGCCGGGCATTTAGCTCAGTGGTTCAAGGACCCGAGTTCGATCCCCAGTACCAAAAAAAGAAAGAAGGAAAATTTAAGGTAAAGGAGTGGGTGGGTATTCACAGAAGAGGAAAACCAAATGGCCAATAAACAGTCACCAAACACAAACTTGAAGGTCAGCAGTGTTCAGCATCCCAGCACCCTGGAGGATAGCAGCCCTGGGGGTCACATACTTAGGAACCACTTTTCAGCTGTTACCTCTGGTTACATAAGGGATGCAGGGGTATTTCCCAGCCTG
The DNA here is from genome assembly GCF_053883595.1 of Heterocephalus glaber. Taxonomy (NCBI): domain Eukaryota; kingdom Metazoa; phylum Chordata; class Mammalia; order Rodentia; family Bathyergidae; genus Heterocephalus; species Heterocephalus glaber. The sequence goes on from NW_028258412.1 coordinate 22,689,943, forward strand.
TGACTTCTGCTGCCAGTCAGATCTTGGCCAGGAGTTCTGGAATCTGTGTGTCAGCCCTCAGGTTCTCATGTGATTCAGTGTGTGTTGATGATGTAAAGGGCCGCTCCTTAACTATTTGGTGTTCCTTTTATAGTACACAACCTGAACACCCGTACAGGGCCTCCTTGCTCCTATGTGAGCACAGAATTAGGTGTACAGGCCTCATTTCCAAAAGGATTAGCAAGAACTACAAGTATGGTCACGAATAGCCTCCTTTCAGTCCTACAGATGACCTAAGTGTGGGACATGTGGAACTCTCATCAGCTGCTAGCAGAATGTAAGCTGATAGCATAACTGGAACACAATTATGGTAGAAACTATTCAAGTTGGGGATAGGCATCTGCTCTTACCAAGCTTTTCTATTCTGAGGATTATCCTCAAGGGGAACAAACCCACAGGCACGAGAAACATGGGCCAAACTGTCCACAGTCCTGACTGGGATTGTGAGTAATGGAAAACCACCCCAGTACCCATCAAAAGCAGAAAGCGTGGCTAGACTGTGACATTTATCACAGCAGGTCATCATTCAGCAGTAAGAGAGGGCGAACCACTCTACAGCCGCAGCCTGGACAGCGTGTGCAGGCGCTGAGTGGGGGCACAGCACCGGGTGGGCAGAGCCGGCCTCCCGTGTCCTCAGCAGGTTCCTGGGCCCCACTGATCCCCAAATGCACAGGTGCTTGAGTCCCTTCCACAACATGGTGCAGTATTTGTTCATCGCCTGAGCCCACACTTTCTCACATACTTCCTGTCTTGGCTTTTGGGGGGGGGGGTTGGGTTTTTTTGGTACCAGGGATCAAACTCAGGACCTTCCGCTTTCGAGGCAGGCGGCAGGTTTCTTTTTTTTTTTTGGTGGGTTGCCTTAAACTTGCAGTTTTCCTGCCTCAGCCTCCTGAGTTCTGGGATTACGGGTGTGCACTACCATACCTGGCTATAATTTTTTTCCCCAGTATGGGAGATTGAACCCAGGGCCTTTGCACTGAGCTACATCCCCAGGCTTTTTACAATTTTGAGACAGGGTCTTGCTAAGGTGCTCCATTGCCCAGGATGGGTTCAAAGTTGTGATCCTCCTGCCTCAGCCTCCCAAGTGCTGTGATTACAGGCATGCACCACCACACCCGGCTGCAATTTTGCTTTTACTGTTTTCAGTCTACAGCTGGTTAAACCTTCAGATCCAGAAACTGCAGATACAACTGTCCACACTATAATTCTATCAAAGTTCAAACCAGGTGAAACAGCTATGCTGTTTGGGACAGCTCAGAGAGATGGCAAAACTAATGCAAAGAAGGAAAATGGGGGTGGTAGAGGGTGCAGTGGAGCAGGCCTGTAAATCCTAGCTACTGGGGAGGCTGAGGCAGGAAGGTCACAAGTTCAAGTTTGAGGGTAGGCCCTGTCTCAAAATTTAAAGTAGAAAAAAAATTTAAAGTAGAAAGGGCTGGGGATGCAGCTCTGAACTCCCTGGGTTCAATCGCAAGTACCAAAAGGGGAAAAATGTGGTGGCCACACAAGTCCACGCAAGTCAGGGTGGCAGGCGCGGCACTCACCATGCGGTGCAGGTACTTGTGGTCGTAGGAGCCAATGGGCTGGCCGTCGAGCAGCACGCGGCCACCCTGCAGCGGGTAGAAATTCTCCAGGATGTTCACGCAGGAGCTCTTCCCACTGCCCGAGGGCCCCACAAGGGCTGTCACCTTGCCCGGCGTCAGGCTGAAGGTCACATTCTGCAGGGCCAAGCAGCGGCAGGCAGCGGTGGGTCCGGGCGGGTCCGGGCCTCAGACACAGGCCTCGGAGGTAGGCGTGCCCCGCCCACCCTGGCCTTGGGCCGGGTTCTCCTTTCCTGGACCCGGGCCTGGGCCGCTGTCTGCTGCTTCCCTCCGAGCCACCTGGCTGCGCCTCGGCCGGAGGAGGTCGCCTGGAGACTGCCACCAAGGCGCCTGCCAAGCCTCACCTGCAGGACCTGCGTGTGCGGCCGCGTGCGGTAGGTGAAAGTCACGTTCTCGAAGTCCACGCGGCCCTCCAGGTGCTCGGGCGCCAGGCTGCCGCCGTGCGCCATGGTCGGCTGCCGGTCGATGAACTCGAACACCTTCTCGGCGGCGCCCACGCCCTGCATCAGGCCGCTGTACACGGAGCCCACGGACTGCGGGACAGACAGACAGACAGCGACCTGTGCCCGACCGCTCCAGGACCGGGAGACGGAGCAGTGGCTCCAGGCGCCGCCCGTTGGCCCAGTGGGCAAAAGGGACAGGGGCACAGGACAGGCTGTTGTCAGAGGCGGGCGTGCACTGGTCATTACCGCAGTCTCCCCAGCCCTGCAGGGTGGGTGCCACCCAGCCTCAGGGTGAGGAGAAAGGCAGAGGCTGCCACGCAGTGACCAACGCTCGGTCTTCAGCTGCTATGGCTTTATTTTGAGGCAGTGTCCCTAAACGGCCCAGGCCATACTCAGACTTGTGACCCTCCTGCCTCGGCCTCCCAAGTGCTGGGATTACAGGCCGATGCTACCACACCCAGCTGGGGGGTTTTGTTTTGCTTGTTTTGAGACAGGGTCTCGCTATCCAGTTCAGGCTGGCCTTGAGCTCACAGTGTAGCTCAGGCTGGCCTGTGGTGATCCTCCTGCTTCAGCCTCCCAAGTGCTGGGATTACAGGCGTGCACCACCATGCCTGGCCACTATTTTAATTTTTAAAACTAGTCTTAACTATAGTTTATATAAATATATTCTCCTTGGGCAAACATACACAGCATGAGAGCTGGGTACCATGGCACCCACCTGTAATCCCAGCACTTTGAGAGGCTGAGGCAGGAAGACTGGGAGTTTGAACCCAGGCTGGGCAACACAGCAACTCAGAAAGACCCCCGTCTCAAAATAAAAAATAAAAAACGGCTGGGGATGTGCTCAATATGAAGGCTCTAGCTAGACCTGGTGGAGGCTGAGGCAGGAGGATCGCCATGAGTTTGAGGCCAGCCTGGGCTCCATAGTGAGACCTGTCTCAAAAAAAGGAACAAACAAAATCCAATACGAAGGCTCTGGGTCCAATCCCTAGTGCAGTAAAAAAACCAAGAGAACATAAATCATTAGAATCCCTGTTTTATTGAGCACTTTTCCTGCCTGCCTGCCTGCCTGCCTGCAGTGCTGGGACTTAACCCCAAGGCCTTGCTCATGGTGGCAAGTGCTCCACCCCTGAGCTACCTCCCAGCCCTTTCCCTTTCACTGTTTAAATTTTGAGACAGTCTCACTAAATCACCCAGGCTGGCCTTGAACTTGTGACCAAGTAGCAGATTACCGGCCAGCCCAGCGTCCCACCAGGTCACGCGGGGTCGCTCACAGGCACAGAGAGCTCAAATCACCTGGCCGGGGCCACACAGCGCACAGGAGGCTGATGTGGGCTGCGCTCCCCAGCCTGCTGGCTCCCGGGGCTTCCGGAAGACACGGTGCTGCGGGAGGAAGGGCTCAGCATGGAGTAAGCAGCTGACATCCGCCAGGTCACTGCGGCTGGCAACACGCACAGTGTGCTCCCACAGCCTCTTCACGCAGGGCGGAGAGGGCTCGTGGGGGCGCTGTTCCCGAGTCCAGGTGTCTGCACAGGTTTGCACTTTAATTTGGGGTACTGCTGATCGAACCGGGGCTTTAGCAGCCCTTTGAGTTTTCCTTTGAGACAGGGTCTGGCTAAGTGGCTAAGAAGCCCAGGCTGGGCTTGAGCTTGCGACCCTCCTGTCTCAGCCTCCTGGAGTGCTGGAATGACAGGTGTGCGCAACCGCCCGGCTGCTTGCAGGCAGTCACTGTGGGGTCAGTAACGGCGCAGATGCCACTCTGGCAGTGACACCAACCGCAGCCTGGACCACATGGGGCTGATGCCCCAAGTCCCTGGCCTCACCGGGGGACACACAGGACCCCTGGTACCGCACTCCGGGCTCACTGGGGCACCTGCGCCTGAACACCCCAGCCTCCCGGCCCGCAGGGGACTCCTCCAGGCTGCCGTGTGTCCCTAGATTTCCCAGGACAGAGTCCCCATAACTCAGCTGTACCCTAATCCTGTCCTGGGACCCACTTTCCGACCCCAAGCTCACAGGCCCTCTGCTGTGTGTGTGGCACTGCCCTGAAAGGGGGTGAACCCAGTTCCCCGCCTCCCTGAGCCTCAGTTTCCTTTCCTGAGAAAGGAGGGTCTTGATGGCACTCAAACCTCTCTCTGCCCTTTTTTTGTTTTGAAACTGATACTGCTTTTTAGTTCAGGCTAGGCGATCCTCCTGCCTCAGCCTCTCGAGTGCTGGGATTACTGCCATACACTACCACAGCTGGCAGTAGCCCCCATGAAGGTGCCTGTCCCTGGCCTGTGCCCACGCTGGCCCCTCACCTCCATGCAGTCCCCCAGCACGAACTCATAGATGATGAAGGCGATGAGGTTGCTGCTGGTCATCTGGCCCGAGATGACGAGGTGACCGCCGTAGTAGAGGATGCTGACCTGGACCACCAGCAGCGTGAGCTGGGGAAGAGTGGGCATGGGTCCGGGCCCTGCGTGCCCTGCACCAGGGAGGTGGCCTGGCCAGGGGCCCCTCCGCGCCCCGATCGGCTTGCCAGGCTGGGCTGGGCCAGGCACAGAACAAGGCCGCTTTGTGAGGCTCGCTCAGCCGGCCAGGCGGGGGCCCTGGGGCAGGGTGGGCTCCCGGAGGGGGGCCTGGCCTGGGGGTGGCTGGACATCTGGAGCCCCACAACTTCCCCGGGGTCCCAATCTGTCCCCGACCTGGGCCCAGAGTTGGGGCAATGGGGGGACGCGTGGGCTTGTGGAGCCCTCCACCGTGGGGGGCCCTCCCTTCCTCCCTGGCTGGCACTTTCCAGGGGTTCCTGTGTAGGAGGGGGACCTCAATAGTCCCTGCCCACGGGGCCCCCTTGTAGATTTCCAGCCCCTTTCCCTGAAGCTCCAGTGTAGCCTAGATTGGCCTCAAAGTCCCAGTGATCCTCCTGCCCCCGCCTCACTCCTACCCCAGCTCCTCCCCATCAGCCCACCTCCCAGGGGGCCGGGCAGCAATGTGGCTGTCTGCAGACCCCGTGATCTGCTCCCGACCTGACTCAGGCCCTCGCCCCGCACCCCTGCACACACCCCGCTGCCCCAGACGTAGGCCGTGTAGGCGGCCGCCTCCTTGCGGTTGAGCCGGTACACCTGCTGCAGCTTGCGCTCGTACACCGCGGCCTCCTCCTCTTCGTTGGCGAAGCTGCGCACTGTCTTCATGGCGCTGATGGTCTCCTCGGCCATGCTGCTGGCCCGCGCCAAGGCGCTCTGCACCTCTTTGGAGAGCCGCTGTGGGCGGGAGGACAGCAGAGACCCCAGACAGCTCGGCTGTGCCAAGCCCACTCCCGCGCGCCTGCAGGAAGTCCCGCCCCTCCGTGCCTGCCCATCTCCACATCCAGCTCTTCCCGCTTGATTTTTTTTGGGGGGGGGGTCTTGCGAGGCAGGCACGGTGTCCCTGAGCTACATCCCCGGCTCTTCCCGCTTGATTTGAGACCGGGGAGCACACTCTCCGTGACGGCTCAGCTCCTGAGGGGTGACGGTGAGGTCTGTAAATCATCTTTAGTACTCAAAGAAGGCTATTGGAGCCGGTACAGCGGCACATCCCTGTGATCCTAGCACTTGTGAGGCTGAGGCAGGAGGATGGCTGCAAGTTCGAGGCCAGCCCGAGCTACATCCCAAAAAGCCCATAAAAACAAATGGGGCCGGGGATTTAGCTCAGTGGTTCCACCGTCTGCCTTGCAAGCTCAGGGACCCGAGTTCGATCTCCAGTACCAAAAACAAAACAAAACAAAAAACCCACAAAACACCAAGAACAACAAAAACAACAAAGAAAGCTATTCAAGACGATGGCTCTTGGGAATTCTTTCAGAAAAGGGGCCTCAACACCGGATCCTGTGCTGACACAGAGCAGGGAGGCCTCGGATGGTTGCTGAAGTTGTACACAATACAAGAAACGCCAAATGTTAAGGGGGTTCCGTTTCCCTCATTAAATGAGGTGAGTGTGAGGGTGACACAGAGACTCCGGAATGCCCACCCAAGCTCCAGATGGTGGCAGCCTGGGGCTGTGAGGGATCTGCACACAGTGAGAGGCAGCGCTGAGACGTGGCTCCAGGTGCAGGACCCGCAGACTGCAGCGGCCAGGACACACCTGTGTCTGGCCAGGCCACAGGAGGCTGCAGGGAGCCCTGCCCGGCCCAGCCCCAGTCACGCTGGTTGGTCCGGTCACAGTGTGGTCTGGGGAATAATGAATCGGTGACATCTGCCTGGTCCAAGAGGGTGGGGAAGCCATAGCCCCCAAAGCCCAGCCCTGTGGAAGGTGGCCAGGCACACAGAGTCCCCCACCCCAGCGTCTGCCCCCTGCCTTCAACCTCAGCTCTCGCCAGCTTCCAGGCAGGCTTGTCTTTGCTAGGACTGCTGATAGTCCCATCCCACTTTTCCACTGGGCCAGGGGCCCCCAGGGCAGGCCTGTGTCCTACTGTTTCCCCCACACAGAGACACAGTAGGTGCTCAGGAAACAGTTACGGGATGAGCCAAGGGTCAAATGCAAACGTGGCCCTCCCTGGCTTCGTGGCCCTCAGAGCCCCTTCCTGGGGACAGAGGCCGGGGCCTACCTTGTAGTACTTGCCGTAGATGTTGGACACCATCATGATGATGGGGAAGCCCATGAAGGTGACCAAGGACAGCTGCCACGAGAGACTGAACATGAAGACCACCACGCCTGTGACCTTCACAGTGTTCCGCAGGAAGATGTTGATGTTCTGGGAGACCAGGTCACTGACCATGGTGGTGTCCGAGGTAAGGCGGGAGATGAGGTCCCCTGCAACACAGGTGGGGCCACCGTGCTGGCTGCAGGGGATGCTAAGGGGCTTGCGAGGCAGGAGCTGGGAGTCCGGTGGGACCTCAGGTGGCCTGGCCTGGGTCCTACCGCGGCCACAGCTCACACCAGCACCTCCAAGACAGCCTGGGTGTCCCCATCCTGACCGCAACAGCGGGACCCAGCAGGGCCAGGCCACCAGGCACCTGCTCCGCAACCTGAGGGCCCAGGACACCAACCTGTGCGGTTCTCGTCAAAGAAGCTTGTCTCCTGCGACACCAGGGAGCGGAAGAGACAGTTTCGCAGGCGGATGTTCAGTCTGGCAAATATGAGGGTAAAAATGCCGCCCCGAATACCTGCGGCAAATGAGCTAATTGCAGATAAGAGATGTTATAGCACAATATCCTTCCGACAAGTGACAGCCACCACCCGGCCTCCCCCCCAGGTCCAGCAGGCGAGGGACCCTTGAGGCGGGCACTGCCCAACCTCGGGCCACTCCAGGGCTGGCACCGCTCTGGGTCCCTTGCATTCTGCAGCCAGAGCCACCACTGTGAGGGTGAGAGTGAGGTGGGGGGAACAAGGGACCCAGAGCTGCCAGAAACCAGCCAGGGAGGGTGACGGGGACCTTGAGGGCCCAAGCCACTTTCAGAGGCCAGAGGGCGTGGCTCTCAGATACAGCCCACCTCAGGGCCCTGGGTTCCAAGCTGGCTTGGAACTGGTCACCATGGTGACAGGCTGGGGGACAGGGCCCCGGGGGCTGGGCAGGGCGGCTACCTGCCGATGGCCAGGAGGCACACGACCACCACGGCCGTGCTGAACTGCTCCATGCTCTTCTGGATGACGATGCTGTCGATGGCCCGGCCCGTGTAGTAGGGCAGGAAGGTCTCGCCTGGGGAGGCAAGGCGCACTCAGGGGGTGGCTGCGGCTGGACTCCCAATCCCCTCTGGCCCCACCACAGCCCGGCTGCTCCCTGCCGCTCTACACTGAGAGCGACACAGGAATCGGGTTAAAGCTGCTGACCCGGCAGGTGTCAGAAACGGCGGCCACCAGGCTCCAGCGCACAGCTGAGCCCCGGAGCGGCCCCCACCGTGGGGAGACAGTGACGCTGAGAGGTGACTCGCCGGCCACACAGCTCTCCCTCCTGGCTGATTCTTCTCGGGCAGAGGGTGCAGAGTCCGGTCCAGTGCCTGGCTCTTCCTGTCCCCCACACTGGCGACTGCCACCCTGGCACTCCAATTTGCCAGGTGACTTGTCCCCCACGTGTCCTATGTCCCCACATCCTGGAGGCCAGAGAGGCTGAGCAGCTTGCTGAGGTCACAGCGGGGAAGGGGAAGGAGCAGGACCCAAAGCCTCAGCCTGGCTCGGAACTGGAGGCTGCTTCAGGGTCCTTGCACTCCAGGGCCCACTTTGCCTCTTCCCGCAGGCGGAACCAGGCTTGAGGCTGGGCACAGCGGGTGCCCAGCCTCCAGGTCGCAGGCCTTCGTGTGGCTCTGGTGCCCTCTGCTGGACGTGGCACAGGAACATGAGGGGGCGCCAAGGGGCTTCCCACCTCTGGGCTTCAGCCAGGGGTCTCAGATCCACCTGAGCTGCAGCCCTGCCTCAGTTTACCCAGGCACGGTAATGTGTCCTTCCTGGGTGCCATGCAGTCAGAGAATCCGACAGCTGTGCCTCTGGGTGCTCCCAGACTCCCGCCCTCTCGCTGCCAGCGCCCTCACGGGCCTCAGTCCCATGTGCTGCCCAGCGATTCCACAGCTTTGGGATTCTTCTCCGTTTGGGGCAATTTATTCTCCCACAGAAGAGGATGCAGGCTCAAAGCAGTTACATCTCTCGTCAGGTGGCCAAGAAATCCACATTGAAGAATCCGTCTTTGATTTTTTTTCTGTTCTTGCAGTACTGGGGATTGAGTGCAGGGTCTCAGCATGCCAGAGAAACATTACGCCTGAGCTACACCTCAGCACTTTGTTGTCATTGTTGTTGTTGTTTGAGGGGGGTTAGTAGTTCTGGCCCTGAACTCACTATGTAGTCCAGGCTGGCCTTGAACTCGAGATCCTCCTGCCTCAGCCTCCTGAGTGCTGGGATTACAGGTGTGTGCCACCATGCCTGGCTCATCCTATCTGTTTTCATGCAGGTTTTGCAAGGCCCTGAAGTAAGGACTCTGCTGACCCCTACTCCACAGAGCGAGGGAGGGAGGCTCAGAAAGGTCCCATCACTGGCTCCTGCGCAGGACTGCGACCTGAACCCTGGCCTGCTGCCCCCAGAACCCGGGCAGTGTGGACCCCACAGGACCACGTTCCCACGAGGCTCACTGGGAAGACCAGAGCCACAGATGGAGGCATGTTTTACTTCCAAACCCAGGCATACTCACATCAGCACACGCAACTCAAAGTTCTACACACCGTGCTTCCTCTGACCACAGGCCACCCTCTTCAGCTTCCTATCCTGCTGTTCATTACGAGGCAACACTTCCGACCCAGAGATCCCACTTCTGGAATTTATCCTTTGGTGCCAACCATATTTATATGAAATGCATGTGAACCCAGGCACTCATTGTAAGGGGAAAAGGCTCCAAAACCCCAAGAGTCTGACAACAGGAGACCAGCCAAAAAAATTATGCCAGTTATGCAATGGAATACTATATAGCCACAAAGGGACCGAGGGCTCAGTGGGGAAAATTCCAGAATACGTAAAGTGCAAAGAGCAAGATACCACAGAGAGCGTAGAAGAGGCAGGGAACAGCGTGTTCCTCTGTACTTGTGGCTGACACACAAGAAAGGAATACCTGGTCTCCTGTCCCTTGGAAGTTTCTAGAACTTTTCCTGGAACTAATCCTAGGAGGGTCTGGACAGCTAGGGGATGAACTACGCAGAAGTGTTTTCCCTTTGTGTCCCTTGGAGGTTTGAACTGTGTGACACGGCAAACATCCCAGAGGGCAGAGCTGGCTGTCCCCTGGGCGGCCATGCCCCGAGGTTGCTTACCCAGAGCCGCCACGATGAGGAAGAAGGCAGCAGCCACAAGGAAAGTGGCGTCGGGCTTGGTGTAGGACAGCAGCTTCTGCAGCGTGGCCCCTGACGCCTGCTCGTCCGGGACCCGGTCGTCCCCGCGGAAACCCTCAGCCTCGGCCCCCCTGCCGGGCTCCAGGGTCTCGGTGCCTGGCTGCACGGTGGACAGCAGCCACCAGAGCAGGAAGGAGGCGGCTAGCGACACATATGTCCACACGAACAGAGCCCAGAACCACGGGTCCCGGATGGGCCTGCGCACCTCTGAGAAGAGCAGCAGCTTGGCCATGGCATAGATGCCCACGAAGAGGCACACGAGGGTGAGGACCAGCCACGAGGCCCGCAGCCGCCGGGGCCCCAGGGTGCTGTTCTTGGCCACGCCAATGGTGGCGCCCAGCAGCAGGCAGCTGCGGTACAGGCAGGCGGCCCAGAGGTCCAGCACTGAGTCGAAGACATTGAAGTGGCGGACGTCATCCAGCAGGCTTCGGTCCAGGTGGCTGAAGGCATAGATGGCGGTGGTCACGCTCACGTCCATGCTCATGAAGGCCAGCGTCACCACCACTGCCTTCCACAGCTGCATCCTGCTGGCCGGCAGTGGGCAGGGGCCGAGGGACAGCTGTCGATCACCGGAGCCAGCCCATGGTGCTCCGGGGTGAGGCCAGGCCTCGCGTCAGGCCTGCGCGTGGAGCTGTGTGACCCTGGCCTCTCTGCGGTTCAGTTTTCTTATCTGTAAAATGATAATGACAAGAGTGCTAACTTCCTGGGATGCTGCGAGGTTTCCCTCCATAATCTTTAGGCTGCCCTCTGACTCCAGAGATCTTCCTGCCTCAGCCTCCCCAGTGCTGAGATCACAGGCATGGCCATCGTGCCCAGCTCTCAGGCAACCTACAGAGCAACTGCTGCTGTGGGCCAGGCTCCATTCTGCTGGGGATTTAACAGTGAGCAGGAATGACACGGATCCCTGGTCGGATCCCTGGTCTCCTGGAGATGACAGCTCGCATGGGAGAAAGGTGAATAAGGAAAGGACAGAGAATGTTAAGAGCTAAGGCCACAGGGAACAAGGCAGGTGAGGAAGGTGAGGGGCAGGGTGCGTGAGAGGACTGTAAATGGAGGCAGGAAGACCTCGTTATGGAGGTAACACTTGAGCAAGACTGGAAAGAGGTAAGGCTGTGCCGCGTGCACGCAGGGAAAAGCATCTCAGGCCGGTGGAACAGATGGAGCCCCGTGGCAGGTGCCAGAGCAGGGCAAGGAAGGCTGGAGGACTTCGGCACCACTGCAAGGGTGAGGTTGAGGTCGGCAATCTCTGAACTACCATGGACCTCTCAGACCCTATTTCTGCATTTGTGCAACACAGCAGGAGTTCATGCTCGTCCGTCCTGGGCCCGGTGCCCAGCACACTCTGGTTGCTGCTGATTGCTATCAGCCAAGCACAGCGGGCACGGGACACGTGTGCCACTCTCCTACCTCCACCTCGACGAGAGCCAGAGGGAGCAGGAAGGGTGTGGGTGGCTTGCAGGATCTTTGCATCGCTTAGAAGTTTCCAGAATCTTTCTGTGCAGTGAGGCTAGCCCTAACCCTCCACCCTAGCACCCTCTGGTGTCTGGCTCGGGGCCCTCAGGGCTCCCCCAGGCCCTGAGAGACTGGAGGCGGGGCTGGTGACTTGGGTGGGGAGAGGAGCTTGTCCAGGGTGGGGCTGGGACCCGGCAGTTGAGTCCCTGAGTGCCACCTCCTGGCCAGTCCTTCCTGGGAGGGGGCTTTGCTCTCCTATCTGCAAAATGGGCGGAGCTCTGGAGCCCCCACATAGAAGGGAGCAGCTCTGAGTGACAGGAGGGGAAACCGAGTCTGAGCCAGATTCCCCTGCCCATAGCTCCGTGGCCACATGGAGGGGATGGACCTCATGCTGTGGAGCGAGCCAACCTCACACGATCTCATTTACAGTGAGAAAGCCAACTGCCCCCGACACTCAGCTGACAAGGGCACCGACCAGGACTGGAGCTGACACACGAAGGAAGCCAGCACCGGATTCCTCCTGTGAGTCGTGTGGTGGCACACGGCAGGCATCCAAGAACTGCAGCGCTGTCCCATAACCTGAGGGATTTGGTCCTCACCACAGCCACTGTCACCATCCCCGTCCAACAGGGGGACAAGCTGAGGCCCAGAGAAGTTCATCACCTGCCTGAGGTCACACTGCTGGATAAGGGCACCTCGGGCGCGTGAGCTTAGACTCATCTAGGGGCCCTTCATCTAGGCTCCTAACGGTGAAGCTAAGCTTCTCACACTAACAGACGCCAACAGGAAGCTTCATATGAGGGAAACCGAGTCCACGTCAGAGGGGCGCAGTGAAGAGGCAGCTGTGACGAGGATGCAAATGCTGCCAACTACTGATGTGCTAAGTCATTTGTGCACGAATGCTCACAAGGGTCCCATCCAGTAGCTTCTGTTATCCCCATTCTACAGCTGAGAAAACTGAGGTGCGGAGAGATCCAGTAACCTGCCCCAGGCCACGCAGCAAGGCAGAGCTGGGAAGTGAAAACCAAAGCTCTGGTCCTTCCAAACAGCCTCTTTGTGGGGCAGGCGAGACCCCCAGTGCTGCTAAGCTGGGGCCTGGGGTCCAGACAGGGCACGGGGTGTGAAGCCCCCAAGCCTGTGTCCTGGTGTCACCCCAGCGCCTCCAGCAGGTTCCAGTCTGTCTCGGCCGGACGGCTGCTGGGTCAGCCACTGCCGCTCCAGGGGGAGCAGGGCCACGGGGATCAGGGGACAGGGTAGGCAGCACCCCTGCTGGACCCTGCTGGTCACCAGCCTGGCTGGGGTGCCGGGCAGCACAGCTTTCTGCTGCAATGCAGAGGCCTCGGCACGAGTGAGTGGGTGAGCTCCTGGAGGTGCCCAGAAAGGGAGCTCCTGGCCCACGGCCACCCCAGGCCTCCCGGCCCAGCCATGCAGGCTGCTTTCTCTTCCTGGTGGGCAAAGGGGGACCCACAGCCCCTGAAAGTAGGTAGGGTTTGGAACCAGGTGGTGGCAGAGGTGCAGGCTGGACGGCAGCCCAGGGGTCTGGCCAGCTCTCCCCACCTGATGCCAGCCCGACAGACACCCAACAGGAGCTTCAACTCCTGATCCTCATCCAGTAAAGTGAACCCCAAACACCAACAGCAGAACTGTCTAAAACATGTTTTGAACCCAAGCCCAAGGAGAGAGGAGGTGGTGTTTAGAGCAGGATGGCACCTGGCCCCCCAAGCACCAGCTCCTTTTACTACACCCTTCTCTGTCAGGGTCCAACTGGGTCAGGTCGGGGTACAGTCCTGGCTGGGGACAGCTTCCCTGTTATTTTTAGTTTCTGAGCAGAAGGATTTGGGGGACGGAGCACAGCCTGGGAGGCACAGGAACCCTGAGGCTGCTGGGAGGCTTGAATTGGAGAACACAGCTGGGCTCCACCAGGTGCAGGCAGAGGGCAAATTGTGGCCACACGGGTGATGTGTGCCCAAGTGACAACAAGGTGGTGGCCAGAAGCCAGAGAACGCCCTGGAACACAGGGGCCACTCGCCTCAACCCCACAGGCTGGGGGTGGCGCAGGCTACCAGGTGACCCGTGCCCCCGGGGCCTTGTCAAAGGCCTTCCTGTCCAGTGGAGGACACTGTGGGGACAACTCCGGGTGTCGGCTGCAGAAAGGCAAAGCCTACAGCAGCCAGGAGATAAACACCCATCATTACACCCACAGCAGTCAGGTGTCACTATGTCCTGTGCACCCAGCTCACGGTCCCCAAGCCCACCACGGTCGCCTGATGGAAAAGATGGAGCCAGGGCGAGAACTGACTCCTCACCCCGGGCCCTGCCCAGGCTACTCAGGGGTTGCAGTAGAGGTCCTTCCCCCCTCTCTCGGTGAGCTTCCACCCCAAGGTGGCCATGGCCTGGGGAGGCCCGGCTGGTGCTGGCTGAGGCTCACCCGTGGGTCAGGCTTCGGTGGGTCTTGGAGGCATGGCCAGGTTTGGGCTGGGTGCATGCAGCTCTGTCCTAGCTCCCACCCGGCTGCCCACAGACCGCCCTGCAAGGGGATCTGGGGGAGCTGCTCAGGCAACCAGTGCCAACAGGGGAGCCCTTCCTACCACCCCCCTCCTGTCACCTGGCCCTGTGCCATCTGCAGTAGCACGGAGGCCACCTCATCTCCAGGGGGTGGGGCAGAGGGCAGGGAATCCCTGCATGCCAGCTTGAAGGCATCTCAGGGCACACAGGCCTAGGGTGGGGGAGCAACCAGGGAGGGGCCCGGAACCCAGGCCTCGCAGCCAGCAGTGGGAGCTGGAAGGCTGGGAGGGGAGGGGAGGGGCTGTGCACCCCGGCTCCGCTCAAGCCCGACCCCGAGATCGACAGCCAGGACCCCCCAAACGTTCCCGCACACTGTTTTCCAGAAGACGGCGTTGCCTGGGGAGTTAAAAAAATGGCACCTTCGCGCAGCGGGCACGGAAGATGCTGCGGGGTGGGGGCTGGGACCTGGGCCGCGGGCGCCGGGTACAGCAGGCCGGAGCCCGGAGATGCCCACCGGGCCGGGCCGGGTCCCAGGCGCCGCGCTCTTACCTGGCACCTGGCACCAGGTGAGCTGTGGGAGGGGGCGCGCAGCGGGTCCGGGGCGTCGGTCGAGGGCGCAGGCTCCGCGCGGCTCCTGAGATACCGTTCCGGGCGCTGCTCCTCCGCTCCGCTCCGCTCCTCCCGGCTCCCGGCCGCGCTGCGCCGCTGCAAGGTCGGAACTCAGCCCCGTGGTTTCCGCGGCCGGGCGGAGGGGCGGGGCCTCGGGAGTGGGCGGGACCCAGGAGGCGAACCCTCCCTCAGAGAGTGGGTGGGATATCCTGCACCGGGGCAGCTAAGCCTCCCTGCGGGGCGGGGCCTCCTGGGGGCGGGGCCAGAGCTGGTCGCCTGCTCACCTGGGGTGAACTCTGCACCCCTCTGGGCCGCGGGTCCTGCGCACTGTGTGCTCCTCAGGCGAGGCCGCCGCTCGTCCGCTCATACTCCCTTCCCCACGGGAGGGAAATGGCCCCACCTGCTGGCTGCCTCGTCTTTTTTTTTTTTTTCGGGAGCTGGGGATCAAACTCAGGACCTTGAGCTTGCGAGGCAGGCGGCGGAACCACTGAGCTAAATCCCCGGTTCGGGCGGGCTGTTCTTTGTCGGGGTTTTTCTCCTGGAGCAGTAGCCGGTAAGTGTGGAGTGGGGGTAGGGGGTTATGATCCTCATACACCGCTCAACCATTCAGCAAGCATTTATCGAGCACCTACTATGCTCCATACACCATTTTAAGCATCTGAGAAGCTGGGCTTGGAGCGCTCCAGCAGTCCCAACTATGTGGGAGGCTGAGGCAGGAGGATCACTTGAGCCCAGGAGCACTGGCAACATAGTGAGACCCCAATCTCTTAGAAAAGAAGAGCACTGACATCTAACAATAAACCAAACAAGGGCCGGGGATTTAGCTCAGTGGTTCTGCCGCCTGCCTCACAAGCGCAAGGTCCCCAGTTTGATCCTCAGTGCCCAAAAAACCCCAAACAAGATCCCTGCCCTCCCGGAGTTGACATCCAGGGGGAGCTGGAGTAGAGCCTCCAGGCTGAGGACTGGCCAGGCGGGTCGGCCCATGCGCAGGCAGAGGCTCCTGGAGCTCTCCGAGTTTAAAACAGCTTCTGATTTAATTTTTTTTTCTTTTGCAGGGTAGGAACTTCTTGTAAAGATAGATGTACAAAAGGCAGCTAACCTAAACTGGGGATTTAGCTCAGTGGTTCCAGCTCCTGCCTTGCAAGCACAAGGTCCTAAGTTCGATCCCCGGTACCAAAAGAAAAAAATAAAAACAGACAAGAGAAAAGGCAGCTAAGATATGAGCTTGAAGATGGTTGCTATAGTGGCACCAGTCTGGAACTAAGCTAGATCCCCTTCCCCAGGGAGCTGGGAGATAATTAGAGAGCATCCCTTTGGGAGACTCCTCCGATGCAGGGAGAAAACACACAGGACAGAAAGTTACAGGAAGTGTGAGCGACCTCAGAAGTGGGAGCAAAATGGAACCATGTTACTGCTTGTGTAAAAACAAAGGCAAATAGAAAACTGTATAAGGTGGGACTGAAAAAGACAGTGAATATCTAAATTTTAAAAATGCAGTACAGGGCCCAGGGATTTAGCTCAGTGGTTCCACCGACTGCCTTGAAAGTGCAAGGTCCCAAGTTTGATCCCCGGTACCAAAAAAAAAAAAAAAAGCAGCACAGAAAAAGACATGCTGTCATTCACTTCCTCAGACTCCTCCTCCTGGCTGCGAACCCAGGTAGCCCATCGCTCTTGCCACTTGCCAGGCATGTCAGTGTCCTCTTATGTGCCTTGATGTCCTGAGTCGATTAAAATGTTGATCTTTCTTGGTCTTTTTGACTTTGGGAAGATCTAGAAGTCGCAAGGTACCAGATCTGTTTTCTGGGTTTTGTTTTGTTTTTTTTTTTTTGGTACCGGGGATCAAACTCAGGTCCTTGTGGTTGTGCAGCAGGCAGCGAAACCACTGAGCTAAATCCCTGGCCCTGTTTTTTTTTTTTTTTTAAGGTACCAGATCTGATGAATGAAGTCAACAAGGACACACTGAAATGATTTTAGGAGCTGCCTTTTCATCGGATGGCAATGGACCGAAGCATTCACCTATGTTTGTTTTTTTTTTGGTACTGGGTATCAAACTCGGGACCTTGAGCTTGTGCGGTGGGAGGGGCACCACTGAGGTAAATCCCCGGCACAAAATCTCTTAAAACTCAAAACAACCCAATTAAAACATGGACCACTGTAAAATGATTTTTTTGTTTTGTTTTTCAGTACTGGGGATTGAACTCATGTAAAATGATGTTTTTAATTCTATAGGAGAACAACTCATAATACTAAGTCTTAGAAGAAGCCTATGTGTCCATCAACAGATGAATAAAGAAAATGTGGTGTTTACACACCACGGAGTACTACTGTGCCATAAAGAAGGACAAACTTGAGTCATTCGTAGGAAAATGGATGCATTAGACCATAATGTCACATGAAATAAATCAGACACATGAGCTTAAATGCCACATGGTTTCTCTTACATGAGAAACCTAAAGTATAAATAAAGAGCAAAAGAAAAAAAAGGCAGATAACAGGAAGTAGAGAGAGAGTTCGTCTGCAAAGGAGAAGGGGGTGAAGAAATGGAGAGACGGAGAATGAGGGAGGGGATGGAGAAGAACCGAGACACGTCACGCACCTGGGCCGACTCCACACAGTCAAGGGAAGTAATCATCACATACTGTAAACATGGACTTCGGAAAATCAGTTTAAAAAAATGGACCAAACACCTGTGATCCCAGCACTTGGGAGGCTGAGACAGGAGGATCTCAGCGAGTTCAAGGCCAGTGTGAGCTACATAGCGACAAAAACCAAACCAAAAAGGGGGCCATGATCTGAATGGACACCCGCCAAAGAGACACAGAGACAGGAAGTAAGCACGAGGAAAGATTCCCCACATATCTGTCATCAAAGAAATACAAATAAGAGCAACAGTAGCATAGAAAGCGGCACACGCAGTGCAACTTTACTTGTACCAGGTGCAGGAATGGACCAGGCTGGCCTTTGCTGCCAGGAGTCTGGGTACCGATGACCCTTGGGACGTGAGGAGTGACCACGCGGGGCCTGGGTGCTGGATTCTTCCATGTCAGGTCTCGTGATGTGTCCAGTTCGAAAATTCGCCAGCCCAGGCTGGCCTCACACTCATGGTGATCCTCCTGCCTCAGGCTCCTGAGCACTGGTTTACTGCTATGCGCCACCACACCCCAGCTCCTAGTTACTCTTGGGCCTCACTGAGCCTCAGTTTCCTCATCTGTACAATGGGATTAACAGTATCGCAGGCAGGCAGCATGGAAATATGTCAGTGCCACTGTAAGCACACAGGAAATCGATGCTTCCTGTTAACTAGTCTTTTCGTTTTTTGTTTGTTTTTGGTTTTTGAGACAGAGTCTCACTGTGTAGTTCAGGCTGGCCCTGAGCTCACTATGTACCCTAGGCTGGCCCCAAATTCTCAGTGATCCTCCTGCCTCAGCCTCCTGAGTGCTGGGATTACAGGCATGTGCCACCACTCCTGGCTGTCCTTTTGGTGACTGAGCCAGGCTGGTGGTGGGGACACTGTCTGCTCCTGGGCATGGCCTGACCACAGGAACGAAGTGCGCGTGAACCAGGCCAACTGCTCCAGAGAGAGTTCATCTGAGTGCAGCAGGGGGTGATGGTGCTTCCCAGAGACTGATGAGGGCACTGGCACCTGCTGGGCCTCGGGGGAGACAGGCAGTTAGGGGGTGAACAGTGAGCTGGGGAAACAGAACCCTTCCTAGAGAGCAGGTCCTTCACTATCTCAGGGCAATCGAGACAATGGTGAAACTTTAAACAGCGTCTCAGGTGGGCAGCTTCTGGGAGGAACCAAGCCTCTCGCAGTCAGGAGGTCCAGGCTGGGCTCCAGAACACCCCAAGCCCTGTAGCCTTGCATGTGAGGACAGAGGTCACTGATGCAGACCCGCCTGCTCCTTCAGGGACAACCCAGTCATCAAACTTGGTTTAATTTCAGCCTACACCACTCAGGAGCTGTGTGACTGCAGGTGGGCCAGTCAACCTCTCTGGTCCTCATTTTCTTTAGTGTTTGTTTTGAGGTTTAAGCAGATTTCCTCTGCACGCAGAGTAAAATCCGAAACATCATCCAAGGCCTCCTTCTCATAAGGATCTGGGCCCAACCCCACAGATCTCAGCTCCTTGTACACTTTGCTGTTCTTTCAGCAATCAAGCTCATGCTCACCCCAGGGCCTTTGCACTGTCAGCTTCCCTGCCTAGAATCCTTTCTTGGCAGACCTGGTGCAGCAGCTTGAGCTCAGCCAAATATCTCAGCCACCTTGGCGTTTCTCCTCCTGTCCGTCTTCCCAGCACTTGCACTGAGTGGGAAAGCTGGATAGTGCGTTTGTTTTCCTTCTCCCCCTGTCTTCCACACATTCTAAGAGCTAAGAGCTGTAGAGAACTGAATGACACCCAGAAGGCAGGAAGCTGTGAATGCGGCCTTAGCTGGAAAAGGGTCTGCTGATGCAGTCAAGGTAATGACCCTGAGATGAGAGGACCATCTGCCTTTGATGGTCTGGGCAGGCCCTTTCTAAGCCACACAGAGGCCGCGAGGGCAGCGGCAGAGACTGGCCAGAACTTCTGGCCACCCAGTTAGTGGTAATTCTAAACTGTAAGCTAACACAGGGAGGGAGCTTGTCCGCAACTCCGGAAACACCTCATGTACTCAGGTGCACCCCCTGAACACTCAGATACACAGGCAGGAGGGTCCCCCTGCTCCTGCGCAGCCAGTGTGACAACATATCAGGCCGCCATGGGCTCTCTCCAGAGGGTGCCCGCCTGGAGGCGCTGCTACCCGATGGAGACTGGCAGGGAGGACGGGTCAGGCCCGTGTCACAGGTCACCAGGGTGTTCCTGCTCCTGCCGGATATGGGGCTTCTGCGGCCAGAGTGGTGGCTGGCAGCTGGGCTTCCTACAGCGCAGGGAGCTGTCACTTGCAGCCACCCTCCTGCCCACGCTGAGCCATGGCGGGGGTGGATCCGGGACCCCAATTCCCTACGGGGCGCCTCAGTCCTGAACGACGGGGCTTGCAGACCTGGGTCTGAGGGTGCACGGGGGACAATAATGGGGACCCCAGGGCACGGTCGCGCTGGAAAACACCAGCGCAATACTTATCTCGCACTGCGGTTGTGCTGAACTAGCACCGGCTCCAGACGGGAGGTGTGGCCACCCGCAGACCGCGCCCAAGGCCCCACCCTCGTCACACCCTTCCGGTTCGCCGGAAGTCGTGCGGGCCGGACCGTTTTCGCGAAGACGACGCTGCGTAAGGGCCAAGTTTTGAGCTTTTGGCTAAGGCTCGTGGGGCGCGGGGCAGGGACCCGGAGTAAAAGCTAAAATTGAGCTCAGACGCACAGATCTGACGGTTCCTCGGGAACAAGGTCGGACCACAGAACTGTCCTGGCTTCCTCGTGAGGGAGTTCCTAGCTGAAGGTGGGGGCAGCGTTTAAAAGGCTTTGTAGGACTGAGTCCCTACCTATCCACGTCTGACTTAGCTCCCTACAAAGTGTCCCGTGGTGGGGAAATCCCGAGGCAGAAGGTGGGGGCCGCGTGCCCTCTTCGTTCTTTTCTCCTCTGGGGAATTTAGAACGGCCCCTTGGCCGCTGGCTCCGCGTCGCCTTCGGTTGAGGGCATACCCCGAAGTGGCCCTTCCGAATCCGCCGGGACGGTGCGGCGCTTCACCATGGCGACGGCCGGGGTCCGGCGCCGCTTCTGCCGCTGCGCCTGCTTCAGCACCGAGAACCTGTACGTGGCGCGCTATGGGCTGCACCTCCGCTTCCTAGACGAGCAGCAGCTGCGCCAAGACTACGGCCCTGTGAGTGATCCCTGCTGGCTCTCGGGAGAAGTGGACAGGATGGACGAGGGATCGTTGTTTTCGAGATGGCGGGGTCGGATACGACAAGAACGACTTTCCCCCCAGTGACTTGGTTTCCCCATCTTAAAGGGTGGATAGCCTCTCCGCAGTGAGTTGTCTCGAGAAGAAATGCGTGAACTCACGTGTAGGCTGCTCTGCTGGTATTGGCGGGGCAGCTGGTAACTTAAGGTCACCTCGGATGATCCTGGCTCGTCCTGGCTCCCATCTCCATTTTCAGGAGGGTAACGGAGGCTCGGGGACATCACGGGACTTGCCCAAGGCCACACAGTCACACTTACTGTCTGTCTGTCTTCTTTCAGATCCTGCACAGCCGAGGCTGTGTCAGCAACGAGGACTTCCAGCAGCTCTTAGTGGAGGTAACACTCCGTCCCACGCCTCAGCCTTCCTTCTAAATTTGTGTCAGGCGACTGCGGGTCTCGGAGCCTCAGTTCCGAAGCTCCACTTCCTGCTCCCACTAACCCCTACTCCTGTGTCCGGGCACAAGGAGGGAAATTGAGGAACCACAAGTTGTCAGGCCCCTCTTGACAGCCCTGTGAGATAGGCATCGCCACACCCTCGTTTTGGGAGGAGAAGCTGAGGCTCAAAGAAGGCTCCCCTGCCTAAGGCCCCAAGGCCTCACAGTGCGTGGAGCTGAGATCTGGACCCCTGTGCTCTGCAACCCTTTTGGGCCCTGAGGCTGATGCCAGGGCTGGTGCTGCTCACCTCTCACCTCCTCCCCGGCCTGGACAGGGCTGGACCGTGACTCTGTTTCCTCCCTCTCATCCCAGCCAGGCTGGGGCTAGAGCAGCCTAGAGTGGGATGGGCACCCTTCTAGAAGTCCCATGTTGGAACTACAATCCCAGCACTCTGGGAGGCTGAGGCAGGAGGATCATAAATTTTAGTCCCTCCTGGGGAACTTAAGGAGACCCTGTCTCAACATAAAAAAATAAAAAAAGAATTGGTAATGTAGCTAAGTTAAAAAAAAGTCCTTTCAGTTAAAAGTTTGGTACTTGCAGTCAAGTCTGATAGATTCAGAAATGTAGAGGGTCATGGTTTCCAGCCTGCATGCCACTCTGACCTTCCTGGGCCTCAGTTTTTTCATCTTCACAATGCTTCAGGGGAGTGGGAGGCCCTTCATGGGTGCTAAGTGGGCTCTGTGCCACCCCAGCTTAAGCAGGAGGTGGCGCGGAGGCGGCGGCTGGGACAGGACTCAGCTGCCAGGAAAGCCCTCATTGTGAGCTCCTACTGCCCAGTACGGCCCAACATCTACAGTGCACTGCAGGTACCAGGCAGGGAGCCCGGGCTGGTTTCTGGGCGGAGGTGGGGTGTTTGGGCCCCTGCAGCTGGCATGTTCTCCCCAGGATGCAGCTCTGGCCCCCGAGTTTCTGGCTGCAGCTCAGTACAGTGTGTCCCTGGGTGCAGACCTTGCAGGTCTCCTCCAGCGGCTGGAGACGGTGTCGGGTGAGGTCATAGCCCTGAAGCCTAGCAGGATTTGGGGTGGCAGCCAGAGATGCCTGGGCATGGGAGACTGGGGTCGCTTTGCCTGTCATGTCTGCCCTCAAAACCCAAACCAGCAGTAGCTGGAAGGGCCAATGGGACCAACCTGCAAGGAGTGGGAAGGAGGCCTGGAGTGAGAGGGGAGGGCCCTCTCTGCCCCCGTGGAACTGAGAAGCAGCAGGCTGAGCAAAGGGCGAGCAAGGCTGCTCTTGGGGGGACTGCAGCCCAGGCCTGCGCCCCGCCTGAGCTCCCAGCCCGCCGTCTGTCTGTCCTGCCGCAGAGGAGAAGCGCATCTACCGTGTGCCCGTGTTCACGGCGCCCTTCTGCCAGGCCCTGCTGGAGGAGCTGGAGCACTTCGAGGAGTCGGACATGCCCAAGGGAAGGCCCAACACCATGAACAATTACGGGGTGGGTGAAGCCTGCTCTGCTTGCTGGAGGAATGGGGGTGGCTGGGGTAGGGAGGCATAGTGGGGTGCTGCAAGGTGAGCACTGAATGGTGCCCTTCGGAAGAAACATCTGCAGGGATGCAGGATGAGGCCCCTGTGGCCTCTGCTGACCCCAGGGACCCCGCCCAGGTGCTGCTGGATGAGCTAGGCCTGGATGAGCCGCTGGTGACGCCACTGCGGGAGCGCTTCCTGCAGCCCCTGATGGCCCTGCTGTACCCAGACTGCGGCGGGCCCTGGCTGGACAGGCACCGTGCTTTTGTGGTCAAATACGCGTGGGGTCAGGACCGGGAGTTGGGCTGCCACTATGATAACTCGGAGCTCACCCTCAATGTGGCCCTGGGCAAGGCCTTCACAGGAGGCGCCCTATACTTCGGGGGGCTCTTCCAGGTGAGTGCACCCCATGGGGCAAGGATGGGAGCAGCATACCTGTGGGTGCACAGGCCTGAGCCCTGCCATCTGCAGGCACCTGCAGCCCTGATGCAGCCCCTGGAGGTGGAGCACGTGGTGGGCCAGGGTGTCCTGCACCGGGGTGGCCAGCTGCATGGGGCCCAGGCCCTGGGCACTGGCGAGCGCTGGAACCTCGTCGTCTGGCTCCGGGCCTCTGCTGTGCGAAACCGCCTGTGCCCCATGTGCTGCCGGGAGCCGGACCTGGTGGACGATGAGGGCTTCGGTGACGGCTTCACCCGGGAGGAGCCCCCCATGGTGGATGTGTGTGCGCTGACTTGAGCAGTTTGGCTTAGCAGTGGGGAGGGGCTGGCAGGGAAGGTGAGGGCTTTGCCACCTTGGGCCAGGAGGGGAGAATAAATTCCCTGCAGCCAAGGCACTTGGATCAGCAGGACACACCGGCTTCTAGGTCATTCTGTGGCAGACAGGCTGGCTCAGCACAGATTCACTGGAAGCAGAGCTAGTGTGGCTTCATGGAGGGGGAACCTGGAGAGGTACGAGTCCTTTCACCCAGAGCGGGTGAAGGGCAGGGATGGAGCCACTGGCCTGGTTCATTCACTTCCGACTGTGTGGCTGTGGATGACACAATGGGCCTGTGTGTGCTCTGGGCGCTGTGGTGAGGATCCGGTGAGTTAGAGCTTATAAAGTGCTTTGTAAGAGCCTTCTGTTTGCTGCTGTCATTATTTGAAGGGGAGGGGGGCTCAAAAATCGGATGAGGCACACGCAGCCTTTATTGGGGTTGCACATTTGAAGACCAAGGCATTTCCACTTTGACATCTCGGGTTCGGGGGTGAGACAAAGTCCTGGAAACACCAGGCCCAATTCCCACGCTGCGGAAACGAACGAGAGCAGTTTCTGAACAGGCCTGCAGTCCACACAACTGCTGTCATTGCCTCTCTGGCTCCTCAGCGACACCTGGTTTTGCGACCTCCATTACTGGGTGGTGTTAGAATGCCCAGGGCGCCTCAGCCTGGAGCTCCTGGTCGGCGCTTCTTCCCAGGTATGAGAGGCTGTAGTGCAGGTGCGCGAACCCAGGGCAATCTGGAGGAGGGGGCAGCGGCTGCAAAGAGGCGCGAGAGGCCTGGGGGCTCGAGGGTCAGCTGCAAGCTGGACTGCGCTGCCTCATCACCGCCTGGAAAGCAGAGGCCCAAGTCCCTAGCTCCCCCCTGCAGGAGGAAGGCGCTTCGGCCATGGAACCCGTGCCATCGGAACTGAAGGCAGCAGCTCCTTGCTTCCCATCCGGACAGCCTACCGGTGCACCGACCCAGGCCGGAAATGGTCTGCCCGCAACCTTGCTGTCGCCTCACGCAAAGGCGTGGTGAAGGCTGGCGGTCGGCCCCGATGGGCAGTTGAGGAGAATTCACAGCATCTTTAGGGTCCTTCTTGAGGCCGGCGAGGACGTAGAGGGCGCCAAAAAGGACTCAGGGCGATTCTCAGGTCCGTTCCCTGGGTGGGGTGGGGGGGCACAGCATGGGCCGCACAGGCGCGGAGAGTCTGGGCGCGGGGCTGGGCCCTTTAGAGGGGCCGCGACGTAGGGTCCCAGAGTCGGCTGAGAAGTTGGGATCCTCGGGGGCGGGGGGAAGAGCACGGCTCGGTTCTCGGGCCAGTAATGGGTACTGGGCGCCCCGAGGACCGGCCCATCGGCGCTGCCCCGGGCGCCCAGTCTGCGATCTGGCCCTTGCGCAGCCAGCGTAGCGCGTCCCGTTCCGTTTCCAGCTCCCGGCGCTATGGCTCACGTCGGCTCTCGCAAGCGCTCGAGAAGCCGCAGCCGGTCCCGAGGACGAGGGTCAGAAAAGAGGAGAAAGAAAGGCATTAAGGACGCTTGGAGAAACTGCACGGCTTCTGGATCCCAAGGTCGCAGGGCCAGCACTGCCTCGGGGCCGGAGGGTGAGGACCACGGGGTGGGAATGGGTGCAGGGAAATGGGGGGTGCAGATTGTCGAACCTGGATTGGGAGACCCGCGGAAAGGGAGGAGCTGGGCCCCACTGGCCCCCTGAGTCTCCCAGTGCAGCCCCGAGTCCGCCCCAGGCCAAAGCGAGGGGACAGACGTTTACTTCTTGCCCTCCCGGCCTTCCAGCCTCACCTTCTCCCTGCATCACAGAGAGAAGCAAGCACAAGCCCCGGAGGAGACCGCGATCCAGCTCCTCCTCCTCTTCTTCCAGTTCTTCTAGCTCCTCTTCTTTCTCCTCGTCCTCCTCCTCTTCCTCCAGCGATGGCCGGAAAAAGCGGGGGAAACACAAGGACAAGAAGAGGAAAAAGAAGAAAAAAAAGAAAAAGAAGTTGAAGAAGAAAAGCAAGGAGAAGATGGAGGTTCAGCAGGCCGAGGCTCTGCCTGGCCCCTCGCTGGACCAGTGGCACAGATCAGCTGGGGAGGAAGACAGTGGCCCAGGTACCCCAAGGCCTAGGCTCAGGAGGGGAGGTCCACTCCCAGGCCTGCCCAGCACTGCCTCCCGCCTTCCTTTCCAGTCCTGACAGACGAGCAGAAGTCCCGCATCCAGGCCATGAAGCCCATGACCAAGGAGGAGTGGGATGCACGGCAGAGTGTCATCCGGAGGGTGGTGGACCCCGAGACGGGACGCACCAGGTGGGGAGCACTCCGCACAGCCAGGCCCTGCAAAGCACCTCTGGGAGAATTGGCCCAGGACACCGCTTTTGGGGGTGGAGGGTGCAACTGCTCCAGAAAGGCCAAGGATGGGGAAACATGTGACAGCTCAGCCATTCATCCCGGAGCCTGGCATGAGCAGCTGCAGGGGCTGGAAAGGCCTCACGGAGGCTCCTCAAGTGGCCGCTGTTCCCTGGGCTGCCAGTGTGGGGTGCCAGGGCACAACCTGCCTGGGCCACCTCTGCCCCTGTCCCGGTGGTTTGGGGCCTGTCACTGCCGATGGGCTCAGCCTGTCCCGTGCTGAATGGACCCTCTGTCCACAGGCTCATTAAGGGAGACGGGGAGGTCTTGGAGGAAATTGTAACCAAAGAACGCCACAGAGAGATCAATAAGGTTGGTGTTGCCCCTCTGCCCACCGTCTCGGTCTCCCCTTGGCTCTGTTTCTTTTTTTTTTGGTACCGGGGATCGAACTCGGGTCCTTGTGCTTGCAGGGTAGGCGGTGGAACCACTGAGCTAAATCCCCAGCCCCCCTTGGCTCTGTTTCTGATGTCTGCCCCTGTTTCCTCCTCAGCAAGCCACCCGTGGGGACGGCCTGGCATTCCAGATGCGAGCGGGCCTGCTTCCCTGAGGCCCCACTGGCTGTGGCCTGGAGATGGCTGTGGGCAGAGGCAGGAGCTGGTAGCCTCTGGCAGGTCCCTGGCCTCCTTGGTGCCTGTGTCTGGAAGAGTGCCCGGGCCTGGCATTAAATGTCACTTGGCCACAGACTTCCTCTGTTTCGTTGCTGCATTTGCCGAGGGTTAGGGAGGGTGCTGCATACCTTCCAGGGAGAAATGGGCTCCAGCAGCTCTGGGGGGGAGCTGCAGTGTCCACTGTGGCTGTGAGTGAGCCAGCCGAAGCCCCACCCCAGCCCCAAGGGTGATACGGATCATGCAGAGAGGAGCCTGGGCCAGGGCCCTGGGGTTGAGGTTATCCTGGTTCCCGCTTACTGGCTGGGCCCCTTGTAAAGTGGAGAAGCCACAGAGCCACCTCCCAGGCAGACCTCACTGTGTGCAGCACCTCAGTGACTGCAGAGATGGCCCCTCCCCTCCTGGGGCCAGGACAGGCCTCCCCCCCACTCCCACTGGGAGCCCACATTAAAGAGACCAAAAGGAAGCCTTCCTGCTTCTTTAATCGGTGTAACAGACAGCGACGCTGAATACAGAGCACACTCAGGCTGATGATACAGGGACAGCAGGGTGGGGTCAGGACACTGCTCACACATGGCCCAGAGAGAGACAGCACAAGGACAGAAGGGAGGGGCCAAGATGTGACGACTGCGACGGTGGGCAGCGAAGACCCAGCCAGTGAGGCAGCGTCTCTGTTGAATCCCTCTTTAGAAATCAAAGAGAAGGCAGGTGGTCGAGCCGGGTGTGGGCTTGGGTGGGAGGGACTAAGGCTTCTATCCTAACAGGCCTGGGTGGGAGTGGCAGTCGGGAAGGCCTGCCTCACCCTTTGGTTACGACTGGTCAGGCCTGAGCCCTGCAGCTCAGCACCCAACGCTGTAAACATTTTTGGTATTTTTAAAGGACTTTGCCCTCCCTCTTAGTTTCTGGAAACCAGTGCTCCCTCAGCGGGAGACTGTGCCAAAAGGAATCATGGGAGGCAGAAGCGGACCTGGACGGAGAAGAGACTTGGAGGGGAGGCTGCCATCTCACCATCTATGGCTGAGGGCCTTGGGGGAGGCCCAGGGGACTATTGCTGTTGTCCTTGGCATGGCTGGCAGCTGGGCAGGTGGGGGAGCGAGGAGCCATGGGGGCTGCCCCAGGGAGAGGCTGGCCCGCTGTCTGCCAGGCCTCCCACAGCTAGGCCCCCAGCCTTTATTGCAGGCCGCCTGAGGTTTCCAGGTGCTTCTCCAGATGGCTGGTCACCAAGGCGGAGGCAAGATGGGGCGAGGTGGGGCCAACAGAGGAGGTGGCACTGGCCACAGGAGCCCCTGGCTGGGGCTGTGATTGTCGGGCCAGCCACTTCCTGCTGGGGGGCAGAGGGGTCAGATATTGCACTTTCACTGCAACAGTTACCAGGGAACTTGGTCCATAAAATAATCATTGCTTTATGCACAATGCCTGCAACAACAACAAAAAGCTACATCTTAAATACGAATAAACCCTGAAGGTTCCTTCCCTCCAGTCATTTTTCTCTGCACAAAATAAATAGCTTTCCCTCTGTATAGGCCCACTTTTGCAGAACATTTACATGACCCTTTGGGTGTACATATCTACACACGGGAAAAGTCAACATCAGCCTGCGCACCTCGCTGGCCAGCCCGTGCAGCCCCAAGGCCATATCCAGGTTGGCAGCTTCTGGGACTGAGCCCGGTCGCCAGACAGCTGGCCAGGGCCAGGCAGGTGCTCAGACCCAGTGTGCAGGACAGCACGTCCTTGTCCAGGTGAGAAAGGGAGTCGTGGCTGCCTGCCCTTAAGCTAATGAAGCAAGCTGTGGCTTCTTAGATTTGCATCGAAACGGAACTGGCATTAAAAAAATCTTAAGTGTGTGCCCCACTCCCCAGAATAGAAATTCAGTGGAATTGGCAGGGGTCGGGTGAGGCAGGGAGACCACACCCCGCCTAGTGGGCTGGGGCCAGGGCCCCTGGGACCCAGAACCAGGCTGGACTCCGTCACAGTGCTGAGTGTTTAAAATGTGGAGGGGCTGCGCTTGGTACTGAAAGAGTTAAGAAAAGGAAGCAGCCAAGGATTGCTCAGTTAAAAAAACCTCATAGAAATCAGATTGAGTAGAAAGGCGTAGAAACGCGGGCAGGTGGGCGGGCGGGCAGGTGGGCCATGGTGTGGGCCTTGGCTGATGGCAGGCGACGAGCAGAAGAGGCGACCAGGCCTATCTGGTCCCCAAGCCCCAAGGTGTTTGAGAGCTGGCCCTGGGTGTCACTGGCCTCACACCTGGGCCGAAGATGACCCCAGGCCTATGCCTGGATTGGGCTCCAGGTGGATGGGGGGGGCAGGGACCTGGGGCTGCTGGGTGCTGGCAGGCCAGGCAGGGCTGCAGAAATTAAAATATGGCCTTTCTCTCCTGCTTGGACGAGGGCTTGCCACACCGGAACCTTCTGTGTGGTAAGAGGTCCTGGGTTAGCAGTGTTGAATTTCATGCATGTCACTGAGTCTAGCGACAGGAGATGGAAATGGGTCTCCACTCTCGAAAATCAGTGCAAAACCAGTGAGGTTGAACAGTTGAGAAACTTGAGTCAACAAGAAGCAGGCTGGACCCCTGTTGGAGCTGCTACCAGATGGGGGGGCATGGAACGGGACAGGGAGGTGGCAGGTGGGGCCAGGGCCCACACCTGGCACCAGGAGGCTGGAGATCAATGCAGGGTGCACTGTCCAGGAGGGCCTCCCGGCCAGGCCAGGCCAGGTAGGGCACCCTGGTGCCTCTGCATCCCGCACCATTGTCCTGCCAGCTTCTACGACAAGCTGGACCCCTTAGGCCCCAGTGTGGGGCAGGGAGGGGAGTGCTGGGTGGCACAGCCCATGTCTTCTGAGGGGCCCTAGGACAGTTTCCCAGGCTTTGTCGGTGCTCATCCCCAGCCGTCTGCGTGTGCTCAGGCTGGGCCTTCTGGTGGGGTGCCCTGGCCTAGCACCATGGAGACCACAGTGCCCACTGATGGTGCCCTACTTGGGGCCTGAGGCCGCCCCTGGCTCCAGCCGGCCAGTGATGGCACGGCCCCAGCAGCTGGCTGCCATGCTCATGCTGCGCTGGCCCCGCTGCTCGCTCTCCACCTGGCTCTGCGTCCGCTCGTGCCGGTGGCTGGGCCCACTGGGCTGGGCTGAGATGGTTCGGAGCAGGTGGTTCCGTGAGCGCAGGAAGTCGCCCTGGCTGGGGAGGCCGAAGCTGCCTTTGCGCAGTGCCATGCGGGTGGCTGTGTTGCGGGCTGGCCGCGCCCGGTGGTTGTACTTGAGCTGGGCCAGGTGGGCCGCGTAGCCGTCTGTAATGAACTGCAGGGGCAGTGAGGGGCTGGTGGTCAGGGGTTGGGGTTCCAGAGCTGCCTGCTGCCACCTTGGGCCTGACCCCCACTCACCTGGCACTGCTGCTGCAGCTTCTTGGTGGGCCGGCCCACGATGTAGATCTGCATAGGGGACAGGCTGATGGCGCTGTACACTGCCACATCCTTTGTGGAGCCGTAGGCCGCGTGCACGCGCAGGTGTAGCTGGGGGCGAGATGGCCATGGCACGGGGTTGCCCTCCTGCCCTCACCCTCACCTTTGCCCCCAGGCCACCCAACTCCGCCCCACCTCAGAGATGAGCAGCTTCAGGAAGTTGGCCTTGTGCCGCAGCGGGTCATGGACCAGGCCTTCGCAGAAAGATACCACGCCGTGGGGGAAGTTGTGCTGGGCCAGCCATGCCACCACCCGCTGCTTTTGCATGTCGGGCCGGCCCGTCACGTAGATGATGAGGTAGCCCAGGTCCTGCCAGTGCCTGGGGGCGAGGGTGGGCCTGGCCTCCACAGCTGCCCCTCCCTCCCTCCCCCATCTCCTGCCCGGCCTCAGAAAAGTGCACCTTTAATCAGGCTCAAATGACAACGAGGACAAGGATGGCAGTGATGGCAGACCCTCCCAGGGCACTTGCCTGCCCGAATCTGGAGTGGCACCCTCCCAGGTGCCCCACAAGAGGGCTGCCGCTAGCAGCTCCAGAGCTGGGACACTGCCCAGGGACACATGATCAGTGTTGGTGCTGGGCTCGGACCTCTGTCCTTCAGGCCCAGGGCCAAGTGCCCCCCTTCTGGCAGCACCAGGTCCCCCACCCGGCCTGCTACCTCCTGCCACAGTCCGCCCACCTTGTGCTAGCCACATCGTGCCCTGCAGGGCCACTCACCGCACCACGTCCACGGCCCCGGCCCGCACCTTGGGGTCACTGCCCATGATGGACACGCTGGCGGCAAAGGAGCCGTCGATGCTGAAGACCACGAACTCTGTGCCTTTGGGCAGCACAGTGATGTAGCTGTCGGCAAACGTGTGGTCTCCCCTGGCCATCGGGGACAGCTTGTCAGTGCCAACCAGAGCCCCTCCTCCTGCCCCCAGGACGCTGGCCCTGTCCACTCCGTGCAGTGCGTACCTGACCACCATCTTGATGGGGTAGACACCCACCCCTAGGCGGTGTGACTCGGGGATGGTGTAGGACACGCGCCCGCTGCTGTTGGTCACCAGCGTGTCCAGGTAGACCCACTGGCCGGAGGGCGGCTGGACCATGATGTGCACATCCACCTGGGTCCAGGTGAGCTGGTCATGTGCTGGCTGTCCCCCGGCCCCGCTCCCTGCACCCGAGGCCCCATGTCCTCACCTTCTCTCCAGTCAGGGTGACCATGTCTAGGGGCCCGTACATGAACCGGCCGGTCACAACCTGCGGGCCATCCTCATTGGCAACTGCATCGTTGATCCGGTGGTTGGCTGTCACGTTCTGGGGAGGGGGGCGGGGGGGGTCAGAGCGGGCGAGGTGGGGCCAGCATGGACTCAGACCGGGCGCCCAGCCCGGCGGCCTGGCCTTGGAGAAGGAGCCTCGCGGACTCTGAGTCCCCAGCCACAGTGGATAACTGAGAGCCGGCTTCTCCGGACTCAGTTTCCTCTTCTGCGGTGTGGGGCTTCCTGTGGGGACTAAGAAGGACGACAGCCACGGGCCCCGGAGCCCAGAGGACCCCTCACCCGAAGCTTCACGTGCGTCCTCTTGCGCTGCCACTTCTCTCTGGGCTGCGAGGGGGTGAACACCGACACCTCCTTGCCATCCAGCTCCAGGATGCTGGTGCTGTCGTGCCTCATGACCTGGGGGCAGAGGTGGGCCATGGGCAGGGGCCGGCGGGCTGCCTGCTCCCTGCCTGCTCTGGGCAGGCCCAGTGGCCTGAGGGGCGGCAGTGGGAGCCTGTGAGGTTCGGGGACACAGTTCAGCCTCCTGCTGTCCAGGTTCCCATCTGCCCCTCCCTGCTGGCAGCCTCAGGGTCCTCATGAGTCCCAGCACGGAGGTGCCATAACTGCTTGCCCCACCGTCCCCTCAGGGCCCTCCTGGGAGGCAGTGGAGCCCAGGTACCTGTCTCAGCAGGAAGGAGACCACGTCCGTTGACTCCCAGTAGCTGGCGTGGAAGAGGTGGGGCAGGGCCACGGTAGGGAAGGCCGTGAGGGCCTCAGGGCAGTACAGGGCGTAGTCGATCCGCTTCTGGCCCCACCACTGGGCGGCG
Source organism: Heterocephalus glaber (assembly GCF_053883595.1). Lineage (NCBI taxonomy): Eukaryota > Metazoa > Chordata > Mammalia > Rodentia > Bathyergidae > Heterocephalus > Heterocephalus glaber. The sequence continues at coordinate 22,721,438 of NW_028258412.1, forward strand.
ACTGCAGGAGGAGGCTGTAACTGTGCTGAGCCCCTGCCCCTCCAGCCTGTGCAGCCACACTGGCTGGCCTCCTCCCTGGGCAGTGACCAGCTGGCAGCTGCCAGGGCCATTCAGGCAGCTGAGGGCCCAGAGGGCGGCTCTGGCCAGACCCGTGGCATAGGTCCCCAAAGCGGGATGGGGAGCAGGGCACAAGCCTGGGATGGAGCGGGACTAGCCGTTCTCGGTGCCATCACTGATTCTGAGCCCTGCCCTGGAGCCTTGGAGCTGTGAGGCCAGGCCTCCTGCGCTCCTCAGTCCGGCCTGCCTGGGCTCTGCAGGGTGAGTGGGCGGTCCTCACCTGGACCCGGGCTCATGGCCCCTCACTGGGGACGGACCTGGAAAGTGCCCTGGCCGGTGGCTGCACTCAGGAGGCGCCCAGCCCAGGGACCCGGTGTGATGGGCCCTGGCTCCCACGCTCTGCCCGGCTGGGCCCTGCATGAGGAGGCCCCGGTCCTGTCTGGCCTCCCCGGATGCTGCGTCCTCCCCACCCCAGCCTCCAGCTCCCTGTTAGGCCTTAGCGGTGTGTGTGTAGAGGTGGCGGCAGTGAGACATGCTTGGCAATGCAAGTGAGCCCGAGTTAGAGAGGGTAGGGTGCCTGGCGGGTACCTTCTCCGAAGTGCAGGCCAGGGAGGCACAGTGCCCTGTCCAGGCTGGGGCTCATCTGCCTGGCCCGGGCCCAGGGGCTGGGGGTACTGGGGGCTGGGGGGGGCAGGGCGAGCAGGGACAGGTGCCTGACATTGGGTGTGTGGCTGAGCGTCAAGGGGGCCTCTGAGGAGCAAGAACAGGGACACAACTCAGCTATGCCAGGGCTACCACGCTGCCATGCCTGCCTCAGGCCAGGAGGACATGAAAGAGCCAGGGCTGAGCAGCCACCCACCAGGTCCAGCCCCAGCAGGTTGAACCCAGGAGACCTGGCTCCAGCACAGGCGTCACCCTGACTCTGCTTCCAGCTGCCAGGGGACCGCTGAGGGCGACCGGGGCCTCTAACACTGCTTCTCTCCAGAGGCCTCTGGCAAGGCAGTGATCCTCGGCCAGGCACAGCCCCTGGCCGCTCTCTGTCTGTGGCTGTCCTGGAGCTGAGGGCTGCTCAGCAGCACCTACTTTTACCAGATGGTGCCACCAACACAGCTTCCCCAGTGGTGGCCACTAAGGATGCCCCTGGACAAGGCTACCTGTCCCCTGGGCATAGTGTCCTGGTTGAGACCTCGGAGACAGTGAGGGAGGAAGGTGAGGAGGCCACACTCACTCTGAGCAATGCTGGATGCCGTGTAGCTCTCGGCCATGCCTGATACCTGGCTGGCGATGCTGATCTCGCTCGCTCTGCGGAAGCCACGGCTGGCAGGGGCTGTGCCGGGTGACGAGGGGGCGGTGTGCTCTTGGAAGACTGTGTTGTGGATCTGGAGTGTGTCCGCTGCAGGTGCACAAGGACAGTGGCAGGGTAAGGGAGGTCTGGCCTGTCCCCTGACCCTCAGTAGTGGGGCAGGCCAGCATGGCAGGCCCAGCATATGCCCAGGCTGGGGCAGGCAGGCGCTCGCCCACGTCAGGGCCTGTGGCTCGGGGCTGTGAGAGTGAAGCCTGGAGCTGCGGCAGGGGAGGACAGACAGACAGACAGACACAGTGGGAAGCCAGGCACCCTCCTGCCCCATGCAGGCTCCTCAGCCAGTCTCTGGAAGTGCCAGCACCACTGGACCCAGTGGGCTTCTCTCAGCCCAGCTGACCTCCCACAGCACGACCCCCCATGGGAGGGCAATGACAGCAGGGACCTCAGGTGGCTCCCAGGGTGCCCCACATGCTGAGGACTGAGGAGGCTCCCCCAGGCATTTATCACCCATGGCCACAGTGAGCCACGTCTGAAGGGCATCTGAGGACAGAGAGGTGCTGAGAACAGCACGGAGGAGCAAGGACAGCCCCGATAGAGGAGCAAGGAGTGTGGGGTGCAGGGTGGCCTGGGCATCCTCAGGGAGGGAAGGAGTGGGACCTGAGACCCCCCAGTCCTGCTCCTCCTGCAGGAGGAGTGGTGTGGCTGGCTGAGACACCACCCTGTCTCCTCTCTGCTCCTTCGAGCCTCGAGAAGGAAGGACAGCACCTTTGGACGGTCACCACCATGCCGAGTGACCCTGGGATGGCCTCTGCTGTCTCAAGGCTGCTTTGGGTTTCCCCAGTCTCTGGCCTTAACGTGCACAGAGGAGGCACAATCGCTGGCCTTCCTGCCTGGTCTCTGTCCTGGCCACCAAGGTCCCACCAACTCCCAGTGGCCAAAGAGGGTGCGAGGGGAGGGGGCGGGGGGTAGGCGTCACAGCAAGCAGATGTCACCACGAGGGAGTGGGTACACACACTCAGCACAGCCCGGGCTCTGGCGGGGCACGTCCTGCCCGGTGAGCACGGGCACAGGGATGCTGGTCTCCAGGAAGCCATCCCCGGGGGGCAGCGGGGCCAGGGAGCCACCCTCCAGGACCAGCTCGGGGTTTCTCTGCATGGTCTCGACTGGAGGGGACGGGAAGAACAGAGGGGACAAGAGCAGACATTTGCGTGGCCGTCGGACAACACTCCACACAGACTCGGGCTTCTCCAGGACTAGGACTCAACAAGACGCTGGGATACACGCTGGGGCTGGGGACTGGCAGCTCTGGAAAGGTCACCGCCCACCTGTGCCCGTCTCCGGGCCCGCCACCTGCCATGCTGGGGTCCCCACAATGCACTCAACTTGGCGAGGGCCCCTCCCGGGCCCTTAGCTCCGTCCTCACTGGGCCGGGGGCTCGGGCAGCAGGGAGGGACGTCTGGCCTTGTCTGTCCCTGAAGCACCTGGGGTGCAGCCTTTGAAAGGCGGAAGCCCTGGGCCAGTTAGGATGAGGCACTGCTCCTGCAGGGCTGTGCCCCAGCCTGGGCCCAGCAGAGCTCTCACCCAGCAGCGTGGAGGAGCCGTCCCCCAGTGGGTAGCGCTGGTAGCGAGGGATGCTGAAGGGTGGCAGGGCGTGGAAGCGCCGCTCCAGCAGTGGCTCCAGGCGCGAGGCAGATGGGTCCGCAGGGTGGAAGAGGTTGTAGACTTGCTGGCAGGCTGGCCGCAGCTGGAAAACTGGGAGTAGGGCGTAAGTTGCAGAAGGAGGTCCCTAGTTGTCTCTGCCATGTGTCTCTATCAATTTGGAATCTGGGTCACTGTCCTTTTATTAGTCAAAAAATTTTCTTTTCTTCTGCTGGTGGGGATGGAACATAGGACCTTGTGATAGCTAGTCAAGTGGTCTACCAATGAACCACACCCCCAGCCCTGTTTATTTTTTATTTTGAGACAGGGTTTAAGTTGCCCAGGCTGGTCTCCAACTTGCAACACTCCTGCCTCAGCCTCCTGAGTAGCTGGGATTATAGGAGTGTGCCACTGCACTTGACCATACTTTCTAGACTTTGGTTTTTTTTCCCAATTTAATACAAGAATGTTGGAGTTTTCACACCAGCATGTGTAGCTGTGCCTTTCCCACGGGGCGGGGTGTTCCATGGGGTGGCTGCCCCTGGATCTCCATGCACGTATGTGAGAACCTGGCTCTGGGGTGGTTCTGGGTGAGGCTGGTGGCTCTGCCTTCCTGGAGGTGGCTGCCCCTGTGTGAGGGCACTCAGTTGTGGGTCCGTTTAAGGCTGTGGGCTGCAGTCACCAGGTTGTGGAAATGAAGAGGCCTGCGATTTTAACCCAGCACCACTGCTCCCTTGCTCCTGTCAGATCTGAGCCTCAGTTTACTCTCTGTAATCTGAGGCTGTGAGGATCATGGGTTCCTGAGCTGCACTGGCTGATCTGGGGCAGGGGTGGTGTGTCCAAGACAGTCTGCAGGTCCTCGAGGGAGAGGCCTTCATGGGCGCCTGGCTCTGTCCCCGTCTGATAGCTCTGCTGCCCCAGCCCCCTGCTCCCGGTGCCCTGGGAGGGGATGAAGCAGCAGGGTTTGGAAGGGGCCAGCGCTGGAGCAGAGATGGGGGCAGGGGCCCCTGGTGGTAGGGATGCTGGGAGGGCCTGAGACAGGACCTCGGCCTTGTGGCAGGGGCCCTGGGGACCCTGCAGGGCTCTCACCATCCAGGCTGGGAATGACTGTTTTCCTCAAGGCCAGGACCAGCCCCAGTGGGCACCCGAAGAGGAAGAGGTCGGCGATCTCAAAGTCAAACCTGCCCAGGGCCCCGGTGCCATCCAGCACGGGGGAGCTGCTCGAGCGGCAGGAGCTGGGCTCATTCCTCAGCACGCTGGCATGGAGGCTGCAGAGGGATGTGCAAGGTCACCTGGGCCCTTCTTAGCCTTAGAGGGGACAGGATGGGGCTGATGGCTCTTCAGGGATTGGACTTTGCTGTGGGAGGATGCAGCCTCCTAGCACTGGCCAGGATATTTCTGGTGACAGCAGGCTTCAAGTGCTCCCATGGAGCCTGTCGCCTTGGGGACAGCCCTGACCAGGTTACTTCTGCCCCTGAATCGGCCACACCCATGCCCACCCTCAGGACCACCTGTTTCCTGTGGCTCCAAGACATTTGATAGTACAAGACCACAGCACATGATAAGGTGGGAAGCCCTAAAATAAACACCCAGCAGAGACCCCTGGACCTCATGCTGAGGAATGGTGTGTGGGTGGTACCCTCCTGTGGTCCCTTCCTCGCCTGGCCTGTCCCGAGCCCCACCTGGACAGGAAGGCCTGGTGCTGCTGGATGGTGTCCAGCTCGTAGGTGGATGAGTCACTCCTCTTGCGGGGCAGCTGCCTCTTGGGGTCGTCAGTGCCATTGCTGCGGGGGATGTCGATGTTGCTGCGGCTCAGGTGCCGACTGCTCTCCAGGCTGGAGCCGCCGCCACCACTGCTGGAGCCCGGTGCCGTGTTCACCAGGATGCCCGGGGACAGCAGCTCAGCATCCTGGAATGGCCCGAGGAGGCTCACTGCTGGGTGACCCAGTCCAGTCCCTGCTTCAGCATCCTGGGAGCTGTCTCGTCTCCTGAATCCAGAACCCTGGCACTGCCCAGCCCCAGGCTTCATGCCAAGCTAAGGAGAAGCCCTCAGCCCACTGCCACCCTGGACCTTGGGTGTCTCCTCCCTGCTGGGAAGTGGACAGAGCCCACTGGTCACCTCCAGGACCAGAGCCTCTCCATGGCCCGTTAAGCTACATGCTCTCCCAGGCTCAGCCATGCTGCAGAGGTTCTCAGCCCCACATGCCTGCCCTGCCACCTTTGGGTAACAGCACTAGAACCCTGTCCTCTCCCAGCCTCCTAGGAGTGGGGGATCCCGAGAAACTCCCCTAGCTGCTTTGGGGCCTCCTCAGGCCTCCATGCCTCTCCCACCCCTGCTGTGTCCTGCCCTGAAGGTGCCCTGCTCCACGATGTTTGCTGAGTGGACAGAATAAGCAGAGCTGGACAGGGTGGCACCTGAGTCAGTTGGCCTCAGGGCCTTTGCTGAGCTCTGTCCTTGTGGGGCACACATGGGACCAGAGAAGGCTACCACAGGCCACTGTGGTGGCTTGGGGACAAGCGAGGGTCAGGGGCCTGCCCAGTACCTGGACGCTGACCACACTACCCCGGCGGCTGCTGCTCTGGCTCTCAGACACTGGCTGGCTGCTGTAGCACAAGGCATCGAATGCCAGGATGCCCCCAACGCTGTCCCCAATCAGGCAGACCTGGAGGCGGGAGGGCCCAGGGGCCTGAGCATCTGGTCCACTTGCTGGAGGCTACAGGCTGGGGAGAGCTGTCCCTGAGCCTGCTGGCCACCCCCTCGAGTCCCCTCCCCTCACCTGTCCGTTGAAGGGCATGCCCTCTTGGGACTTGATGAAGTCCCCATAAGCCAGGTTGGCCCGCTGGATGACCGTGGCAACTGCCTCCTGGTACTGAGGCGAGGAGGTAGCCAGCAGTGGCAGGGCAGCCAGCGGGATGTGGTCCTGACTGCTGGACAGACAGCCCTCGTCGTGGCTGTAGGGGCTGAGGCTGGGGGCAGGGGCTGGGTCAGAGAGGGCAGGCACCTTGGCTCCGCCCCTCCCTTGCCCTGGGTTTCAGGGCAGACAGCCCCCTGCCCCGGGGCTCACAGTGACACTCTCGGGCCGGGCCCTGGGCAGATGCAGGGGACCTGACGCTCACAGGCAAATCAGTGCACCGGCCACAGAACTGGAAACAGCCTCCACCTGGGGCCTGCCCTCCCGAGCCTCAGCTCAGCCTGCCTGCAGAGGGGCTAGGAGGGACATCAGGACTCTTGGAGAGGCCTGGACCCTGGCTGGGGACCACCTTGTGCACAGGGAGGGAGGGGGCTGGTGTGCTGCTGTCCCCCACGGGCAGACACCACTCACTTGGAGACGAAGGCAAAGGCATCAGCGCAGACGGGCGGGCAGGGTACCAGGCGGATGGCGAGGTGGCCCAGGGCGCTGGGGTAGTGCACGCGCATGACGGTGTCAAACACATTGGCAATAGTATTGGTGTCACCCTGCTTGGAGCTGGGGTCCCCAGTGCCTGTGTCCAGGATGGTGCCTCCGTGCAGCACCAGCAGCAGCACGTGGATCTTGGAAGGCGGCGCGGCCAGTGGCTGGCTGACCTCATCCTGTACAGATGGAGTGGGTGTCGGCTCCATGCCCGGCCCCCACCGCCCCCAGGCACCTGTCTCGGTCCAGTTGTTTCCTGAGTTAGTCAGGGGCCTGGGGCTCTGCACCTCTGCCCTCTCTCAGAGCCCGGAGGAGCAGGGGGTTCTGACCGAGGGAACAGAAGACTCGAGGGAGGGTCTGTGCCTGAGAAAGCCCGGACTCCACTTCTTAAGGGGCCCAGGCAGCAGCTTCTGCTCAGGCTCAGCATGACCCCGGGCTCTGGGGCCTGCTTCCCAAGAATGGGTCTGTCTTGGCCCAAGCAGTCAGGGCTACCACAGGCTCAGTCACAGGGGTCACTTAGGAGCAGTTGGGGTCAGGGCAGTGTGTGAGCTCTCTGTCTACCTACTCAGGGCCTCCTCTGCTGTCCCCTGGGTCCCCAGACCTGCCATTCCTGGAATCTCTCTGAGACCATGGTCCCCAAGAGCAGGGACATCTAGGCAGAGCCAGGGCCCCAGCACCTACCAGCAGGGAGGGCAGCACCCCTTACACTGAGGCCGTGCCCCCAGCTTTGAGGTCAAGGTGAGACCCTGGGTTGCACACCGAGCACAGGGGCACAGAGCTGTACCTTTCAGAGATGAGGCAGTGGGGCAAGGTCAGGCCCGGGGACTGGTCTAATGTCACATGATGTGCCAGCACCGAGCTGGGGCGGAACCCAGATTCCCTATCAAGCTCACACCCTCCTGCCAGCCCAGGCTGTGGCCCTGTGCCCAGGGCCCTCCCTCTGCCCCGCCCCTGCTCCTGGGGTGTGATGGGGTCGCTGGTGAGCACTGCTGAGCTACATTATGTCCAGGGGTGTGAGTGAAGGACAGGGAAGGAGCTAAAGGAAGGCCGGTCGCAGGCCACAGGGCTCCCTCTCCTCCCGGGGCCTGGGCAGCAGGCCTGGGCAGTCAGACATCCCCATCAGGCTCATCTGACAAAGTTTCTCCAGTACAGCTTGGCAAAGGGGTATGGGAAAAATGTCCCGTCGCCAGGACAGGGAGGTGCAGGACAGGGGTTCTTGTCACCTGGGAACGGCAGGGATGGGTGACAGGGCCTGAGAGAATCCTCCATGTGTCTGTTTGGCTGGACCCAGCACTAGAGACTGTGTAGGGACCCCCGCAGGGCCCCAAAAGACAGCCTTCCTCACACTTGGCCTGAAACAGGAGCCCTCCCTGTCCTGAACCCCAGGAAACAGACTCCACAGGGGTCATGGGTGGGCTCTGGAGAGCCGAGACTTTCTCCCCTTCAGTGTCTCCATAAAGCTGCCCCTTTCCACAAGGGAAGGGTCTGGATTGGGGGCTATTGCAACAGAGGTACCCCATGATCAATGCTGGTTCCAAATGTACACCCCGAGGTAGAGCCAAGCCCAAGGCCCTTCTGCCACAACCCGGCGGGGGTGGGGGGGGACAGTCAGAGCTGTGTGCACTGCAGGTGGGAGGGGCTCTGCCTGCCTTCTCCAGCCATTGAGCAGCGCTGGAATCACAGCCCATCCATCACTCCTTCTAGAAAAGCCCCCTTTGACCTCGGACCTCAGACAGAGAATCCCAGAGGAGAGGTGTGGATGCTCCCTCAACCCGACTCCTCAGGGGGACTTGAGTTCCCCACCGAGATGCTGTTTCCACCTTAGGAAGCCTGGGATGGAGCTCTGTGAAGACCGCAGTGCGGAACAGCACGGGTGGCCTGGCTCTTGCCTGGTGCAAACAGCTCTGACCACCCACAGGCAGAGGAAAGAGCGAGAGCTCCGGCAAAGAACCCCGAAGCGGACACGGGCTCCAAAGACAGCTTTATTGGACCCACTGAGCTCTGCCTGACGCCCTCGGGGCCGCCTTTCAGGCCACGTCCACATCACTTCTGCCTAGATGACTCCTGCTTCCTCCCCTCCTTTTTATCTTCAGCCACAGCAGAGAGGCTGGCCACAAGGTGAAGAGCTTATTTTTGATCTGGAATTTACAAGTGTCTCGTTTTACTCCCCCACAGGTGGAGCTTGGTCAAGGCCTTCCTTGGGGGCTACTTGCCATTGCTATCCTGGGACACCAGAGGGAGGGCTGGTGGACATCTCCCCGCGGGGCGGCAAGGACAGGAGCCCCAGGTGCCTCTCCGGGCAGCAACCCAGCCAAGCGTGGGGGTGAGGCTGCCTCCAGAGCCTGGGACTGTCCCTCTGACTCGTCCCCTCCCTGGCAGCCTTGGGCAGCACAGCCCTGCCACCCAGCACCCAGCACCCACCTCAATGATGTTCAGCTGCTCCACGCTGGAGGCCACCCTGAACTCAGGGCTGCTCTGGCGGTACAGACTGTCTGCAACACAGAAGCACGCTGTGAACTGGGGGCTGGACTGTCGGGAACACTGATGGGGGAGATCTGGTTGGGGGCTCCCCAAACCCCAGAGTGCCCCATGCAGTGCAGTCCCCAGGGGCCGCTTACCCTGTGCGTCCTCGGGCTCGGGGCTCTCCATTTTGTCCATGAGGTCGTTGGAGCTCCACTTCGTGATGTCCTTGGGGAACATGTCCTCGGAGTCGGACAAGTCCTCTGGGGAGGACAGGGGACCTCAGCAGGAACTGGGGGCCACGCTGGTGCCCCTGCTCCTTGGACTCGAATACCCCTGCTCTCTCCTTCCTTCAGAGGATGGCCACACTGCACACCACTCGGCTTTGTTTTTATATTGTGGCACCAGTCCCATAACGTGAAACGCACCATCTGAGCTGTCTTAAAGAAGCAGTCAGGACATTCACAGCACCGTGCTACCATCACTGCTGTCTAGGTCCCAGCATTTTCATGACCTGGGTGTGGAAACCTCACAGCCGCGAGCAGTCAGTCCTCATGCCTGCCTCCCGCCCCGGCCACTGGTCATCAACCTGCTCTCTCTAGGCCCTCGCCTTTCCTGGGTATTTCTATCAACAGAAACCAATATGTGGTCTTTGAGGATGGGCTCCCTTCACATAGAATCATGTTTTTGAGCTTCATCCATGCTATACAGTATGTCAGTGCTTGAAGCCTTTTAAATCTATCTTTTATCTATTCATCAGCTGATACATACATACATACATATATATATATATATATGAAATATAGGGCAGGGAATTTAGCTCAGTGGTTTTGCTGCCTGCTGCACAAGCACAAGGACCTGAGTTTGATCCCCAGTACCACACAAAAAAAAGAAAGAAATATATATATATATATTTATTTATTTATTTTGCAGTACCAAGGATTTAACCCAAGACCTTTCCACTGTGCTATAGCCTTAGCCCATTTTATATTTTTGATGTCCTGCCTCAGCCTCCCAGAATGGTGGGATTATAGGCACACACCACCATGCCCGGCAGCAGATATCTTTAAACATCTGCCAAGTGCAGTTCAGTGAGGAGTGCTACCTTATTTCTGCCTTTCCGGAACTTCCCTGGGGCGAGGCAGCTGCCCGCCTGGCTCAGTCTCCTGCTGGCCTTCCTCTTCCAGCAGGATGGGCTCCTGGGCCTGCTCTCCCAGGACACTGCTGCTCAGGCATCTCCTGCTCGGCTGCCTCTTCCCTGCCATGGCATTTTCTGCACTAGATGTGTACTTTCCTCTTGTCAGGGATGAGGAGGCAGCCAGGAGGAGGGGCACCAAAGGCACCTCTTCCCCACCCTCCATGAGGCCTGTGCTGCCGAGGTCATTGGCTGCCTGGGGTCATCTGGCCCCAGGGAAAACCAGGTGCCACCTTTGTGCCTGGATGCTGACGCCTCAAGTTTCTTCCCCTTGTGGCTGGCCAGCCACACTTCAGTGGCTCCTCATCCCTCCAGGCATGGCGACAGCACGAGGGCTCTACTGTGCCAGCCCCGCTGTGTACCAGTGGTCATTGAGCCCCACCCTCTGGCAGCCTGCAAAGGGGCAGCCACTGCTCGGACTCAAGTCTGTCCTCACATCTCCAGCACAGGGAGGCGCTGGCAGTGGTGCACCAATTGAGCTTACTTCGGGAGTAGTGGGAAGTGGGCAGCTCAATTATTGCTGCTTGTTGCATTTTCTAAAGTGCCTATACTAGGTGCATATTTAATCTAATTTGCATTTGTTATATTCTTAAAGAAAATGACACATGTACAAAAGAAAGTAAGCACAGAAATTTAGAACACTGTGAATTCTATTTCTCATGGAAATAAATTCATATATGGTAAAACACCTCAGTGTGACTTTCTTTTTTAGGGGGTTCCAGTGAGCATCTCATTCTGCCTGACCTGCAGCATATTCTGACTTCTGGTTAGGATGAGCACAGGCCCAGACCTGAGGTGGCAGCCTGTGTGACATCTCCTCCTCCGTGCCCCAACCCTGTGTCCCATGTTGTTCCCTGGGCCAGCACAGGTATAGGCCACCTTTCCCCAGCTCCCCCAGGAAGGCCCCAGCTGCTTTGGGGAGCTGCCTGCCTACCATGGGCATCGAAGAACTCGTCGTCTGAGCTCTCGTCAGAGTCCCTGGCAATACTCTGCATCCTCCACTCCGAGATGCTGTGGCGGGAAGGGCTGGCTGGAAGGCAAAACCCCACACTGACCACTTGCCTGTGGGGAAGGCCCAGAGGCCATGCTGAGGTGGCCACAGTGGGGAGAGACAATGAACATGTAGCCTTCCTGGGGCTGGGAGGGTTGGCCAGAGGCCGAATGGAGAAAGGGGGGGTGGAGGTTCCCGGGTTCCTCTCCGCAGAAGCTCCGGCCCCTTTCTAAAGAAAGGGTAGTCATGCCAGGGAGAATGTGGGGGTAGGAGGGCATGGGGTGCAAGCCCAGGACACATGCTCAGAAGGCCTGGGTCTGAGCATGAGCAAATCCCTTAAACTGAGCCATGGCAGAGGCAACAACAGGGCTTGGGGGGCGATGGGAAGATGAGTGCCCAGGCTGCATGCTGGAGACCTGCTTCACCCTCTGCCTCAGGATCTGATGCCTCGCAGGCCTCCCCTGGGCCCTGCAGGTGAGTCTGGGGGCCTGCTGGGGAGGGGTCTGGGCCCAGCCTGGCACAGTTGGAGAGAGGAGGGCTCTGCACCTGACCTGCTCAGCTCCGCCATGCCCGCTAGGAAGAGGCGTCCGCAGAGGCAGAGGGCCCAGCAGCACCGGCTACCTCGAGGGAGGGAGAGGAGGGAGGGGACCCTGACTGGAAGGTGGGGACCCTGGCACTGGAGCTCACCTCCCCGCTTGGATGACCGAGAGGACTTGGAGGATGTGGACCACTGCTTCTTCAGCCCCCGCCCGACCAGGGGCTCTCCGCTGCTGCTGCTGGGCTCGGGGGTTGGTCCAGGTGCCTGGTCCTGGTTGGCTGTGTCCTTGGCAAGCTCCACGCCTGCCTCATCCTCGTTGAATTGGGCCATCTTTCGGGACAGCATGAGCTGTGCCTCCCTCTCGAGCTCCCGGATGTTCTCCATGCTCAGCCCGTACCACTCGTCCTGCCAGCACCAGGCCTGCCGGTGGGCCCGCACCATCACCCGCCGCAGGCCTGCAGATAGGAGGGGAGGTCAGGCTCAGCCGTGCCTCAGTTTCCCTGTCTGTGAAACTGGGACTGACTCCTAGACTCACTCTCCAATTAGAGGTGAGGGACCTCCTGGGTAGTGCGTCTCATCAGAAGCCACAGTTAATTTAGGGGGCTCCTTCCCTGGGAAGAAGTGGACAAGACTCCCAAGAATCTCCTGGAGCTTGGCCTGCTTTTCCTGTCCAAACCCATGGAAAATCAAATTGAAGTTCAAAATGGCTTGATCTTCTTCTTCTTCTTCTTTTTAATGCTTTTAATAGAAAATAGTACACATATGAGATAGGGCCTGGGTGTGGTGGTGCACACCTGTAATAGCAGTATTCTGGGAGGCTGAGGCAGGAGGATAAGTTTAAGCCCAGCCTGGGCAATTTACCAACTTAGCAAGACACTCTCCTCCCCAAATAAAGGAAATAGCTAAAGACGTAGCTCAGTGCATAAGCCCTGGGTTCAATCCCCAGTACCAACAAAATGAAACACAACAAACAAGCAAAAAAGAATAGAATATATTATACATATAAAATAGGATAAAGTAGAATTTTGTTAAGGTATGAAGAATAGCAGAGATAACAGGTGGAAAGCAGCATGGGGTGGCCTTGGGCAGTGGGAGTGGGGAGGTGGAGAAAGGGAACACAGGGCCCCCTGGGGTGGAGACCTTGCTGAAGCTCTGGCAGGACTGTGAACACAGGTCCCGGCTCTGACCTTAACTGCTCTCTCGCATGGCCAAACTGCATGGTATGTAAAAGTAAGGCTCACAAAAGCTGCTTAACAAAATACTGAAAAGGGCCAGTGATGTAGCTCAGCAGCACAGTGCCTGCCTGGCAAATGCAAGGTCCTGAGTTCTGTCTCTGGTACCAAAAAAAAAAAAAAAAAAAGGAACAAAACAGCCACATCCACACTGCCCAGCGAAGGAACAGGACGTCCTGGCGGCAGCTGGCCCTCTGCACACCTCTGACACCCTGCGGGTCTGTCCTGGGTTTTACGTTTGCCACTTGGTTTGCTTTTGGCTTTGGCGCGCAGATGTATTCTCCCCGTTATGTGTTGGGGAGGCTGGGCTGGAGTAGAAGTTCACATATACGCGCCACGCTGGTCACACTGTGTATTTTTCTGCCACTTGCTTCTCTTGGTGAGTTTTATCCTCATCTACACCTGTGTAGGGCTGTAGGGCATAGAGTCTACTGCTGTGTGGATTTATGTTTAGAAAACCACATTTTATTTTATTGATTTTTTTCTCCTGCCAGTGACCCTGCCCAAGCCTGAGTGTGGCCTCAGTTTCTCTTCCTGGGCCTGGCAGCTGGTTTCATGAGGCTTCTCCAGGCTGTATAGGGAAGGGCTTCTTGGGGTGCTGGAGGGCTGGGACATGGCACTTCATCGGGGCCCAGGCAGCCATGGGGGCAGCTAAGACCTGTGCCAGCCCCTGGGAGTCATCTCTCCAAGGCCAAAGCTGGGCCCAGCTCATGGGGGTTCACAGGAACAACGTCGTGTGCCATGTTCCACCTCAGTTCTGCACCCTGTGGTCTCATCCTACACCAGCCCTGGAAGACTGTTGTTACTGCACCCATTTCTCAGCGTGGAGGAGACACAGAGCTGCTACGTGGCAGATCCACAAGTGGCCCATTCTCCTTTCTGAGGGCAGGGCTGTCTCAGTGGCTGGGGGTCTCTGCAGTCTAGAAGAATCTGAGCCCAGAGACCCTGCTTCCTGGGACCCTGCTGGGCTGACCTGAGAAGCCACCACATTCAGATTCCTGGAGGTGCAGGAAGGAGGCCCTGGCCAGCCTACCCAAGTACCCTCTTGTCCTCACATCCCCTGTGGGCTGAGGATGTGTGCTCCCATCCTAGAAATGGGGATGGCCACCAGGAGGGCGAAGCCCAGGTTGGCAGCAGGCCTGACTATCGGTCTGTCTCCTGGGGGCCATCCCCCGCTGCCCTGGACCTTGGAGGTGGGTACGTGGGTCCCAGTGGGTGAACCTAGGGAATTGGGAGGCTGTTGAGGCCAATCTAAGCTCTACAGGATTAGACAGAGATTGTATCCCCTCCACGGGATGGGATGTCCTCCTCCTCCTCCTCCCACCTCCCTGGCCCTGGCCATGAGCACTGCAGTAGCCCCACAAGGAAGGGAGCAGTGGGTTGCAGAGGACTGTAATACTGATTATGCCCAAAGCAGGCTGTGAAGAGCTAACCCCACAATTGGCTTGTTCTGAGAAGTGAGTCTGGCCGAAGCCTACATGCCGAGGTCAGAGTAACTCACACCCAAATTCCATTCTCACAGGCGGTGGAACCACTGAACTAAATCCCCAGCCCGACAATGTTCTAATTACAACCATACATTTTGTCTAGTCTGTCCCTAATTCGAGAATGCTTTGTCTTGACCCTTATGAGCCTTGTTCACACACAGATACTACATGTACCTCATCTTTACTCCAATTGATTGCCAATAAAAGTCAGTGTCTGGGACTGGTCAGTGCCTTTGTCAGCTGCACTGGCATTGGACGTCTTAGCACCCTGCTTTCTCTCCTAGTTCTGTCTCAGTGTACCTTTCACTCAGGCCTGCGTCGTATACTAGATAGGTGGGTACTGGCACCTACTGCGAGGACTTTGGTAGTGGGTGACGTGACTGAGAGCCACCCTGGGGGTGGAGCTGACGGCCTGGCCACACCATGCCTCACCCGCCTCCTCACACCCAGGCCCCGCTGGCCACTCATGAAGACCTTTCCCTGGGGATGGACAGGCTGACACCGTTGGTGTGGAGAACGTTTGTACCCAGGGTTGGAGCCGTTTCCTCTATAAGCAACCCGTCACTGTGCAGTCTCCTGGGTCATCTGACAAGTGAGAAGCCTGTGACCAGTAGTGTGACTCTGGTCACCTCTGCTCCTGTGGTTGCACAGGGATGCCTGGGAGCCTCTCTTGGGCCATGACCCCTCAGGGCAGGGGCAGAGCTTCAGCTAGGCTCACCATCTGGGACCCAGGTGTCTGTTCCCAGCTGGTTTCTTGGCAGGTGTGAGAGACTCTGCAGTGCCTGAGCTACTCTGCCACCTGGAATTCCCAGCTAGCAGGTGGGCTACGGAGCCTGGGCCTCCTTGGGGAGAACAAATAAAGGCCTGCTTTCCCCAGGGGCTGCCTGCCAAGGTGGGGTGTGAGCTCCATACTGTCACACACAAACGAGGTCAGGACCATCTCATCTGTGAGGGACAGCATGCACAGTGGGCACGAGGCCAACTTAAACCGAGGGAGCAGACATGGGCTTCGGGTCACCTCTTGGACGTCAAAGGGCAACAGAAGCGCTGGCGGAAAGGCCGAGGCCGAGGCAGGCAGCAGGTGCAGGCCCCAGCGTGCTCACCAGTGTCGTGGATGAACCTCTCGATCTTGGACTGCATGCCCCAGTAGCGGAACTCCACCTTGCACAGCTTGTAGGCGCACATGACAGGCAGGAGCTGCTTCTTAGACTCCTCGATCCAGTGGTCAGACAGGGGCCCCCGGTGGGTCTTGGCCGACTGGAACAGCTTGGGGTCCTCTTCCATCTTGTACTCGTTGGGGGGCACGGGATCCTTGACGATGTCAATGGTATCTGCAGGGACACCCTGTGAATGGTCGTGTCTGCCAACCTCCTCCTCAGTTCCCCAGGCCCCGCACCCCCCAAATCCTCGCAGGGCTCCAGGCTGCACTATGTGGAAGGCACGGTGTCGGGAGTGAGGACGACACTCAGTCATCTCCCTGGCTAGGGAACTCCCCCTTTTCAAGTCACCTCACAGTTTGAGTGCACCCCACTTGGCAAGCAGGTGAGGGAGGTGGTGAGCTGAGGAGAGGTTGGGGAGGTGGTTTCCGTGGGAAGGTGGGTGGGGACAGGTGGGGACAGGTGGGAGAAGGCTGGGAAAAGTGTCCCAGGAAAGGTGGTCTTTCCACTGGAGGATGGAAATGTGAAGCCAAGAATATCCTGGCTGCACTGGCGCTGGACCAAGGGGGACACGGGGGAAGCACTGGCTGTCCACACTCCACATGGGGAAGGTGGTGTAGGTGATGGGAATGCAGCGGGACACGCTGGTTGTTTCTGGGGACCCAGACACAGGGCTCATGTTGGGAGGGACTCAGCAGGCTGATCTGCTTGTTAACCCATCCCAGGCAGAGGACATGGGAAAGCTATGCACACACAGAGGTGTTTTGTCTGACTGAGAAAAGTTTAGTTACCCAAACTTTTAATTAATTGCCAACACATAGTTATTGGAAGATTTCATATGAAAATCCCTATCTTTAGGTTTTCTTAAAAAAAGATTTTAACAAGCTGGTGGTGGTCCATGTCTGTAATTCCAGCACTTGGGAGGCTTGAGGCAGGAGGATTGCAAGTTTGAGGCCAGCCTCAGCAATGTAGCAAGACTTTGTCTCAAAAATTTAAATAAATAAATAAAAAAGAAAGGGGCTGGGGATATCTCAGAGGTAGAGTGCTCCTGGGTTTGATTAATTCCTAGTACCAAGAGAAAAAAAGGGTTAACAAATGGGTCCTGCTTCCTGCACAGCAACAGGGCTGGAGGGGTGGGAAGCGGAACCCACCACTACCTGTGCCACAGCCCCCGCCGCCCGTGGCACTCCGTGTGGCTGTCAGCTGGAGAAGCTTCCCGGGGGGAACAGGGCCCAGCACCGTGTGCATCTCTGGGGCAGGGGAGCCTGTGGGGGGCCCCTAGACTTGGGGGACACACATGAGGCAATAGGAGTAGGCAGCGGGCGCCTGCTGCTCACCGGTCATCAGCTGGCTCTTTTCCCCGGGAGACAGGCTGAACACATCAGGACTGTCCCCAGCGTCGGTTTTGTAAAAAGTTTCGATGTCGATGGAGAACTTCTCCACAAAAGGGCAGGTAAACCTGCGGGAAGGAAGAAGAGCATCCATTGGGTCTGCAGCTTGGCTGGGACACCACAGGGTGGGAGTCAAGTGGGGAGAGGGTGAGGGGGCCGGGTGAGAGCCACGGGCCCATCCTCCCCCTGGACCATCACCCATCCTGAGAATGGCTGCACACGAACAGTGTACTGTGGAGTCAGCAGGATCCAGACCCAGCACTCCCGGGATGGAACACCCACTGCCGAGGAACCAGCTATACCAACAGGGCCAGCCCCTCTCCAAGCTAGAGATGAGCTCTCTGTGGATTCTGCAGCAAGCTCCGGTGGCCCCCCCGCAATGTGGGGAAGCAAGGAAGCCCCAGAGCACTGTGCAAGGGAGGCTTGTCAGGACCCTCAGTAAAGCAGTTGGCTGGTGGGGACAGCCCTTGTCCATCAACCCAGCAGTCTTTTGGGGCACAGAGTAGAGATCCCTTGCTGGGGGGGTATCCCCAAGGAAAGCCCTGCTCAGTGGGATGTAATAAACTGCGGTCACAGCAGCTAAAGGCCTTGGAGGAGCAGAGGAGCTCCGGATCATCTGATCTACCGCAGTTCTCATTTCTTCCCAGCAGGCTGACTGTCCTGGGCTGCTCAGGGAGCCTACAATGAGTTTGGAGCCCTTGAACCTTCCCAGATGAGATTTCTCCAACAGCTGTGGCTCAGTGTATGCAGGAAGTCTGGGAGACATCCTTCTCTCTCCTGTGTGACCACCTGGATCTTCAGGACACCCATCTGGGACAGAGCCTGGTCTCCCTGGGGTGCAGTGGTTGAGCCCCTGGATCTATGCCACCAGGTTCTTGCCCACAGATGCCATGCAGTGGGGGACGCACCTGGTTCGGGTGTAGGGATAGGCATTCCAGGACTCCTCCACCACCCGCAGGGCCGCCTTGGGCAGGATGGAGCGGAACCAGCCAGGGATGTGCATGCCCACGTGGTACACCTTGTGTGTGTACTGCCCGGAGCCGCCAGGACCATCTGTGTAGGGCCGGTTTTCCAGGATCTCCACACCACTGCCTTCACCATAGGTCTCGTTACGGCTCTTCTTCTGTGGGACAAAAGCGCCGAGACAGACATGGGTGGGCAGAGCACTGTACAAGGGAAGGGTCACAGGGACAGAGTCCAGGAGTGGGATGGGAAGAGGGGCTTTCAACTTCCTGTGCCCTTTCACCATCCCCCAAATCTGGATCCAGTCTCCATGTCCCAGTTCCCTTCTGAGCCCCAGCGCGGCACACGCAAGCCACCTACACCTACTCAGGTCTATCCCAGGGTTGGGTGTTCCCAAGATCAGAAACAAGATAAGGATGCCCACCTTCCTGCTTCTACTCAGGGCCGTACTGGACATTCCAGCCACAGCAGTTAGGCGAGAAAAAGAAGAGGCATCCACATTGGAAAGGAAGAAGTAAAACGATCTGTTTGCTGATGGCACCATCCATATACAGAAAATCCTACATTATGTCCCCTAAACCTATTAGACCTAATAAAGGAATTCAGCAAAGTTGCAAGGTACAAAACCAACACACACAAATGAACACAGAAGAAAAAATTTAAAAAATAAATCGCACTTACAATAGGATCTGAAAGAATAAATTCTTAGAAATAAATTTAGCCAAGGAAATAAAAAACTTGTACACTAATAACTATAAAATTGAGAGTCAAGAAACAAACCGTATGGGTTGGGGATTTAGCTCAGTGGTTTCACTGCCTGCTGCGCAAGTGCAAGGACCCGAGTTCGATCCCCAGTACCCCAAAAAAAGAAAAAAAGAAAAAAAGACATAAACCATATATCTATTGTTATTACTGTCAGTATTATTATGTCTTAGTGAGACTCTATCTCAAAAATATAAAATAAAGGGCTGGGAGCTGGGGGTGGTGGCGTATGCCTGTGATCTCAGCACGTGGGAGGCTGAGGCAGGAGGATCACCACAAGTTTGAGGCCAGCCTGGACTACATAGTGAGTTCAAGCCCAGTCTGAACTACATAGCAAGATCCTGTTTCAAAAAATAAAAAATAAACTAAAGGGCTGAGGATGTAGCTCTGTATAAAGGCCCTGTGTTCAATCCCTAGTACTGCAAAAAGAAAAAAAAAAAAGGAAAGAAAGAAATTCAACATCATTACAGCACTAGTCTTCAGGAAAATGCAAAGCAAAACCACAGAGAGATCTACTCATTTTGGGGGTGACTTGCACGTGCTAAGCACATGCAGTCCCACAACTGTCCCAGCCCTGCATTAGTGGGTAGTGATGGCTGCTCATGCTGTGCATGCGCCACATGGGGTTGGGTGGCACACGGGCTGCAGGCCAGAGACCTCTATTCTCAGGACCCCGGGGCTGAGGAGCCGAGCGCGGGTTTGTCGGGGCCCGAGCATCCTGTCTCTAGACCTGGTGCCGCTCACCCGGCTGTGTCACTTGCTAGGAGCCCACCGAGGCAGGCATGCTGACACCCATGTTTTTCTCTGTGTGTAAACACTGGAATGACATGGCAGAGTGAGGAGGAAATAGGGCAGAGGTCTCCAGGCTCCTTCAGGCCAGGCCACTGCAGACCTGGCCCCATGCCACACTCCAACACAGCTCATCTTGCCCCTAGAAGCTGGCTCTGGGCTTCCAAAGAGGAGTGATGGTCCCTCTCTCCCTTGGGAGTCACCAGGCTTCTGCTTTGTCCCAGCCTCGGTGGGGAGGCCTTCCTGGCTTTGGTGCAGTCTATAGCTCACCCTCAAACTGCTCTGTTCTCCCCACTCCTCTGTGTGGACGCTGAGGCACAGTGCTGGAGCCAGGTCACTTGAGGTGATAGCCAGGTCTCCCAGGCCACAAGTGGCTGGGACAGTGTGGGGGCAGAGAGGAAGCTGCAGAGCCCTGAATCTCAGGCCCCTGTGTGACCACTGGGTCCCTCCCCTCCCTGATGGGGCCGGGCCATGGCTGAAGGAGGGGACTGGTTAGCACTGCGTCCATACTCAGGGGCCACAGGAGCCCTTCCACCTCCCACCAGGGCCCCAGCAGCCTGGCTCTGATATGTATTTCTGATACCCAGGCCACTGGGCGGGACTCAGTTTCTCAGTTGAGCTGTGGCCTCTCCTGACTACCAGCCTAACATGCAGTCTACTCCATGGCTGAGGGAGGCAGGTAGCTCACAGCATGGATGGGCTGGGCAGGTGCAGGCTGCTTTCACTGGAGGGAGGGGACCCTGGGAGGATGGGATTCATGTCCTGGACTTGGCGTGAGTCTCCAGACTGAGGTTTGTGACCTTGTGCTGGGCCTGGGCACTGAAGCTGCCACTCAAGTTATCAGTGTGTGGCATGCATGTGTGAGTGTGCAGGGGCCAAGGGTCCATGGATTCCAGGCTCTTCTGGGAAGAGTAGAAGAAAAGTGTGCTTAGGGCTGTCTCTAGAGAAAAGGACTCCACGGCAAAGACTCGAGCTGGAAAGGACACTTGCAATAAATACATCCTTGAGGTGTACACGGGGAAACTGAGGGCCAGGGAGAAGAGGCAGGTGTGAGGCCACACAGCCAGAGGGCTAGGGCAGCCAGGGAGGTGGCAGGGATTCTGGCAGAACCCTGGCAGCACAGAGGCTTGGAAACTCCCCAAAGGATACAGCTTTCTCACTGGCTGCCTCTGACAGCTTATTAAAGTTATGTTCTCCTAACCATAAGAGCTAAAACTATAAAACTCTTAGAAGAAAACAAGCATAAATCTTTACAACCTTGGATTAGGCAATGGTTTCAGAACCATGACACCAAACGCAGTAGCAATGAAAGGAAAACAGATAAACCAGACTTCATCAAAATCAACAACTTTTCTGTTTCAAAGGTATTTACAAAGAAGCAAAAAGACAACCTACAAAACAGGAGATTTTCATCAATACATTTGAGGGCCGGGATGTACCTCAGTGGTGCTGCGCCTGCCTGGCAGTGCAAGGTTCTGAGTTGGATACCCAGTACCACACACACACACACACACACACACAAATAATAATAATAATAATACATTTGATGTTAGGAACTTGTGCCCAAAATACACAGAGATCTCCTACAACTCAACACCCAGTGGCCAATAAGCACCTGAAAAGATGCTCAAAGCACTGTCATTAGGGAAATGCAAGCCCAACCCACCAGGAGCTACAGGACTCCATATGCACTATGATGGTTAAAAAGACAACAGCAAGTGCTGATAGGGAGAAACTGGAACCCTCGAAATTGCTGGTGGGAACCTGCGGAGTGGCAGCGTGTTGTGGAAAATAGGTTGGTGGTTCCTCAAGAAGTTAAACAGTCAGGCATGGTAGCACAAAACCCTAATCCCAACGACTTGGAGGCTAAGATGAGGATCACAAATCTGAGGCCAGCCTATCAGCAAGACCTTGTCTTAAAACAAAAAATGAAAAGGGCTGGGGATGTGGCTCTGCACTCCCTGGGTTCAATCCTCAGAACAATCAATTAATTGATCAATCAATTGATTAATCAATCAAATTAAACTACATGACCCAGCAATTCCACTCCCAGGCATATACTTTCTAAAAAGGAAAACATATGTCTATACCAAAATGTATAGATGAAATTTCCTCACAGTAGCCAAAAGGTAGAAACAATACAAATGTCCATAAATAGATGAATGGATAAGCAAATGTGTTATCAAACAAGAGAAAATGATTCAGCTGTAAAGAGGAATCAAGTGCTGATACTTGCTACAATGTACGTGTTAAGTGACAGAAATTAGACACAAAAGGCTACATGTCTTGTGATTCCACTGATATGAAATGGGATTGAAAGCAAGGAGGTATTGCTGAGGGCTAGGGTGAGACTGGAGAGAGAGTGGTTCCTTTCTGGGGAAGCACAAACATTCTAAAATCGACTGTGGTGATGGCACAGCTCTGAGAATACACTAACAGCCACTGTCCCGGACACTAACTGGGTGAATCATGTGGCCTGTGACTTATAGTGTAACAAAGCTGAATAAAACAAAGCAAACAAAAACCTTCCTCTTATATTCACTGAGATTTAAGAGAGATCAAATGTGGGGACCATGAAAGGGCTTGGTGACTATGTGACAGATAGGACACCCCTAAGAGTCTCTACCACAAAGGTCCTTTCCAGTGTCCAAAAGGTTAGTTTTCTGCTTAGGCAGAAAGCCTCATGTTGGAGGGGCTGGTGACGTTAAGCCCAGAACCTGTTTCTACGGTTTCCGTGGTGACACAACACTGACAAGGCTATCTTGGGTCAACTTCCTGAACAGCAGTTGTGTGCCGCATGGCCACACACTCGTCACCCAACCCTAAGGGCACACACCTATGTACACAGATGGATGCCCACACGGCTATTCCCAATGCACTGCCTCACTTCTGGCCATGGCCCTTTTCAGGGCTCCATGGCCCAGGGTGGCAGTCTCCTTCACAAACAAGAAGACCCCAGTGAGGCCGCAGATGGCAACTAAAGATGTGTGCCACCTTTCCTCTTTCAAAAAGCTGGGCTGTGGACCAGATCCGACACTTTCTGTGCTCCTGCTTCTACAGCAGCTTCACATCTGCGGTGGTCCCAACACTTTGCACTTCCACCTTGTCTTTGAGTCCCCGCGCCACCCCCTCAAGCAAGGGCAGCACTGCCTTGATTCCACCATGCAGACAGAAGGTGGAGGCTGAGACAGATGGTGACTTGTCCTGGCTACACAGCTCTGGATGGCAGAGTAGGCCTCGAACCTGTGGGTCCCAGGGCCCCACTCAGCCCACAGCACTGGCTGCCTCAAGGAAAACTTCCAGCCTGTGGCAGGAATTTGGTAAATACCCACTAAAGAGATAAATGGGTTCTTAACTGAACTCTGGCCAGCTTCCTCTCAGCCTGGACAAGTCACCTCTGTGTTGTCTCAGTTTCTAAAAGTACAGGTGGAAATGGGGCTACCCACCTGCCCAAATCCTGGCTTGGAGGATGAAATGTCCCCCTCCCTTCAAGTTTGTGTCCACCTGTAACCTCAGTGTGCTGTCTGGAAATAGGGTCTTTGATGTGTGAGTGGCTTGATGCTGTCATAAGCCGAGAGATAGTAGGAGCCACCAGAAGCTGAAGGAAACAAGGAAAGATTCCCCTGCCCCAAGAGCCCGTGGAGGGAGCGCTGCCCTGTGACATCTTGGCCTCTTAAATTGTAAGAACAAAGTTCTGTTCTTTTCAAGCCACCTAGGTTTGCTATGACACCGGGGAGCAAATATATGTGCGGTGCCAGGAAGCTCAGTGGGGACATGTGCAGCCCAGGGGCCAAGGTCCCTGCAGGAGCCTCTGAAGGTTGAGGTGGGTGCCCTGGCTGCCAGGAAGCCAGGGGTGCATAAGAGACACGGAGAGCTGGAGAGGCCAGGGAAGGGGTGAGGGGGCCTTCTACCCCGGGTCACAGGAAATTGGGGGGAATGTGTAAAAGTCTCCTGCCTGCTCAGACTCAAGGCCCTCTGGGAAAAGCCATCCCTCCGAAGGCTCTAGGGAAGAGCCTCCATGCCTCCCAGCCATCCTTGGGGTCCCTGGCTTGTGGCTGCATCTCTCTGATTTCTGCCTCCACCATCCCTCTGTCCTCTCTTCTTACAGGACAGCGGCTATGCAATTTCGGGCTCACACTGAATCCAGGATGCTCTCATCTCAATATCCTTAACCAATTACAAATGCAAGGACCCTTGTTCCAAATAAGGTCATGGTCTGAGGTCACAGGGGACCTG
Organism: Heterocephalus glaber; assembly: GCF_053883595.1. Lineage (NCBI taxonomy): Eukaryota > Metazoa > Chordata > Mammalia > Rodentia > Bathyergidae > Heterocephalus > Heterocephalus glaber. Next base: position 22,745,029 of record NW_028258412.1, read on the forward strand.
GATGTGGAGGGGAAGCACAGCCGGGCAAGCACCAGTACAGCCTCTAAGACACTGGCCTGCCTGCTGGTGTCCACCTGCCCCCTCGGCGGGGCCTCGCCACCTCCACCCACACAAGCCTTGAGTCTCCAGGCATTTCCCCAGTGTGCGGTGACCACAGAAAGACCACATCCCCCCACCTGGCCATCTGCAAGGTCACCTTGATCTTTATGTGTATGTGAGAGTGTTTGATGGGGGGGCCTGTGAGGCGGGGGTGGAGGGCAGCTCTGCCCTAAGCCTGTACAGCTGACTTCAGAGGAGGTGAGAGCTGGGGTGCCTAGGGGATCTTACAGTGCTCAAAGTAGGAAAAAGGCAGACAGCTACTGCTCCAGACAGGCATCAGGGCCAGCTGCGCACCACGGATGAGTTCCTTGACATCTTATCCGTAAGGGGAGAGGATACCACCTATTCTTCAGGCTGTCATGAGGATCCAAGCAGGTGACATGTCTCGGGCTCAGGGCACCCGGACTGCTGTCATCCCTGGGCAATGGTCACGGCTGGCCATGACCACTCATGGGGGTTGGCACTCAGGGTGCAAGGGCCACAGCTGGTACTGGGAGAGCACTGGCTCCACAGTGCATAACCCCAGACAGCACTTTGGGCCTCTGTGCTGTAGGCGCAGTTAAGACTGGTAAAATGAGCCAATGGGCTCTGTCCCCACTATCACTAAGACCTTTGGACAGCCCTCCTCAGGCTGACCCTGGGTCCTCACTGGCATGGTGGTGGAGGGGGCGGCTTGCCCTCGGATGGGTGCGGATCAGTCATGCCATGTGGGAGCAGGCTCTTCTCAGATCACCCTGCTCTCTGCCTGGACAGGAAGCCACCCTGGCCCCTGCCAGCTGGTCCTGCAAGCAGAGCTATGGCAGCTCCCTCTGAGACTGTGTCAGCAGAGACAGGGCAGGCTCCCTTGGGGCTGATGAAAAGGGAAAGACCAGGCCAGAAACCCCCCACAAGCAGCTGCTCTAGGAGCTGTCCAGGGTCCTGGCGGAGCACCTTGGATTGCTCACGAGCAGCGAACGCTGGCAGCACCTCTTTGGCAGACAGTCTGCCAGACAGGCCAGCTGTTTCTTTTTAAACCTAACACCGGTGCACCAAATCCAACTTCAGTGTAGCGCTAGCTGTGCCTGCGTTCACAGCCTTACAGGGGTGGCTAGTTCAGAGGAAGGCCTCCTCCCAGCTGCCACCCAGCTGTGGGCAGCACAGTGGGAAATAAACTGAGCCTCTTTGCTGCTTTCCATGAAAACACAGCTGCCCATAAGGTCTGGCACAAAACGTTTGGACTCCTGGAACATCTGCCTGGAGCCTATGTGCAGACCCTTTTCTAGCCCTGGCTACTCTTGACTGAAGGTCACTTGGCTACATCTGTGCCATCTCCCTGGACATGATGGACACACTTTATTCACCCTCAGACAGGGTGGAGAAAAGCCCAGTGAACCCAACTCACCGTTGTAACAGCACTGCTGACGTATGGGGGCTGTACACTGAGCCATACACACATGGTCCTGCATACCTTGAGCACATCACCCATAGTGACACCACTCCCAGAAACTCAGGGTCCAGAGGCGAGGAAGACAAAGGATAGAGCAGGAGCAGAGGGAGCTGGGTTGAGCCACAGACAGCCACAGGCCATGGGGCTGGGAAGAGTGAATGCCAAGGCCCTGGAATGGCAGGCTGCTGGCTGGAGGAGCCCTTGTAGGCCCGACCTCACTCTGAAGACAGGAATCTGGTGTGAGTGGGGGACACAGGTAAGTGCCTGAGATGCCCCACCTGCCCTGCCCTGCCCTCAGCTGCCAGCCCCTGCCCACACCACTCCCTCCCAGGTCCCTCTCAGAGGAGGCTGCAGGGTGGGAGGTGGAGGCTCAGGAGGCCTTGGGCAATGCTGAGGGCACTGACTCCTCGGAGCACTGCCGCCTGCTCCCTGCTCTGGGTGGAGGCCTCCTGTCCTCTCCCACTGTCCCCTCCACACATAACCCCCTCATCACTGAGGCCGGCAGCAGCTTCCCCCAGCCCTACCAGGAGAGTCAGAGCTCTCCAGGGCCAGAGGGGCCACCTGCCCACCTGGCAGAAGCTGAGTTCCAACCCTGGCTCAGAGGCCACAGTTTTCCAATCTGTAAGACAGAAAATTGACTTTTCAGTACCCATTAGGACCGATGTTCTGAGAGGCGAGCTTATGTTCCAGATAGAGAAACCAAGACTTGAGAGGTTCAATTGCTTGTTCACTAGAGCTGGAACTCAAGTTGTGGCCTAAAAACCACACTTTCTCCACAGACCATGATTCCTGAGTGTGCTGTAGCCTGGAAATAGATCACACCTCAACCCCAGCCGGGTCTACACACATCTGCCTGGGACCCCTTCACTCACACCTGGCTTCAATGCCTTCCCTAGGCAGAGATCCAACACTGCTTGCCTTCCCTCAGAGGTGGGCCAGAAGGAGGGGCTGGAGACCACCATTACTCACCTGGGCAGGGCCTGGGACTCCAGAGAGACCTGGTCTCAGAGGAAGTGGCTGCACTGGCACTGACACTGCGTCATGTCACAGCAGGCCTTGGGCCTGGGGGCCCCTCAAAGGCTGATGGGAACTAGGGTATGACTGTGCATGTGTGTCTGTGGAGATGCACTGTGGGTATGTACTGTAGCCATGGCCCCAGGTGTGCTGCACTGGGCAGAACGATGCCTTTCCTGGTGACACCTGGCTGGATTCACCTTTCCAGTTGAGGAAAGCAGACTGGGCACATGTGCTTGCTCACCAGAAGGAGCACAAGAAAAGACTCCAGAGGCCCAGGGCCTCCTAATGAGTCCAGCTGGCACTCAGAGGCTGCGCTGGCTCTGGTCAGCTGTGAGGCACTGTGTCAACACTCAGAATCTGCAAGGTGTGGGGCATCTCCATTTACCACAATCCTAGTCTGCAGCTTGACATTCATCAAAAGATGCTACTAGTGCTGACCCAGAGGGCAGGGCTGGGCTGTGCAGAGCAGAGGAAGGGCTAGGCACTGCACAGTGTCATGGGTTGCTATCAGTTATGGTCATGGGAGGCATAGGATGTGGGAGATGGCAGGTGTTTGGAGGGGCCCCAAGTCAGTTGACTCTGTTCAGGAAGAGCTTTGGGAAACCCTGAGGCTGGAGCTCTGCGCTCCAACCCTGAGCATCTACTCCAAGGGGCCAGGTGCAGCTGGGATGCTGCCCACTGTGGCAGGGGGCTCACCCCTGGGGCAGGAGCCGAGAATAAACAGCACTGCGGCAGATGAAGCTGGTCCTTGAACGGGCTGAACTATTTCTAGAGTGCTCAGAGCCTGGGCCTGATTTAAGCCTCTTCCTTCCTCTTCCCTCTCTCTAGAAATAATTAAGGGGTAAGTGGTTCAAGAGGGAATTGAGTGGCGCTTCTGAAGTAGCTCAAAGCAAACAAGCCCCCAGAGAGGCCAGGGCACCTCCCCTCTCTTCTCAGCCAAGCCACCCATGTGGGGAGCCTGGCTACACCCTAGTAGCTTTATCTAGCTCCTCCAGGCAGGAGCTGGGCCTCTAGGCTCTGGTGGGGGCTCATAATCCTTTTCTGACTGGGAGGGAGGTCAAACCCACCAGGCACACCCGGGAAGGAGAGGTGGGGGTGCCCCCATGCTGGCAGCAGCTCAGCATGATGCTCTGACCCGGTGGCTGTGCAGCAAGAAGCAGGTCTGAGACGGGCCCCACTTGGTGACAGGAACTAGAGGCCCCGAAGTGCCCAGAGGAGACAGCCAGGCTGACGGCTGTTCGGGATCAGTGTTGGAGGCACTGAGGCCTGCAGCTTGGAGGCCGCTGCCAGGCTGGGCATAGGGCTGGCCCTGGACCGAGCAGGAGGCTGGCCAGAGAGCCTCTGCAGAGCGAGGACCCCAGCCAGGGCCCCAGCATGTGGGAACAGTGGCCCTGTCTGGTGTCTGGGACAGAAGCACCCTGGATCCTGGGGCTCTGGACCTAAGTCTAGGCTGGCAAGGCCCTGAGGAGGAAAACTAGCAATGTCTCCTGGCAGTGGGTGAGAGTCTGGCTCCTCACAGAAACTCATCCTCACACTCGTGAGACTGCACACCAGCTGCCACACTGTGGGCAGCATGCGAGCCCAGGAGGCAGGGTGCATGCTCCTGGGCAAGCTGTTCAGCCTGTCTGTCCTCCTCTGAAGGTAAGCAAAAGGGCACCATGCTCTTGTTAAACTCATAATCCTAACAAGCTGCAGCCTCAGTTTCCCTGGACTTTATAGGCAGGCCTTGTGCTGAAGCAGTGACAATGGCCAGTCCTGGGAAAGAAGGCGGGGGCATAGAATAAAGAGAAACAGGTGCAAGAAATAAAGTCAGCAGGCTGAGCCCCCTCAGTGTAGAGCAATCAGCTCTGCTTGTGTCACCAGATACAGGCGGCATCTCTGTATCCTAGCAGGACAGCAACCTCAAGTTTGGTTTCTGTTCAATCCAACATGCATTTCCTGCCTATTAGGTGAGGTGCTATGGACTGCATATTGTGTCCCCATCCCAGATTCTGTGTTGAAGTTCTGATACCCGATGCGATGATATTTGGAGAAGTGACCTTTGGGAAATAATTAGGCTTAGATGAGGTTAGAACAGTCCTCACTGGAAACCGAAGCCAACAGACCAATCTGGGACTGTGACCTCACTGAAAGTGAGTCTCCAATGTTCAGGCCCCCAGGCTATGAGGCTTTTTGAAAGCAGCCTGAGCTAAGATCTGGGGATGATAAGTGGTTACTGAGGTGATAAGAGCATCAGCATTGTAGGGGCCAGGAATGTGGGGACAGGAACAGCCCAATGCCACATCCATCCACAGAGTGCCAGCGCAGCTCAGAGAGTGGTTAGAATCCCAGCCAGCCAGCCAGCCTTGCCCTCCACCCACCTGAATCATGTACAGTTGGGCGATGCGGTACTCCTCCACGGTCATCGGCAGAGGGATCCGATACTCCTTTATAATCATCTTGGAGTCCAGGCCTTCCCGACAATGGGGAACTGCAAGTGGGGACTTCTAGGCGAGGTTCCTTAAATTACCATGGCAGAATTCACCAAGGCTCCCTGAGAGAGAAAGAACAGGACAGTCACTTTCTACAAGGCATGGTGGCTATGACAGCACAGAGGAGAATCTTGTTCTAGACCTAAGGCTAGGATTCTGGGGCTGGGGATTTAGCTCAGTGGTTTCACCGCCTGCTGTGCAAGCACAAGGACCCGAGTTTGATCCCCGGTACAAAAAAAAAAGAAAAGAATATATCTGATGATTTGTACCTAAAGCAACCAAATTACAAAGACCAACAAGCATGCTTTGGTGCCCGGAGGAGACATTCTGCCAGTTACCAAGAAAACCACCTATTGTCAACCATGCCCTGGTGGCTGAGGCTTTGCTGTCAGTGTCTTATGGCTACTTCCAGAGGTTTCTCATTATTCACTGGCACTGAGTGAGGCTTATGTGATGGGGGGGGGTGTGTGTCACAGAATTAGGATAGTATTTTAGAAAGACCACTCTGCCTGGAAGGCTAAGGCAGGAAGATCACAAGTTCAAGGCCAGCCTGGACAACTTAGCAAGACACTATCCTAATGGGGCCGGGGATTTAGCTCAGTGGTTCCGGTGCCTGCCTTGCAAGCGCAAGGTCCCGAGTTCGATCCCTGGTACCCCCCCCCCAAAAAAAGACACTATCTTAAAATAAAAAGGGGTTGAGGAGGTAGCTCACCACTCCCTGGATTCAACCCTCAGTACCACAAAAAAGACCAGGGACTTCTGGTGACCTGGACAGGACACCGGCTAAGTGATAAGAGAGGCTGGCCAATCAGGCGTCCTCCCCAGGCCTCCCACCTACACATGGTCTGTAAACATCACCAGGCACTAAAGCATCAATGGCTTTTTAACAAGACTAGGAAAGGCATATTTAACAGAACTCTCAGAAGGTCGGGATTTAGAGCTGAAGGAAATATGACACCTAGGGAGAGAGATGGAGGTGCTCCATAAATGGATCTAAGTGGTCCCTGCATTAGCCTAAAATGACTCATACTGTCATCTTCGCGACACATAGGAGCATCAGCCCGAAGCCCACTGGGCCCCAAAATCCAAGTCTCACATCCTATTGCTTTAAATATAGTCCAAATAAAGATCTTTTCAGCCAAGTACAGCCTGTTTTAAATACCCTATGGAACTGCAGCTTACGTCGCTGGGCATAGAGAAGAAAATCCTGGAGCTGCCCAAGACCCCAGCCCCCTCTGTCCCCTCTGTCGGCGGAGCTCTGGAGCTGAGACCCATCATCATGGGGCTGAGGGACATCACCAGGACACACGGGCTCCCTCTGGTGGCCGTTTCCGGAGGTCCAGTCCCTTTCTCCCTGGAGCGGTCACTGCTGCACTCTTACTGGGAGGGACTTTCCTGCCCCTGCCTCCCTATTAAAGCCCTTGATACTGCTGTTCATGGTCCTCTCTGCTCCCTAGTCAGCCTCAAATCCCTGACCTTACTATGGAGGGAAGGGGCTGAACCCACAACCACTGCAGCCTTTCTTTGAGGTCAGCACTCTCACTGACCGGGAGTATGTGGGTTTGGGGCTGAGAGGTGGGCTGAGGCCAACCTCAGCCCACATGCTGTGCTCAAGTCTGGCTGGACACTGAGGTCCTGGGGGTGGCGAGGGACAGCCCGACAGCCCCGGGCCACACCTCGTCCCATGGGAAAGTGAGAAATGGGCCCTGCTGGGCCGGAGTACCAGGGGATCCCAGTCTGACAGCTGGGTGCACGTCCATCTGGCCATGGCTAGGGAAACTCCTTACACACACGGAGCAGAGAACCCCATACTGGGGAGGGGTTGGATGGAATTAGAAGTAGACATGGGAAAGAAAAACTGAGGTCCAACAGGGAGGCTTCCAGAGCTTTTCCCTGTGTTCTTCAGCTCCAGGGTCTCTGGCCTGGAAGGTGGATGGAAGCCACTGCAGGGGGAGCGGCACGTGGCACCTACACTGGAGTCTGTGGGCCCTGCGGTGTTATCCCTCATGCAGTGCTCCTCAGTGAGCTTGTCTGTCCTGTTTCTGAATCCAAGTCAGGAGGGGTCAGACGCCCTCTCCAGATGTTCCTGGAAACCCCAGGGGCCAGGCCCTCTTCCCTCTCAGGTCCCACCCACTCCCCGGGAGTGGTGTCCAGGAGCATGTGCACCCCCATCAGATCATCCTGTGTCCCTGGCCCAGGCTAGGGGTGAGATGGCACTGGGCTGAGCATATCCCTTGATGGCCTCTGTCTCCTCCCACGATCAACAGGGATGGAACTGCAGAGCCTGGCCAGCACCAGACACCAGCATGGGTCCCAGATTTCAGAGGTTCTGTGAGCACGTGTGTAGAAGAGTCCACAAGGACCCCTCCAGGACACCTTCTAGGTGAGCCGTGATCACACAAATGGTGTCCATGCCTCCACGTGCAGGCAGAGAGGACACAAAGCCAGAGGGCCCAGAGGCCCCTTGGTGGCGTCAACCCCCCTGGGGGGAGCTGGGCTAGTGGCAAAGCTTAGGGCTGACCAGGGGGCAGCTGCACAGCCATTCCGAGGACCAAAATCAGACAACACGGAAGTGTAGGACACAATTCCATCTTCGGCTGGGTTGGAGGAAAGGGATTGTGCTTCTGCCCACAAGGAACCAGAGAGTGAGGGAGGTAAGCGGGAGGCAGGCGGACACGTTGAGAGGAGGGAACAAAAAATAGTCCAGTGCAGTTACGGTTAAATGCACAGTGACTAATAGCAACAGAGAGGACTCGACTTCAAGAGTGATGCAAAGTATGACAGGAACGCACAGCTTGGAGTTCCCGCTTGACCAAGCCTCTGCTAGCTGGGTGGGCTCCTGGGAGGAGTGGCTGTACTGGCTGGTCTCCCCATGTATCAAGTGGGGCTAAGACACCCAACTTCCAGAGTTACTGTGAGTGTCACTAAAACAGCTAGGTACAGGGGGAGGGCTCCCCAGGTGCTGGGGGACTCTGGGCTTCCTGAGTCATGGGGCTCTGCTCAGCAGAGCTTCGAGCAGTGTGAGGAGGACACACTCAAGCAGAAGGAACAGCAAGAGCCAAGACCCCGAGGCACGTGTGTGCCTCACCACCACATCCTCCCAGTGGCACATCCCCAGCAGGGCCATACTGTGTCCTGAGGAGACGGGGCTGGTGTGTCTACCCACAGGCCTGTGAGGGTCAATGCCAGGTGTGGGGCAGAGTATGTGAGCCCAGACTGTCCCTGGCTTCCAGAGTGTCCCTTTCCCTGCGGGGAGAAGAGACACGGCAGACAAGGAAGCAGCATCAGGTGCCACACTTCCACGCCAAAGCCCATATGGTCCTGAGAACCGGCTGTGCGAGGGCTTGCACTCTTTCCCTCAGGGAAGGCTTTGGCCCTCGGCACTCTCTCAGGACCCCCACCCCTTCCCCCAGGAGCAGAGCTTGGGAAATGGCTCTGATTTCTGAGCGTTGGCCATTTTGAAATCCTTTCTAGGAGCTCATGGTTTTTACATTTTTCTTTGAGACAAGGTTTGGTTATGTAGTTCAGGCTGGCCTTGGACTCATGTTGATCCTCCTGCCTCAGCCTCCTGAGTGCTGGGATTACAGGTATGTGCCACCACACCAGGCTAGGAGCTCATGCTGAAGGTGCCAACAAGCCCTGGCCTTTCCTTATTCGGGAAGAGAGTGGGCCTGCTCCTCCCTAGCTGGGCCAGCACTGGTGTGCCCGGTGTCCTGGAGGTGGCCAGTAGGAGCACTTCTGTTCCACTCTCCTCACTTGAAAATGAGGAAAGACAGGGAGAGACAGGGAGAGAGCAGTCACATGGGTGGTAAAACAAGATGGCTATACCGCAAGCCCCAGCCCTGTTCCAGGACATCTGAGCTGGTGGGAAGGACTGGCTGAGTTAACACCTGCTACCTCGGATCCCCAGTAAATATCATGACCCTCTCTGTGGAATAGTGAGGTCAGGGGTGGGAATGTAACCCAGCGAGGGGTGAAGAGTCTCCCTGTCTTTTGGTTGTTTTGCTTTTTATCAGTGTCACACACATACAAAAAGGGGTATGTGTATTTTATAGGTAGGAATTTTCACCAACTGCACCAGCACATATATCAAGAAATAGAAGGCTGGGACTGGGGGTGTAGCTCAGTGTAGAGTGCTTGCCTAGCATGTGCAAGGTCCTTCCCGCCCCCCCCCCCCAACAATCCTGCCTTTGTCCGTTGTTTTTTTAACTTTATATTAGGTTGGAGCCTATGAACTGTCAATATTTATCCTTGCTTGACCCAGAGGATGAGCTCATACAAAATCATATTGTATGGGTTCTTTCCTGTCTGGCTTCTTGAGTCAATGTTATGTTCACAGGATCCATCCAAGTTCCTACACACTGTAGATTTTTCATTCTTACTGCTGTATGACTGATATTACCTCTCTCTCTCCCTCTCCCTCTCCCTCTGTGGTGGGACTGGGAATTGAACCCAGGGCCTTCACACTGAGCTACATCCCCAGCCCTTTCTTTTATTTTTTATTTTGAGACAGGGTCTTGCTAAGTGGCTAAATTGCCCAGTCTGGGCTTGAACTTGCAATCTTCCTACTTCAGCCTCCCAGAGATCTTGGATAACAGGCACGTACCACCATGCCTGGCTATCCATTCTATCTTGGTGGGCATGTGGGAGATTTCTGGCTTGGGACAGATGTGGGCAGTGGTACCGTAGATTATCAAGTATGTGCAAAGATGCAGCTCTATAGTGCAGAGAGTAAGAGGTGTCAGTGCTGACAGGAGATCACGCCAGCCCGCCACTTCCACAACAGAACCCAGTTTTCCAGCTATGGGAGACTCCAGGAGTGAAGCAGGGCTGGTGAGGAGGAGGAAGCAGAGGGGAATGGGTCAGAACACAGATGGTCAAGGGCCTAAAGAGCTTTGCTGTGAGCCACAGTGACCTCATGCTTCTGAACTCTGAGAGGGATGGAGTTCCAGGAATTATGGCTCGGGGAAGAAACTTTTCCAGACCCCAATCCCAGAATGAGCTACAAATTATTTTGGATGACTCTCCATGTTCTCCACACTGCAAGTTACGGTAACGATCAGGAAGGAGCCTATGTGGTCCTATGCATCAAAGACAATGCACATCACAGAGAAGCAGTGGGATACAAAGAGTTCTCCACAAAGGTTATAGGTACAGTCTCTTAAAGGTGGTGGGCAGAGAAAGAAAAGACACAGAAATTTGGTAAATGTGCTGCCAAAGTGAGCATATAATACATGGAAATTCGCCACCCCCTTACCGGGGATCGAACTCAGGACCTTGCGCTTTCAAGGCAGGCATGGTGCCACTGAGCTCAATCCCTGACAACACATGGAAATTTTAAAAAGAAATTCTTTGACAACAGACATGAAGGCTGAAAGGTAAGTTGGCTGACTCTGACAGAAAAGGGAAAGGAAAATAAAAACATTGCAAATGTTTTTAAAAAGCTACATTGCCCAGCACTCAGTAGAGGCATGAGGATTGCTGAGAATTTGAGGCCAGCCTGGGCTGCATAGTGAGTTCATGGCCAGCCTGAACTACATAGCCAGATGCTGTCTCAAAATAAATAAATAAATCCAGGAATAAACAGATGAAACATAACATGAACAACTAGAAATGTGGTGGACAGGTTTGAGGAAACAACACAAAATTAAATGGAGAAGACAACAAAATGACAGATCTAAAGCCAAAAAGAAATTGCGCACTTGTAAGGCTGAGGAAGGAGGATCACTGTGTTTGAGGCCAGCCTGGGGTACACAGTAAGTTCAGGACCAGCATGAACTACATAGTGAGATCCTGTTTCAAAAAAACAAACAACAACAACAAACCACTGGGCATGGTGGCACACACCCATAACCTCAGCACTCTGGAGGCTGAGGCAGGAAGACTGCTGCAGGTTCAAGGCCAGCCTGAAACACACAGTAAGATCCTGTTTCAAAAAAACCCAAAACCAAACCAAACAAAAACAAAACAAAAGACCAGATGTGGTGGTGGACACCTGTAGTCCCAGCACTTGGGAAGCTGAGGCAGGAGGATCACCACAAATTTGAGGCCAGCCTGTACCACACAGTGAGTTCAAGGCTGGCCTGACCTACATAGCAAGACCCTGTCTCAAAAAAAGGAAATCAAACATAATTTGTATGTATTAGTCACTTTCCCATAGCTGGGACAAAATACCTGACACAACCTAAAGGAGGAGAGGTTTAATCTGGCTCACAGTTTCAGAGGGTTCAGTCCATGGTTGGCTGGGTCTGAGGCAGAAATGCCATGGCAGAAGGGCCTGGCAGAAGAAAGGTGTTCACCCCATGACAGCCAAAGAGCAGAGAGCAAAGGAAGGAGCTAGAGGGATGAGAATACACCCTTGCAGGCCACACCCCCAGGGATCCACCTCTTCTGACCAGGCCTACCTCCTAATAGCACATTCAGCTATGAAGTCATTGATGTATTAATCCACTAATGAATACAGTGCCTCCTTGATCTAGTCACCTTCCAAAGCTCTACCTCTGAACACATGAGACTTTGGGGGGAATATCTGAAATCTAAACCATAGCAGTATGCTTCCAGAGCAAAACAGGATAGTAGAACAGGGAGAACTATTCAGATATATAGGGAACAAAAAGTCTTGATCCAACAAATTAACCAGTATCCGTGTCCTGGGAAAACTAATGACATAAAGAATAGTAAGACACATCCTGAAAGAGTTACTAACCTTAAAGGATAAAGAAAGAACCAGGCTGGGGATTTAGATCAGTGGTTCCATGGCCTGCTGCACAAGAGCAAGAACCCGAGTTCGATCCCTGGTACCAAAAACAAAACAAAACAAAAAAACAACAACAAAAAAGAAAGAACCAGAGGCTGAGGCAAGAGGATCACAAGTTGGAATTCAGCTTAGGCAACTTAGTGAGACTCTGTCTCAAAAAAAAAAAAAGCGCTGGAGACATAGCTCAATGCAAAGGCTCTGGATTCAATCCCTGGTATCAGAAAAAAAGAAAAAAGGAGCCATATAAGTAGCAAGGGCAGGGAGATGGTTTGGGGAGAATCAGACTTTTGCACAGCAACAAAATTTCAGAAACTATCTAGAGTTTCAAGAGAAATTATGTACCAGAATTTTATAACCAGCTAAACTGTCCTTTAAATATAGAGTTAACATTCTGAAACATGACTTAGAGCGCTTACAGATCCATAAGATCTTCTTTTTTTTTTTTTGGTACCAGGGATCGAACTCAGGTCCTTGTGCTTGCTCAGCAGGTGGCAAAACCACTGAGCTAAATCCCCAGCTGTAAGATCTTCTTTTAAAAAATTACCTAATGTTGAAATCCAAATGATAACTCACAACAGATCCATGCATGGGGAAATTCTGAATTAATATTTGTTGCAATCTTGGCAATTATGATTACTAAGAGTATTAAAAACCTCAACAGCATACACAAATAATATAACAAAAATTGGGAGTGAAAGAACAGAGGTAGAAATAAACCATTCTCAATTTTCCTAGCATAGAACTTAGTTCATAATGTAGGTAAGAATAGGAAAAGAATAGGCAGAGCACCGAGGATGTTTAGGGCAGTAAAACAACTCCATACAATACAATAGTGCTGAGGCTATATCATTATACTTTTATCAAAACCCATAAAATGTATAAGAAGAGTAAACCCTTATGTGAACTACCGACTCTGGGTGACAGTGATGTGTTACTGTAGCGTGGGTTCCTCAGTTGTAGCAAATGGATCTTTCTGTGTGGAAATTAATGGTGGGGGATGTTGACAGCAGGCAGGGCGCATGTGGGAATTCTCTATACTTTCCATTTATTTTCATTTAATATTACTTGCTCTACAAATAAAGTTTATTACTTAAATCAGTAATGGAATATACTAAACCAATGAATTGTCCATTTTAAGTGAGTATATATATGGTATGAGAATGTAAATTATATCCCAATGAAGCTACTTTTTTTTTGTACCGAGGATCGAACTCGGGTCCTTGTGCTTGCAGGACAGGCAGTAGAACCACTGAGCTAAATCCCTGGCCCCCAATGAAGCTATTTTTAAAATCTTTTTCTTTTTTATCTTAGTTTAATCTTTTAGGAACTATTATCATTTATGATGCAGAAATGTTTTTCTGAAGTTTAACAGTTCTCTTCCATTTCACTTTAGACACATGGAAATAGATTTGTCTTTGGTTAAGTTGAAGTAAAATTAAATTTTAAATGTTGGAGGTTATGGGTATGTTAAAAAAATTAAATAAATTTGATGTTTTGGTATTTTCGGTGGTAGGAACACAGGTCCTTGCACACACTATGCACATTACCACTGAACTACAATCTCACCCCTTATTTTTATTTTCAAAGTGCACTTTAAAACTTAGAAATATTCTCCCTACTCTGCCTATATATCTCTGTTTGGAAACAGTCTGGGATATGCATTTGGTGAATGCTAGTGGTAAAGCTGCCTCAGACTGGTGAGATTTTGAGCATGTTTTACTTGTGATTTTCTGCATTACTTGATATTTTGGAGGTTGTGGCAGCAGAGTTTGAGCAGTGAGTGTGCGATTGGCCAGAGCAGGGCAGTTGATTTTAGTGATTACAATCTGCTCCTCCTAGCTGTGACCAACTGTGGGAGCAACCTGTCTAATCACTCTGATCTTTCATTTTATCTTCTACAAAATAGAGTAAGAATTGCACCAGTGTTGTTGGGCTGTTTGGGGGTTAAAGGACATGCTGCACATAAAGTGCTTAGCTCAGTGCTGACTAGCACATGGTGGGAGACAACTGGGCCATACAACAGGCCTATCAGGGTCTGGAAGGCAGGTCCCTGGGATGCAGGGCCTGTGACCATCCTGGCTGGACGGCACTCCAGGTGCACATAGTAAACACACTGGCCATAGGAAAAGAGGGCTGACATGCAAGCTCAGAGGCATGAAGGAGGAACGGCCCTGTTAAAAATGCTGGATGGGTTGACAGCCAGACAGGTCCTGCTGGGGCAAGATGGGGAGGCTTTTTCCAGGGGGATCTGATGCCTGCCCGGGAGCAGGGCACCCTCTTGGGGAAGTAGTGTGCCTTGAGAGTCCGCTGCCCCTTACCCCCCAGCCAGCAGCTGAACTCTTACTCAGACAACCTCATTACGCCCACTCTGGCTGCTTGGGTGTGAGACAGACACATTTCATCTTGTCTCTGCTGGAATCATGATGGGTTGAAAAGAATTATATTTCTGCTTTCCACAGGGCAGCTTTCGGGGCACAAGGAGAGGGAAAAAGAAAAACAGAAGGCTCGGAGACTTTTCTTCCAGGGGAGCCAGGCCAGGGATCTGGATGACCACCCTCACCCCATGTACAACCACATAATCCCTCTCCAAGGGGGACAGGGAACTTTCCAGGGCCTCAAATGTGGCACGTGGGTCCCAGCCTTCAGAGGAGCCTTGGAGATCCAGACCATGCATTAGGAACCTGGGCCAGACCATGTTAGAGTGGGCACCACTCTGTGTAGTGTCCAGGGGGCAGGGGAGCAGGACAGACCAGCCTGGGGCAGGGTGTGAGCTGTCCAGGCAGAGGGGATGGGCCCCCAGGAGTCAAGGCACGGTCCCCATAGTTTACCCACCCCATCTGGCTGGGCCTCCTGGGTTGGGCAGAGCCAGGCTGTGAGTGGGGGCTGCCCAGGGCAGGCGTGTGGTAGAGACCTGTGGTGGGTCACTTGATGTGGCTCCAGGGGCCTGGGGAGAGGGCAGGGAGACCCTGACTGGGGGGAAGGCAGAGAATGGGGCTTACAGAACTTAATCTGTTTTCTATGATTAGCTAGGGTTTGATGTCACACAGGGGATTTAGGAGCAAAGCCTTGCAGGGACAGGGATGGAATCTGTCCAAATGCAGTTCAGCTGCATTCTGGCTAGTAAGCCTGGAAGCCACCTGAAGTCAGCAGTGAGAGCACTGACTTTGGCATCGTGGGCAAGGAGGCTGCTAGTGGGAGAGGTCTCTGGGCTTCTGCTCTAGAAAAACCCTCTGCTCTGGCTCTCTGCTCCCCACTAGTGCCTCCCAAGCAGGCCCTGAGGAGGGAAACAGTAAAAAAGGCTGTCCCGCTGGGCCCAGCCCCTCATCCATATGTATATAGGGATACAGGGGGGCACAAGGGGCAGCTGTGGGACCCAGGGGAAACCAGGCTCTAGGCCTGGGCTGGGGATTGAGGCGGGAAACAGCTACTGGGGATGAGTCTAGCCTGGGCCAGCAGCCTCTAGGCAGGAGAGGGTACACCCCCCACTGAGTCCCCTGTCCCTGCCCCTAGGGGAGCCCCCCCATCATCCTCAGACACAGCTCCCCAGAGGCTTCTAGACTAAGGACAGGGGAGGGGGTGGCTCCACTCACCTTAACTTATGAATGGGGAGGCTGAGGCTTGAGGGAAGGGGCCATGCAGGGTTTCCAGGGTGAGAAGAACACAGCAGGATAGGGGACGGGACCCTGACTCCTGGCCTCTGCTGTGAGCTGGCCTGCCATCCTGGAGGGTAGAGCCTCAAGGGGGGTTGGGGGAATGCACAGCTCCTCCCCATAGCATCCTTGCCCCCGGAGCAGGGTGCAGCCCTGGGCACTGCTGCAGTCACTGAAGTCCCACAGAGGCCATCAGTCTCACCATGGCGCTCCCAGAGTGCCAAGCTGGGGTGACTGCCAAGCTACTGCAGGACTTGTCATCTGACCCCAAGGCTGCTGGCCACCTGGGGGCACTGCAGGGGTGTGGAGCTCTGCAGGGCATTTCAGCTGTGAGACTTCATCCCAAAGGACAGCCCTGGGGAAGCAGCAGGTGTAGACGATAGAACAGACTCGGGGAAGGTGGCGTTCAGCTCAAGGGCAGTCAGGGGAGCCCATTTGTATATTTCCTGCTCCCTGCCAAGGCTGAGTGCAGGGTGGGGGAGATCTACAGGGAGGAAATTGTACCAAACCTGAACCCAGGCGCCGGAACTCACCCCTGACCATATACTCTGGGAACCTTGCTGGTCACTGAGCTACCACTGCCACCATGCTGACCTCTGGGGTTGGAGCCTCCTAACTACACACTAATTACAAGGGGAACAAAGCAGGCCCTTCAGACAAAAGGCCTCTGGAGGGTCTGATGCAATGACAGAAACACAAACACAGTGGCCCTGGGGCTTGCTGGTCTCCTGCTCTTACCCAGTCCCTCCCCCTGGGCACGACAGGCAGCGTCAGCACACAGACTGTCCTCCAGGGTCAGCAGTGCCATCTCTGGGAGCCTCTGGTCTGAGAGACAGGGACCTCCAGGGAGAAAGAGGCAGCTCCTAGGCTTGCAGGAGGGAGGCCCTTGAGGTGTGGGAGGCTGGTGCACCTCCAGGGCAGGGGGCCACAGGCCCATCTGTAGGGAGGCAGCAGTGGACAGGTCCCCCCCCAAGCCACTCCCTGCTCCATCAACACCCAGGGAAACCTGAGCTTTAGGAGAGCACCCAGGAGGGGCTGAGAGGCACAGCTGGGACTTTCACCAGGGCCCTGTGATGTCCATAACACGCCGTGCCGCTCAGACCTACTAAATGTCAGTGGCAATCCCTGCCCTGCCTTGGACGCTCCCTTCTCTGGGCTGGCCTTTAGTTGGGGTTCCTACCACACTGACCCACTCTTCCCACTCTTGATTTCACACTTCTCCCCAACTTCAGCCTTTCCTTCCTCAGATTCTCTCCATCAAGTTGACTGATTCTATTGTACCAAGTCCACCTGCTACTTTACAACAGGTGGATGCCTCTGTTCCCCTGAAGGCCGAGGCTTAGGCACTGGGTCCCATCCCTCTGGTCTCCTGGGAACCTTCTCCATGGAGCTACCCTCTCTCTGGCATGCAAGTTTCCCCCATTTGTACAAAACAGAAACGAAGCAAAAGCACTTCAGTCCCTCTAACCTGACCCCCTTGGTATCACCCCATGGCTCTGTTCCCCTTTAGGTCACAAACCCTCCTGCAGGTCAGTGCTGCTGGCCATTTCTGCTCTCACCTCCCAATCTCTTCCCAACCCACTATGACCCCTGCTTCACCAAAACTGCATGGTCAAGATCACCAATGACCTCCCTGTGGCTAAATGGGTGGTCAACTCATGTCAAATCCTGCCTTTTGTGAACTGCTGCATTTAATAGAAATGGCCTGAGCAGACAGAGCACTGCTGCAGGTGCCCCTCAGCTTGCAGGCAGGTGGGTGCAGTCCCGGAGAGGGCTTCTGCCTGGACATCATCTCCTCTTTTCTTAGCCAATGTTTACCCAGGGCCCAGGGGATGCAAGAGTCCAGCCCCGAGGTTCTCAGCTACCTCATTCGGGGACCTGGTCACCAGCTGCAAGTTAGCATTATTTTTGTTCCAAAAAACCCAGCTGGGCTATGAAGGCTCCATGTAGCTCTGTGGGGCTGACCTCAAGTTTACAGAGGCAGGGACCTCATGGTGGAGTTTTAGGAGCTCATGTTTTATGCCTGCCCCTGTAAGACCCCCTTCCAGGGACCAAGAAGGCCACCAGCCTCCTGGTGAGAAGGGTGCAGGCCTTTGTGGCCCTTCAGCTCAGAAACTGCCCAAGGCTCCTGGATTGTGAAGAGCTGAGTGCTCCTTAAAGACAGATTCCAGACCAACCAAAGTCAGATACTTCATCTCTGCAACTCAGTTCTTTGTCTGCACTCTGAGGAGAAAACACACAGTGGGTCTGGTCCCAACTAGGGAGCAAGCAGATGGTGGCGGTGCCAGGGTAAAGACGGTGTCCCCTGAAGGTGGTGGCTGGGTCTTCTCACACCCCTCCTGGGCAGCACCACCCTAGAGCCACACATCTGGGAAACCAGACCTTTCTCCATGGTTCCTTGGCTTACAAAGTCCTCCTATTATTTTACACACTCGGGCTGCATAAATAAGTGAATCCTGAACACTACTACTACTGTGAAGAAGTATTGCCCCCATTGATTCACTTATTTTATGGCAATATAATCCCACATAGTGTAATTCACCCTTTTAAAGTGGTTTTTAGTATATTCAAAGCTGTGCGACCATCACCACTATCTAATTCCAGAACATCTTGCTCACCCCAAAAGGAGCCCACACTCACACGAGCAGTCACTCCCATCGGCACATCCCACTTGGCCCTGCCCCATGGCAACCACTAGTTACTTTCAGTCTCTACAACTTGCCCATCCCGGACACTTTCTGGAAATGGATCACCCAGTATGCTGCCGGTGGAGTGTGCTTCTTTCACTCAGCACTGCTTTTCAGGTTTGTGCTGCTGCGTGTGTCAGTGCTGTGGTCCTTGTTATGACCGAATCACATTGTGGCACATGGTGATTACCCCCACTTTTGTGACTGAGGAAACTATGGTTTTGTGTCATGAAGGGACATTATCCCCAATCCTCAGTAAGTGGAGGAGTCGGGCTTGTCTTTCTCTACAGCCAGGACAGAAACAGCTGAAGAGCTGAACCATCCTCTTCTTCATTTCCCTCTACTGTATAAACCTATACCCTATCCCTAGCATGGATAATAGCATTTTACGGTTCACAAATGCCTTTAGCTTGTGTACTCTTGCTTTTTCAAAGAGGAAAAGGCCAGGGTATCCCAATTTTTGGAAGAAAGCAAAGCTGTGACCATTTAGGTGGTGTGTACTCAGTGCTAGCGATAATTATTGATGGACAGAAGGTGGCTGCATCTGCACCTGTGCACAACTCGAGGTAATGAAGCCATTCAATGCTTTTTCTTTCTTACAAAGATGCACAATTTGGAGCAATAATTTTTTTCTTTCAGCTTATTTTGTAGTGAGTGCAAACCTTCTGGCTGAGGGAGAACCTCAATAACTCCATAAAGGAGGGGTTCCTTGGTCTTTCTGTAGTGTTTCTGATTGATGTTAGAAATAAAGGTTGGTTAAAAAAAGAAATAAATAAAAATTGGTTTCTCTTTCCAAATACAGGCTCCTTGGTTGCAGCTGAGATCTGCTGTATTAAGGGAGAGGCCTGGGAATATGCTCACAAAGCTCCATACCCTGGAAGGTCAGGGCTTTTACTCTCTGGCCTGAACAATCCTCCAACCTCATCTCCCAACAAGCAGCGTTTGTACCCCAGCCACTCTGCACTTCACACCTCTAACACATGTTCACTAGGCACCTGCTATGGGCCAGGTCCCTCAATGGGTGCTGAGGTACAGGGACCATGATGGAGTCCTCAGGGAGCCTCCAGGCTGCTGGGAAGACAGACATCACACAAGTCATCAAGATCTGACAGGAAATATTATTCAGCCTTAAAAAGGTAGGAAATAGGGCTAGGGATGCAGCCCAGTTGGTAGAGCACTTGCCTAGCATGCACAAAGCCCCAGATTCCATCCCTACATTGAAATAAAAAGGAAGTACTGACATACGCTACAACAGGAGTGAACTTTGAAAATATGTCAAGTGGGAAAAAACAGTCAGAAAAGGATAAATACTGTCCAATCCCATCGGCAGGAGGTGGCTGGAGCAGACACATCGTAGAGACAGGAAGTGGAAGGATGGGTGTTGGGGACTGGGGAAAGATAAGGGGTTAGTGTCTACTGGGACAGAGCTTCAGTTTGGAAAGACGAGGAACTCTGGAGATGATGGTTAGATAATAATGTGAATGTTCTCAGTGCCACAGAACCAAACCTGTAAAATGACCCAAATTGCTAGGCATGGTGGCCCACACCTGTAGTCCCAGCTATTTATGAGACTGATGTAGGAGGCTCAAACTTCAAGACCAGCATAGGCAACTTAGTGAGATCTTGTCTCAAAATAAAAAACAGCTAGGGGAACAGCTCAGTGTCAGAGGGCTTGCTAACATGCTATTATGTAGAAGGCCCTGGGTTCCGTCCCCAGTACCACGCACACGGTCAACACGGTAACTTGTAGATTATGTACACGTGGCCACAATACAAAAACAAAAACTCTCGATGAGGCCACAGTGGAGAAGCCAGGAGCTGCCAGAGGTTCCGAAACCAGAGGGACTGACAGTGGCAAAGCCCTTTCCCTGTACCGCCTGACTCAGGAGAATGTAGTACGTGAGGAAGGCGCCACCCACAGCCTGTGCCGGTGAACTAGGCAACCCAGCTCTGACGACTTTCCTTCTCAGGCGTGACTTCCCTTCTAGGTTCTACCACTGATTTTATCCTTCATGCGTTTTCTTTCCTTTCTCCCAGAGAGAGATGGCATCCATCATCAGCTGGAGGGTTTTATAGGGCAACAAAAGGAAACTAATAGCTCTGTAAAGAGAAGCCTGTTACCTGGGAAACTTTCCAGGTATGTTGTGTTCCTGGCAGCCCCAGGAGGCCTGGCAGTAAAGGCCACAGCACTCACCATGAAATGGGGAGAGGCCCAGGTGAAATCGTCCAATGTGAACATGCCCGTCCTGCCTCCCCCAGGAACACCGGCTGGGCCTCTTGTTATCCACTAGGGACCAGACAGGATCCAGATTCAGCTCTGTTCCCTGCAGAGTCAAGCATTTGGGCCTGGTTTTTGGTGACATGAGGCACTTGAGACCTTTGCTTACCTAGCAGTACAGGCCAGGAAATGTGGGGTCTGGAACTGTTCTGCCCCAACATGCTCCATGGCCTCCTCTTCTGACTCAGCCCCTCTGGGCTTTCCTCTTTCCACTTTGCCCCAACTGCTCCCTAGCACCATGAGGTCATCGAGGCCACGTCTGATAAACTGTGATGCACAGTACATGTCTGACAGGCTCTGGCATTTGGGCTGCATGCTGTTGCTGGATCTCACTCAGGCCTAAGCCTGTCTCTCCCAACCCCGTTCCCTGTGGGAGCGGCTGATGCAGCCCCAGATGCCCGAAGCCCCACTGCTATTTGCACCAGGGGTGGCAGCATCCAGCCGTCGTCTGTCTGGTGTTTGTGCCCTGCACACGCCCTGGGGATGGCAAATCTGGCTCCCTGCAGAGTGAGTCATAGGCACTGTCAGGAAACAGCCATGGCAGGCTGGGAGCCGCACTGTTCTCAAGCCTCTGCTGGTTGCTGTGAGGAGCAGCTAACAGAGCAGTTTGGAGGCAGCTCTGTGGCTGTTCTGCAGCATCATCTGCCTGCAGGGGGTGCGTGTGGCCTTGTGCCAAGCAGCCCTGCCTGAGTACCCACTATGTGCTGCCTCACGCCCGCTGGGAGCAGAAGGATGAAGGCAACCACTTCGCCACCCTTGCCATTTGTCCTTCTTGCCCCTGGGCTCACAGCCATGGAGGAGCCAGCCAAAGTCCCTACCCTCCTGTCACCTGCAGCGGGGGCGGGGGGGAAGGAGGAGGTCTGCATGGAAACAGACCACTTCAGAGGGTGGCCCTGGGATGCAATGGGCGTGACCTTTGTACTGAGACCTGGAGGGTGACATGGAGCAGCTGCCCTGATTTCACAGACGTTTCCGCTATCTTCAAGGCCACTCCTCACCGACACCTTGTCCTAGCTTGAGAATCGCTCAGTTTGCAGAACTGTTCGTCAGGAATCCTGAGGAAGGGAGACTGACCAAGAGGGGAGCAGACAAAGCACAGGCCCTGGCATCTATTTCTTGAGTCATCCTGGGGGCCGGGCTGGAATTCTAAGCACAGCGTCTGAAGAAGTACCCACATCACTGGAGAGCTGTGTTTCATTTCCGTGGACTCTGGCTTATTTTTCTTTCTTTCTGCAACTCTAGTTGGATGAGTGTTGCAATGTCTCCTCCTCCATGTGTCTCATGCCCTCTACAGCTTCCTTTTCTTTCCAGTGTTGTATTCTGTATAATTTCCTCACATTTGGCTTCCACATTCTACTGTTTTCTTCACTATGATTCCTCTCCAATGACAAAGTTCTGTTTGGTTCTTTTTCAAATCTGCTTCATCATTCTTTGGAGCATTTTATTCCCTGCACTTACTTTGGACTTCGCCTTGTGTTTACTTATATGTGCCAAGAGGGTTATTCTGCTGGCTGAGCCCAAGCCCGCAGCATCTGGGAGCCCCGCGGGTCTGTCTCTGCTGTGAGCTGTGTGGGCCAGTCCTACTTCAGAGGTGCTGTCTCCTCTTGTGCCCAAGTTTGTCCTGTCTTTTCCATGCTGGGCATGGAACCCGGAGCCCCCCACATGCAAACAGCTCAGTGTCTGCGGAAGTGACTTGTAGAAACTCTCTACACTCAGCACAGGGATCTATTTTTCCAGAGAGGACTGGAATTGCTTTGTCAGACACCTGTGTCACCCCCAACTGAGATGACCCTAAATTCCACCCTGGAGGGTGCACTGAGCCACCAGGTGGTGGAAGTTTGCCCTTCACGCTCCTCTCCTGGAGTGCCTTGGTTTCCCGGGGCTACTGTTCTGAGGTGCTGGGGCCTAGATGACTCCAACAAGGCAGATTTATTCTCTCATGGTCTGGGCCGCGAGTCTGAAATCCAGGTGCCAAGGAGGTCAGTGTCTCCTGGAAGCTGCAGAAGAATCTGTTCCATGCCTCTTGCTCAGCTTCTAGTGGTTGCCAGCAGCCCTTGGCAAGCCCTGGCTGGCAGCTACACCGACCTAACCCCGGCTTCTGGTGCCAGGGGCTCTCTCTCTCTGTGTGTCTGTCCCTGTGTCTCTGCAGGGCTTTCCTGTAGGAGCAGCCATCCTCGGAGTGAGGTTTCCACTGGATTTAGGGACTCAACCGACAGCCGTCTCACCTGGAAGCACACCCAGGGACACAATATAGGAAAGGCCAGCAGGACAGAGTCCTCCCGGTCCCCCTCAGCAACAGGCAAGTGTCACCATTTGTCTATTCCAGTCTGGGAACAATCTTAATTTTGAACAGCTTGACCATTAAAAAATAGTCAAAATAATAAATTGGATGAAAATATTTTCTAATACTGAATCTTCCTTCCATTCTTGCGCTATGGTCACGTATATTCCTCCTCCTCCCCGTACCCCTCCTCCTCCTTCTTCTTCTGAGACAGGGTCTCAATATGTAGTTCAGGCTGGTCTTGAACTCATGGCGATCCTCTTGCCTCAGTCACCCGAGGGCTGGGATTACAGGGGTGTGCCCCTATGCCCAGCTTCATGTATATTATTCTTGTAATATTTGGCTAAATAAAATTTGTTAATATTTGCTGGGCATGGTGATGGATACCTATACTGTAATCCTAGCGCTTAGGGGGCTGAGACAAGATGATCGCCATCAATTCAAGGCCAGCATGAACTACATATGAGACCCTGTCTGAGAAAACCAAAATAATAAGTTAATACTTTATTTAGTTGTTTTTTTTTTTAAGTGGGACTGCTCTGTAGTTTTGTTGAGACACTGAATTACCCTTTTCTGGTTTTGGCACCAGTGTTCCTGTAAGATGAACTGCAACATTTCTTGTAGGCTTTCAAATAGTTAATCTAACATAAGAATTATCTACTTCTTGAAGGTCTGGGAAAATTTACTGCTTCTTAAGGGCAGATCTTTCTTCTTGATGAGTAAATTTTGGTAATTTTAAATTTATTTAGAAAATCATACACTTAATTTACATCTTATTGACAAAAGCTGCCTATTCTTTTTTTCTGCAGTTCCTTTTTTAGTGTCTTCTATATTCTTTTCTTTTAAAAATTAGACTTCCAAAATTTTATCTTTTCTTAGTCCTTTCAAAACATCAATTTTTGGAATTACAGATGAATATAATTCAGTTTTCTGACTTCGCTTTTAATTATTTCTACTTTCTTTGGATGTGTTTATTTTTCTAGCTTCTTGAATTGAAAGCTAAGTTCAGTAATTTTTAGTCTTGCCTGTCTCTCAAAAATTAAATTGAAGGCTATAAATCTTCCTTTCAGTACTGACTTGGCTTCATCTCATAGGTTTTTATATCCATTGCCTGCTTCCTGCCATTCATCTGAAACACTGTAGTTTACATTTTCACTCCATAAAATTCATGGGAGTCATGGTTTCTGTCTCACTAATGCCATAGGTGGGGCTTTAACACATTTGTTGTACCATATTAAGAGCTTTGGCGTAGGCCCAGAGGTGACGGCACGTCCTGCATCTCCCACTGTCATCTCTCTCTGCTTAAACTTCCCAGGGACAATTTTCTCTAAACCTGGCCTCAGGGAGAGCGTATGGGTTCGGCCCTCACTGGTGGCCAAAGCTGGGAAGATGTCAGCAGCTGTGCCTTCCTCTGTGGCCCCGGGGCTCCCGGCCCACGGAGTCTGGCTGCACTCCCGTTAGGTTCCCTTGTTCCCTAAGCTGGCTCCAAGGGGACTTCTGTTACCCACAGCCAGGAAAGTCCCGACTAATCACAGGATGATACATCTTTTTTTTTTTTTTTGGTACTGGGGATCGAACTTAGGACCCTGAGCTTGCGAGACAGGCAGCAGAACCACTGAGTTAAATCCCCGGCCCATGATACATCTTTTGAAGACCTTCTGTGTGTTATCCACTTGCAGGGCAAACCTTTTCCTTCTTTTATTTTATTTTGTTTGTTTGTGTTTTGGTACTGGGTCCTTACGCTTGCGCAGCAGGCGGCAAAACCACTGAGCTAAATCCCCGGCCCTTTTCCGTCTTTTAAAGGGCAGAAAGATACATTTGGCTAAACCCAAGGTAAAAAAGTGACTGAACGTTCCTAATGGGTTCAGAGTTTGCTTCCTGGAATAATCATTCTCAAATCCTGCAGTCTCCCTCAGAGTCCAGTAAGGTGTGGGATGACAGGGAAAGACTTCGCAGCTGGGTAGGGCTGGGGCACGGGCTGTGTCCTGATGTTCTGTTCTGGACATCTGCCACAATCCATGAACAGTGGGTACTTTCTGCAAGTCGGGGAGTTGCTCTGAGTCCAAATGGATGGGACGTGGAGCCACTTCAGAAGTGTCTCCTGTCCAGGAGGCAAAAACACTACTAGCCCAGTCTGCCTGCCTTGCACCTGGCACCATGCAGTCTGGGCGCTAAGCAGATACAATACTTGGGGCTAAAATAAGCCACGGCTGGGTGACATCTTGCTGTGGCTTTGTAGGAACAGCAGGTTCCTGTGTATACACCATTCCACTCTGCATGCCTGTTTATAAATTAACCACACATCAGTAGACTTGGCTCAGACTCAGCTTCCTGGACCACTTTGAGGTTGGCTCGGGCTAGGGGATCCTCTGTTCAACTTCCAAACCAATCCTTCAACAGATTCCGGTGAGCATCCTTCCTGACAGGCACTCTCTAGCCACCCTCCTCTTGTGTACCCTGGGGGCTCCCCGGGAGCCCTATCAACAGGAGTTGATATGAATATGAAACTCATGAATATGAGTTTCGATACACGCACACACGTACATGCTTAGAAGAGTAAGAGCAAGGTGAAAAGAAACAGAACAGTGCGTGAGTGGCACCTTTTCATGATGTGTTCACACCCTGCCAATCAATGCCACAGTCTGTCCGCTTCCCGGGGTTTTTCCTGCAGTGTAAACCTCACTTTGGCTCCTACTGCCTGGCCCTGCCCACCTGGCTTCCCTGAGTCAGCTCCAGGGCTCTGAGGACCAAGTCCCAGATGCTGCCCCAGAGGTCAAGGTGGTGGCTGTGGGTCACGCTGTGGATCAGGAGAAAGGGCATTGGCCAGGCTGGGCCACACACACGCTGGCATGACCCCGCCTCAGTTTACCAGCCTGGGAAGGATAGCTAACCCTGGAATTCACCCAGATTTGGGCAGTACTAGCAGAGGAGGGAACACTTCTTTCCACTTAGGGCTGTCTCAAAGGGACTTGGGCCAGACTCTAACCAGAGAGGCTTCACTGGAGCAGAAGTGTGGGGACAGGCCAGCTGGAGGACCCCTGCACAGGCCTGGGCCAGGTTCTCTCTGCCAGCAGCTCCTACCAACCCCAGGAGGTGGCAGCCAGTGCTGCTCCTCTCGTCAGTCCCAAAACATGAAACAGCCGAGCTGTTCACGGTGATTGTCTTCCAGCAGGTGAGCTGGGAGGAGACCAGGTGGCTGCTTCCTGAGGTGAGGAGGGTGACTGGGACATCCTGGCTGCCTGGGCCCAAGGGATGCAGAGGTTGGGAGCTTCTGTGGCTGCTGGACCACACAACCAGGGGTCACCCCTACACATGGCAGGTGTCCCCCCTCAATGCCTTCATTCCCTGGCCTTTGCTCTTCTGAGTACCGTATTTATGAACCACCATCTGCATTCCTTCTTTTTGGCCCTTTCGCAGAAGGGTAAACCAAGACTAGGTGAGATCAGACAATTCAGCCAAAGTCACACAGCTGCCTGGGATTAGGACAGGACAAGCACCAGGTCCCCCAGTGCCACCTTGCAGTACGTACCCTGTCACTCATGGCTGAATCCTAGGGCTGGGAGTCACCCGCGAGGCCTCTCACTGGCTTGTCCCATGCTCTGTCCCGTTGGCAGAGGCCTTGGCTCTGGTCATCACCAGTTCTTCCCAGGTGGCAGAAACATCCTAGTTGGTGCTCACACTGCCAGGTGGGCCCTGAAACCCTCTTTCTAGGAGCTGCAGAGGGCAGCTTCCCAGTGCAGACCTCACTGTGGCTGACAACTCTGCACGATGTCACTCCAGGCTTTCACACGGTGCCCCACAACTTCTATGGGTCCTCCCCAACTTTCTGGGCTCCTCCTTCTTGCTGTTCCCTGCTGTTAGAGTTCCCTTTTTGCTGCTGCTGCCTGCAGCATTGTGCCCTGTGCTCTGAAGCCCCCAGGCAGTGCAGCCGGAGACGCATAAGGACTCGAGTTCACACTTGCCAATCCTTCTGGAAAAGGCCCTTCCCCACAGGTCCACCCAGAGACTTCCACGTGTCCAGCAGGACTCAGTTCACATGGCACGTGCGGTGCCAGCCCTCTGAGGCAGCTCCCGCTCTCACCGCACCCCATCCCTGCTCCATCCCCAAGTATGAAGCTCAGGTTGGTGTGGTCCTGTGTCTTCAGTGCCAAGCCCATGCTAGGCGCCCTGTAGACCGCCATGAATACTGGCACAGTTCCAGCTGGGGCAGAGGTCAGCCTTCTGGGCGAGCAGAGAACCAGGCAGGAGGACAGATGAGGCCATGCCATGGCACAGAGCCTCCATTTCCAGATGGTTAGACAGGAGTGCCAGCTTTGGGCCATCCCGGGCCATCTGCCCAGGGGAGAGTAGATGGCCACCTTCCACACCTACACAAGTGCATCCTTCCCTTTCCGAAGGGAGTGAGGGCAGAGCCCACCTTGGAGCCAGCCCAAGCCCTCTACAATGGGCCATGGTTGTCTTTTCTGAGCTCATAGCAGCTTCTGGAAACCTGATGATCCCAAAGGGATGGAGGTCTGCCCTTGGGTCAGGGGAAGGTTGTGAGGCTCCTGACAAGGCAGGTGCCAGGCACTGCCCTAGGCCAGTGCTCACTAACAGGCTGATGGCAGCCGACCCCAAGCCCAGAAAGCAAAGGGAACATGCTCTAGAGAGCTTGCCCATCGTCCACAGAGGGCAACGGGGGCAGCTGTGACCAAACCAGGGCTCTCTGCTGGCCATGGTCACACCCTCTCCCTGCACGATGGCACTGCATGGCAGGTGCTGCTGGACAGGGTTACGGAAGGCAGTCCTGGCAAGAGGCTTCTCAGGGCAGCCACAGGACGAGTCTCAAAGAAGACAGGTGGGAAAGAGCCTGGCATAGACGCAGAGGCCTGGGGACATGTAGACCCACGAAAGTTCCCGCTTCCATGGGTACAGGGGGCAGTGGTTACCAGCAGGGTCCCCACGACCAGCCTGCAGATGGGTCTGGACAGTTACACCCTCTCCCTGGGCTCCTGTGGCTTCAGAGCCCGCTAGGGAGAAGACCCGGGGGCTGGAGAAGCCAGGAGGCTGCAGAGTGCCGGCTGCTGGGAACAGACGGTGAGGGGGAGGGAGGGCAGCACAGGTGCTCTTACAAAAGGGACTCTGAGAAGTAGGAGGAGGGGTGGTGGGTCCCTTGCAGCAGCCACGGGCCAGCTCCTCTTCCCGGATGGAGGCTGCCTGGCCTGCACCTGCCTGCTCCCCTCCCTCCACCGGCACCTGGGTCCCAGACAATGCTCCCTCCCAGTTTCAAAATGCTGTGGCTGCAAATCCAGGAAGACACATTGCCCTGTCCCTGGAGGGTGACAAGACAAGACAGAGTTTGAGACAGCATGGTGGTGCATGCCTTAATCCCAGCAGTCGGAAAGCTGAGGCAGGAGGACTGTGAGTTCAAGGGCAGCTTGCATCCTGCAGCCTGAACTATGTAGTCAGAATCTGTCTCAAAAAAACAAAGAGAGTTTGAGCCCCAGCTGGCTCTTCTCACCCCTCTGTCCTTCAATGGGATACTGAAAACTCAGAGCTTCAGTTTACTCATCTGTAAAGGGGCAACGCATCCAGTGAGGGGCGATGGTAAGTGTGGGGAGCACCCCACAGCAGCCTGGTAACACCGATGTGTTGGTCACCCAGGGGTATTAAACATATCTAACCACTGGGCACTCCAGTGCGTGCTGGCTGGGGTCCCCAAGGGCCCTGGGACTCCTAGTACCCCTTGAGCTCCAGGAACTCCTGGGGAGGGGTGTGTGAGATAGGGCAGAGGCGGTTTACAACCAGGAAAGCAGTGCAGAGCGCTCACCCCTGGGGCGCATGTGTGAGATTTCAGAATTCCCTGCACTCAGACAAGTGATCCTCCATCACAGCATCCAGGGATCAAATACATCGACATTTCTGCAGTGAAATACTTGAGTATGGAATACATAAAGGCTATAAATAGCCTTGTTTGCACTATAAATAGCCTCACCTCAGTTCAAGTGGGATTTTGCTGCCAAATGAGCTATGACACAGCGTTTGGTTTTCAGGGCTTGCTGGGTTCTGGAGCTGGGGCGGGGGAATGTGGATGTACATGCAATGTTCTCACCACATGTTTCAAACAAACTGCACAGCAGTCCTG
Source organism: Heterocephalus glaber (assembly GCF_053883595.1). Classification (NCBI taxonomy): domain Eukaryota; kingdom Metazoa; phylum Chordata; class Mammalia; order Rodentia; family Bathyergidae; genus Heterocephalus; species Heterocephalus glaber. The sequence goes on from NW_028258412.1 coordinate 22,773,819, forward strand.
CTCCGTCCCACGGCTGGTGAGGCTCAGGTTGGGTTACCTGTGCCTCACCCTTGACCCTCAGCAGGCCCCGTGGCCTGGGGAACACCGGGGGACACTGTCCAAGGACAGTAATCACATACAAAACCAACATGCACATGCACACAAAGACAAAGGCAGTACCTGTAGACACAGCCACCAGCACTGGGAGCCCAGCTCGGGGGTGGAACCTGGACACCCTCAGTGGGCGCAGGTGCTACTCAGGCCCAGACCTGCCCATCACCCAAACCCATCCCCAGGACAGGAGCCAGCATGAGGCGCAGGGCCCAGGCTTGGCGGTGCACTCAGAGCAGAGACAGTGGCGCCAGGCAGACGGAGCTCTGATCCTAGCTCTGCCGCACACAGGCTGGCTTGACCTCCTGGTGTAGCTGCGTTTTCCCACCTGTGAAGGTAGGACCCTCTGTGGGCCTCTGTGCTACACGCGGTGCCCCCCTCTGAATGTCGACAGACTCTCCTCTGAGAGACAGAGCTCCAGGTCCAAGGGAGAAAGCCTAGAGCAAGGCAGGCTCCACGGAGGAGGGCACGTCTGACACAGAACACCAGGATGGGGCTCCACCCCTCGCTTGCTCTCAAACAGTTGCCGAAACTCTGTGAGCCTCAGTTTGTGTTTGTAAGATGAGATCGAGCGCCCTGGCCACCTCAGAGGGTGGCAGTGACACGAGTAAAGCACCCGGTGCTGCCATGATGGTGGCAGTGGCGATGACAAATGAGGGGGACAGCCCTGCTCACAAGGGCTTCCCTTCAACTCTGTCCTCACACCCGATCTGGCCAAGATTGGAAGAAACAACTCATCAGCACCATTACGATTTTGTCGCTGCTCGTTGTCACCAACCTTCCCACCACCCGTTGGGACCTCCTGGTAACACTGCAAGGCAGACATGCTCTCTGCACATCAGAGAAAACGGAAGCCATGAGAGTGACCTGGCCAAAGTCATCAAGCAAGTCAAGAGCTGGGAGGGGATGAGAATCCCTGGTCCTGAGCCAGGGTGACACCAAACCCATCACCAAACAGCACCCGGAAGCCAGCAGCCCCCGGCAGCCTCTGGGTGCCCCCAGGGAACAGGTGAGTGGCCTGGGGGACACACAGGGCAGGGGAAAAGCATGGGAAGAACAAGGAGAGGGGCGGCAGGGGTGCGGGGAACTGAGTCATCTTTCAACTGGTCCAAGCCCATCGCACACAGTCTGGCTCCTCTATCTTTGGCGGGGAGCCGGGGGCTATTTTGGGGAAGCTCTGCGCACAGCCCGCCACTTCCCTGCCAGGCTGACTGGGTCAAAAACACAACCAGCCCAGCAACAGCCTGGTGTCAACGGGGTGGGAGGTGAAGAGGCGCTGAACAGCCCACACAGAGCAGCAGGAATGAGGGCAGGTAGGGGGAGGCCAGGGGTGGAGGGCGGGTGAGCACAATCACCCCATTCTATAAACTGTCCCCCCAAAACGAGAGAAGCCATGACAATAACAAAAATACGGCGGTGGGAAAAAACAGACAAAACCAAGTTGGAGACAAGACCCAGTGGATCTGGGATCAGACAGACCTAAGTTCAAACACAGGCTCTGTCTTTGAGCAAGTCACACAGCTGCTCCAGGCCTCAGTTTACTCCTTTGTAGGAATGGCAGCCACCTTCCAGGGCTGGGTAGGATGCACATTACTGGAATTGCCACCTTGGCCCACTCTGCCCTGGTCACTCCTCAGAGCCACCTCTGCTGGGCAGCCCATCCCCATCCCTGTCCTGCAGGCACAGCCGCCCATGGCATCAAAGTCCCTGAAGGGCACATGAGGCACCTGTCTACCCTACATGACCATAATGCAGAAGCCAGAGCAGTTGCCGATCGACGTGGGAAGTCAAGCCCAAGGGGCCACCAGAAGCTCTCCAGAGCCAGAGGGCACTGAGGACCCCCATGGCACTTGGGGCCTCAGGGCCTCTGGCCACTGTCAAGGCAAAGCAGCAGGACTCAGCTGGGAACTAGTAATGCCTCTCAGGGACAGGTACAGAATGGTCTGGTCCTGAGGACAGAATGCAATGCCCCACCCAGAGCAGGCATCAAGGAAACACCTGCGGAAGAAGGAATGGGGGAGCAAGGCTGGAGCGGGATCGGGGCAGGGCCTGTGTGAGAGGCGGATACACCCTGTCTCAGACGGCTGTGCCTTCCTGACGCATTTGAGGAAAGGGCTCTGAGGTGGTGCGGGACGGGCCTGAGATCACTTGGCCAGTCAGTGCCAGGCTCCAGAGAGGACTGGGGTTCTCAGCATGCTGTGTCCTGGTCTCCTGCAGCAGAAATGGGGCCCGGGGCAACAAAGGCAGTCTGGCTCAGAGAGGAGGGGAGGTGGGCTGGGCTCTGGAAAGTGCATCTTCACACGGGGTCCTGGAGCTGATTTTGGATGGGGGACTGAGAGCACCCTTAGGGGTTTGATCAGCCCCGCCAGCCCCCTGGCCCTGTCCTATTCTCATTAGGCTCTCAAAAATCCCCAGGGTTGGACAAGGAAAGAGCCAAAAGGTGTAAACAAACTCAAGTGCCCACAGATGGATGAACTAATGGGCAAAGGTCTATCCACACATGTAATATGACTCTGCCTTAAGAGGAAGGGCATTCTGACAAATGCTACAACACAGAGGAACCTTGACATTATGCTGACAAAATAATAGACATGTGCTCATAATGGACAAGTACAGTACCATTTTACCAAAATGGGATACTTACTGGAGAGGTCAAATTCATAGACACAGGGTAGGTGGGTGCCAGGGCTGGGTGGGGGGAAAGGAAGTTAGTGTTAAATGGGACAGATCTTCAGCTTGGAAAGATGGAAGAGTTCTAGAGATGGATGGTGGTAAGGGTGGCACAAGAGTGAGAATGCATATTTGTTAATGACACTGAACTGCACGCATAAAATGCTGAAGATGGAACAAGGTGTGGTAGTCCATGACTACAATCCCAGCTACTTGGGAGGTTGAGGTAGAAGAATGGAGAGTTCAAGGCCAACCTGGACAACATATCAAAAAAATAAAAGATTAGGGCTGGGGGTTTAGCTCAGTGGTTTTGCCGCCTGCTGCACAAGCGCAAGGACCCGAGTTCAATCCCCGGTACCAAAAAAACAAAAACAAAAACAAAACAAAAAAACAAAAGATTGGGACCGGGGACTTAGCTCAGTGGTTCCGCCACCTGCCTTGCAAACACAAGGTCCCAAGTTCGAACCCTGGTACCAAATAAAATAAAATGAGATAAAGATTAAGATGGCAAACTTTATGTTATGTATATTTACCACAAAAAAATTTGAAAAGAAAAGAAGTCTTAGGATCAGACACAGTGTCCTTTTGGAACTACACAGAGGTGGTGGTGACACAAGCTTGGGAATGTCCTCAATGCCACTTTTTTTTGTACTGGGGATTGAACTCGGGACCTTGTGCTTGCAAGGCAGGTGGCAGAACCACTGAGCTAAATCTCCAGCCCTCCTCAATGCCACTTTTAAATGATTTACTGTATGTTATATGAATCTCACCTCAGTACAAAAAATGTAAAAGCCCCTGGTGAGGTGGCAGCTCCAGCTGGCAGACACCGGATAGCGTGGGAACCAGTGGGAGCCAGGTAGCCACGGGGACACTGGCAATGGGGGCTGCATGGACCGTAGGTACTTCCTGTTCAGAGCCACCCTGTTGCCCTGGACATGAGAGACTTCCGGAAGCCAGACACAGGAAGGGCTTCACAGAGCAGTGGGGTCATGGTGCATCAGGTCCACATGTCAAGATGGCAGCTCAGTGAACCCTGGTGCTGCGTTCACCAGGGCCGGGAACTCAGGGAGCCAGGGCTGAGCTGGAGGGGAGTTCGAGGTGGCTCCTGAAGCAAGGCTGGGAAGGGGGCCAGGCTGAGGACAGAGCAAGGGAAGGGCCTCGCAAGGGGCAGGGAAGGTGCAGCTGTGAAATGGACTGCGTGGGACAGGTTGGCAGGCCAAGGAGAGTGGCCAGTTGCTGTTACTGTCCTGCAGGCAGGGCCATTGTAGGCACTCTGTCCACCCCACAGGCCCTCGGTCACCCAGGAGCAAGTGAGGGGACAGGGAAGGGCTTGGAGTTTGAGGCTGACTCTGCCACCCACCCTTGCCTGGCTGTGGGGTGTCCCTGGCCTCATCCTGCAGCTAGCTGTCATGTGGGGCCATGGATCCCCAACTTAGGTGGGGTCACTAACTGCTAAAGAGAGCAGAGACTCAGAGCTCTGAAGAAGCCCACCCTGTGGACAGCTCGACAACCATCCTGAACTAGATTCGTACCACCTGCAAGGATCTCTACAAAGTTCTTATCCGAGCAGATTTCACCTCCCTAGGACTCCATGTGGGCTCTCAGTTGGCTCTTTAGAGCCACAGTAAGCCTTTCTTCTCTGGGACAACGTGGGTAGGTGTCTGGACAGCACATCCTCCTTGGGAAGCCTGTTCACTGAGAGATTTTTTTTTTTTTTACTATTTTATTTTATTTATTATTTTATTTCATTTTGAGACAGGATCTTGCTAAGTTACTAAGATGCCCAACCTGGGCTTGAAATTGCAACCCTCCTGCCTTAGCCTCCCAGAGTACTGGTTTTATAGGCATGCACCACCATGTCTGTCTAAGGCTGCTCACTAAGTCTGCCCTGTCTCTGATTCTATTCACAGAGGCAAAGTTGTTCTAGCTGAAGATGGGGCCTCCTGATCTCATTCCTGGGACGAGCTGCCAGGCCACTGCTCCCTGGCTGGCATGGCTGGCTTGCCTTCCGTCTGGTGACATTGTGCCTGCTGGGTGCCATAGGGTGGATAATGGTCTCCTCCCCGTGATTCACATCTACCTGGAACCTCAGAACGTGACCTTATTCAGAACTGGGGCCTAGTAGATGTCATTACCTAAGTGTCTCAAGATTCAATGTACTGGATTTAGAGTGGGCTCGGAATCCAACAATCGGTGTCCTTATAAGAAGAGGACACAGAGAGACACAAGCCATGTGAAGATGGAGGCAAAGATGGGAGTGATTCAGCCACAGGCCAAGGAAGTCCTAGACCCACAAAAAGCCAGAAGAGGCCAGGGCGGAGCCTTCGCGCCTTTGAGGGAGCATAGCTCTGCTTACACACTGACTTCAGGCTTCTGACTCCAGAACTGAGCAAAAACAATATATCTGCTGTGTGAGCCACCAGCCTGTGTCACTGTCACGCAGTCCCAGGAGACGAGCATGGGGTCTGTGGCGTCGGGAAACAGTCTATGCCCTGAGCTGACCACATGTGTGTCAGCCAGGGCCCTCTGCTCTGGACACCCTACAAGAGAAGAGCAGGTGGCTTTCTGGCTGGGAGGGTGACCCCAGCACTCAGGCAGGACTGAGCCAGCCTGTCTCCCGCTGTTACCAAGGGAGAGGCTAATTAGCTCAGGGCACTTGAGGAGGCAGTGTCCATGCTATTAAGACACTCGAGGGGAAGCCACTCTGCCTGAAGCACCCTGACCTCCTGCCACCCAGCATCTCCACTCTTCCTGCTTTCCACAAAACTCTGGGGTGCAGCAGCCCTATGAAGGTGGCTTCAGAGCTAACCAGGGAATATGTCCCAGCCTAGAGAGAAATGCTAGCAGTGAGATCCGAGACTTACACGAACCCCACCCTGCCCTGGCTCGGCATTCCCTGCCTATCTTCTGTTTGGGGGAAACTCTCAGGATGGGGGTGAGGAGTTGACCAAGGCTTCTATAAGCTTTAGGACTAAGACCCAAGGTCTCCCTGAAATCCAGCAGAGTGTGGGGCTGCAGACAGCTTCAGCGCCAGCAAGCTCTCCTCCCTCCACCATCCCTGCTCACTGCCTTGCTCAACTTCTGAGCCCCCGTGTGGAACAGATTTTTGTCATCCACCCTGTGTCCCAGGCCGCTGTGAGAATCAGCCAACAGACCACATGTACCAACAGCAAGACCTCATCCCTGCACACTGGGAGCCATGCAGCAAGAGGCTCTTCCCAAAGGGCTGGCCTGGAGCCCAGAGTGCCCAAGGCAAGGCAGTGAGACCAGGCCAGGAGATTTCAGGGGGAGAGGTGGCAGGAAACAGCCCTAGGGGCAGCTATGCCCTGAGGGGAGGGAGACAGGGGAGCGCTTGCCTCTGCCCTGCACAGACCCCAGGGTGAGAGGTGGCCATGCCCTGGTGCTGCCCAGTGTCATTCTCTGCTCATGAGGGCTCCTACTCTGGGCCCTGAATGCAACCAGGCTGCAGGCAGAAGGTCACAAAACCCTGGAAGCTGGAGTAGCTCCCTGGTGCTGCATAGGCCTCAGTTTCCAGCTCTCAAGAAGAGGCCTGAGCTGGCCCACTGCTGGGACAGCTACTGTCACTGGCACCTGAGGGCTCCTGGAAGGCACTCACGTGGGCATAGGCAGCAAGGAAGGCCTGTCCCCCAGAGACAGAGGGCCCATGGAGCTGCCCAAGGAACAGAATGTGTGTTGACCCTGGGAGCAGACTCATCCCCACTGCTAACTACCATGGGTTCTCAATCTGCAAAATCTGCGGATGGCCCCTGGGAGGGACTCTTCAGGGGCCTCTTCCTCAGGCCAGACAGGACTGGCTCACACACCAGACCTCTGTCAAGGAGGACCTGGGGAGCTCAGGTCTGAACCCCAGCTCCAAGGAGCTTTTAAAGTACCCCAGGGAACCAACTGGTTCTTCCCCCAGGCTAGCTGGGGGTGGAGCCTCAGGGCCTAGCATCAATGCGCTTCTTCTCTATCTGCCCAACCCACCCACAAGGGACATTCCCAGCTATGGTTCCAGGTGTCCAGGAAAGCCCCCCAGGACTCTGTACATTGTTTTCCTACCTGTCTGGTCTGACTCCCACCCAGGGAGAAACAGGCAGGAGCAGGCTGATCTCTCCAGTGGGGAAGGTAGAGGGCTGCAGGCAGCAGGCAGGGACAGCTAAGTGCTGGCCAGTGATGAATTCTGATTCTGCCCTCTTTCTGGGCCCAAGGATGACCTCACCTCAGGACTGTGGTCACACTCAAGATCCAGCAGTGAGACACAGAGCTGTCCCCTGGGACCTAGGATGGGGGGACAGCAAGAGAGGAATCTGAGAGTTGGGGAACACTGTGGTCACAAGGCAGGTGCATGTGGCTGCAGATGGTGGCTGGTGGATACAGACTACTCTGGGGTGCTGGCCTGGGCCCGATCCTAGGATGAGTGTTGGTCCAGCATGGTCATTTGGAGAGGAAGCAGCTCTCTGAAGCCCTCAGTGGCCCTGCACCCCTTCTCTGAGCAAGGCAAGGAGCTGCCCCAGAGTCTCACATGCACAAGGGACAGTGCGGAGGATGGCCTCGTGCTGTACAATAGGAGACTGAGGTACAGTGGGACCCAGAGGCTCCCATGGGTCACACAGAGGGAACTTAAACGTGGGTCTGTGTGGCTGCCACGCTTTGCTCTTCCTACTCCTTAAGGAAGTCCCTGCCTGGCACTGTCCAATCCCAGACCTCTCCATCCCAGGACCTGGGCCTGGAGAGAGGACTCCAGCCTGGTAATCACCAGGGGCCAAGCAGGCAAATGAAATTGGGTGGCAAGAGTGTTTTAAAATTAACCGTGCCCGCTCCCTGTCTGCACAGCCATGACAAAGCCTGTTCACAGCCACAGGCTGCAATTGAGGTGTGCCCACGCCTGGAAAGCTGTGAAGTGCTCTACAAGGGCACAGGAGATTGCCAAAGTCAGGGTGCTGGCACAGAACAAAGTGCACTGCAGATATTGTCCCTTTTGTCCTTCTCTATCTCACGAGGGCATCCACCACTAACCCTGCCATATAAACCAGGACACTGAGGCTCAGAGAGGCGAGGGGATCTCCAGGATCTCAAAACCACTGCAATGGAAGAACAGGGATAAGGACAAGGTCTCCTGACTTGCTTTTCCCTTCCCTCTGCTCTTGACCACTGCCCAGCTTTGGGAGAGGTGATGAGGACCTGGTGAGGAAAGTTCCTGTTGCTATAGCACAGAGTAGTTAGCTGCTTCAAAGATAGACAGCGAGGGCTGGGGATTTAGCTCAGTGGTTTCGCGGCCTGCTATGCAAGCGCAAGGACCTGAGTTCGATTCCCGGTACCAAAAAAAAAAAAAAGATAGACAGCGAGTAAAGGCTGGAAAGCATCTCCCTCCTGCCCTCTTCCAAGACACAACACCAGTCCTCCCCGGGATGACAGCACACTCGGGCCCCCGGTTCACTTATTTTCAACAAGCCTGGCTTTGTCAAGGAGATGGTGGAGGCCTGGAGAGGTCCCCGTGAGAAGGTAGCAACCTGAGGGACTCGGACTCTGGGTCTAGTGCTCCCTTTTAGCAACAGCCAAGGTCTCGGGCTGGACATTTATTTCAAAGGGGCTCTCAGGAGGCTGGGAGGCAGCAGAGGGCCACAGAGTTTCCCCAGCAAAGGAGCCTGTGTCTGCACGTTGGATCCAAAAGAAACCAGTGTCCAGTCCAGAAACTGACCTGGGGCTCGGGAAGGGGAGGCTGGGGCTACCAGGCAGGGGGACTGGAGCAGGCATCCAGGCCTGAATCCTGAGCCCAGACAGGGATGTGGGAGGCAGCCTGGCCTCCAAGGTCCATGTTTAAGGAAAGCCCTGCCTCTCGAGCCTGGCTGATGACCTGAAAGATGTGGCCCTGCTCCCATGGCCACCTTCAGCCTCCAGGGGATGGAGCTTCAGTTTTATGCATTTGGCTTCTTGTGGGGGTCCTCAAGGTATAAATCCCCCTGTGTTATGACAGTATTCTATCCACTTTTTAGGAAGAACCCTAAATACTTAAGGCTCTCTTTTTTTCCATTTTATCAAAAGGTTGCAAAATATAAGAACCTGGTATCCACTCTACTGAGAATACTAATTGTTTACCTTTTGCTCCATTTTCTCTGTTTGTGCCCCTCTCCCTCTGTACACATCTCTATGGGGAAATAACTGGCCTGGCCTGTTAGGGGGAAGTTACTGGAATGCTTTGCTTACTGGAGCCCTAGCTGCCACCTCTGCCACTGCCAATGCACATAATCTGCTTCCAAGCACCTCACAGCTGTCCTTTCTGTGAGGTGTGCAGAGCAGCCAGAGTTATCTTCCTGCTACTGAGTGGAAACTGAAGCACGGGTCTCTGGATATGCGGTGCCCCTTCTTATACAGAAACCCTGATGGCCAAGTCCTCAGCCTAAGCAAACAGTGCCATGCTGTGGACTGTCTTCTGAATGGCGGGACAGTATGGTGACAGTCTCAGAAGGGAGAGCCGTGCTGCGCCCACAGCAGACAGGCTCAGGCTGAGTGATCTGGGTCCTTTGTGTGGAGCTGACTTACGCACTGTGGGTGGCAGTTGCGGGCAGGGGTGGGTAGGACGAAGGGCTCCCCTCCTGGCCCACTCTTCCCAAGCCCACTCTCAGCCCCCCTTTTGTCTTTTTGCAGTGCTAGGGATTGAACCTAGGACCTCATGTGTATGAGGCCAGTGCTCTACTGCTAAGCTAACCCCAGCCCACAGTCCAAGTATGAAAAATATGGGGGGACACCCGCACATACAGGTAATACACATACAGCACATACACAAGCACACACAACACATTCTCACACACCCCCATATAACATTCCACACATGCACATGTACATATTTGCACACACACGTCACATGCATCATATCTGCACTCACATCCACACACAGGAACTCACACATGTACAAACTATATCCACATGCTCATGTACACACTCATACCTCTGCATATATCAAAAGGCACACACATGCAGACACACATGTACACACAACACACATGTGCAGGTATACACCACAGGCTCGTGCACACATGCACTCTCATGCATACACACATCACACACACTCACACATATACATTCACCTCAAACATACATGTAACATGCCACAGACACACACACACAGCCTATGGCTCAGCATACCTCAAACTCAGCAGTCTCCCCTGGACAACTCGCTTCCCTGGGGCTGGAGACCCTCAGTAGGCTGGCACCTGGGAGCTTCCCCTGAAGACGATGTGTAACATACAGGCAGCACCGCACAGCGTGGGGTAAGAAAAGGAGAACAGCAGGAGAGGCTTCCTATAAGTGGACAAGGACAGTGTGGCTCACTCAGGTGAGACACAGAGCTGAAAAGAGATGTGTAAAGGGACAGCTGTAAGGTCTGAGCAGTGCCAGGATCTGTTTACACAAGATCATGGCAGCGTGAGCAGAGTGGCCACCTGCACTCCTGCCGGCAAAGGGGAGAGATGGACCTGTGCGTGGGCCGTGCCTGGCTGTGTCTACAGGGGCACATACACCTGTGCACGTGTATAGGCGCGAGGTGTGGGAGTGTTCATGTGTGCGCATCTGTATATGTATGCTCAGGGAAATACACCAGGGCCGAGTTTAGTGTTCTCCCTGCACAGTTTGTCACTCATGTAGCACCACCAGGAGACTGACTGGGCACAGGGCTGGGTGGGACAGAGGCTCAGCCTCCTAGGCAGACGCTGTCCTGAGCACCAGTCTCCTGCCAGAGTGCTTGTCCTGCCCTGGCACAGCCTGGGTAGTGGACCAAAGCACAGGGGAAAAATAAACCAAACTTTCTCCTTGGAGCTTCAGGGGCTGGGTGAGGTCTGTCTGAACCACCGGCTTCCTGTTGAGGCTTCCCTGAATCCCAGCGCTTCTGTCAAATTACAGAGGAAAGAACCATCCACCCCTAAAATTCAGCCAATGCGGTGACTATACCACTTTTCCTAGAATGAGCTTGCCACACACTTTGGCCGGCTGGAGCCGTCGGCAGCCAGGGCTCCCACCTCTCCAAGCTGCTCTCACACCCTCTGCTGCTCCGAAGTATGCTTTCAAGTAAGTCACTGCTATGTGCAATCACACTTCAGAGCATTCACTAAGGAAGGACGCGGGAAGGCCGGCGGGAGAGCACACGGGTCCCCCTGGAATGAGGGCAGCCAGGGTGGAGGAGACTGCTTCTCTCCTCCTGAGTGTGCCCTGGCTGTCCTTTCCAGGGGCTGCTGACCTAACACACACTCAGGTCGCCTGGGAGCGCCTGAAGGACCCCAGGGCAGAGGAACCTCCACTGCAGCAGCAGCTGGATGTCCAGACTGGCCTCCCATCGAGGCTGAGAGCAGAGAGGAGGATGGAGTGCTGCACTCCCGAGCTGGCCTTTAACATGTCACATCAGATTTTCCATTCACAGACAAACCAAAACCAAACCAACATCTCACAGCCTCCGGCCCTCACACAACTCATAAACCCATCAGAATTCACAGTCAGCCAAGCAGAATCCAGACCCAGGTAATGTCATTAGGAATCCTGCACACCACCACATGCCAGGAGGGTCCTGGTGAGCCTCCAGCCTGAGAGCTGAGGAGAGTGAGACATAGCTCCAACGTCTGCAGACACAAAAGCATTCTTCTCAGGCTGCCCAACAGACCAGGCTGATTGCTCAAAGAGAAGCACCAAGAATTAGGGTCTGTGACAGCTGTAAGACAGCTTTAAAGAAACAGGGTTGTGGGGCAGATGAGCACCTGACCACGGAACTACATGGGGAGTCCTGCCTCAGGCCGCGTCAAGGCTCTGATTCTGTTATTAAAGCAATCTGTCAGGGAGAATGCCGAAGCAAAAATAGAATCCAATCAGGTGGCCGTGAGCCCGACTTTATCAACACAGCACTAAGTCCTACGTTCGGTTACTCACTTGGAGAACCACCCCTAGTCCTACCGGCCCCTGGGGACACAGGTACATACCTGAACGGTTGGACTTCTCCACAGTCAGCCCCTCTTGCAAAGTTAAGGATGGATTCCCTGATACCTGTACCAAACTTTGAAGCTTGCCTATGAGTCAGACAGGGCTACTTGGTGTGTGCTTTCAATTTAAAGATCAGACAGGGCTTACGCTCAGATACCATTCAAACCCATAGCTTCTAAGAACCAGGTGCTAAATCTGGTCTGTTCGGCCCTCACTTTCCATCAACACAGGAGATGTTCTTGTTGACAACCAGGGTTTTTTTCTGTCACCAGCTGCACAGGAAGCAGAGGTAATGGGGAGCTGCCTGCCTCTGGGCCAGGCTGCTGAGGAGTCAACATCATCAGCTTCCTCTCAGAAAGATGTTTAGGAGACCTCTGAAGGGGTCGGGAAGAAATGACAAGGAACTGGGCAGCAGTCCTGGAATCCTGTCTGAGCCACAGTGCTCAGATGGGGCCGCCGGAGACAGACACACAACATACCAGCAGGATTGTTTCACCTGACACAGCCGGCAGAAGAGTCTCTGTACCATCCTCTCAGAAACCGCGGCGGGGCAGATGACATTCCCCCACCAGTGGATGAAGGATCAGCTGGGGCTGGGTCCTGCCTACTTCGGGGCATGAGCATGCCTCTAAATTTCCTCCCCTCTGCCTGGTCCGACCACACTTGAGGAAAGCAGCCCGCCCATGCTCTGTAGCCATCAAATGAAAAATGGAAGCACCACAGAGCCATGTCCCCATTCCCGGAAGGCACGAACTGAGCTACTTATGAACTCTCGAGAGGAGAACCCCACGTACCCAAAGTCTGCCCTGCTCGTCTGAGCTCGGGCAGGCCAGGCCAGCCCTCTCTTTTCCTCTCCCCTCCATCCCAGCTCCTTGGAGAGAAAACAAGCAGCCCATGCAATCAGACAGAGCCTTACTTGCCAATAAACCCATCCTGAGGCTGTGACACGTTTCAGAAGGAGCAGAAAATTACCTTTCAGAAAGCCAATGTGAGGTAAGGGGGGGAACAAAGTATGAGTTCCAGGAGCCATGCTCCGCAGCCATAGGAGCAGGAGCTGGGCCAGGGCGCGTCCAGGAGCCCTCATCCTTGCAGAGGTCTGGCCTCAGGGAGCCGCCCTTGGCCTGCAGCGCTCCCAGCAGCCCATGCCTGGAGAAGACGGAGGATGCCAGCACGCGGTCCCTGGGCTGGCTGGACAGAGGAGCCACCGCGGGCAGGGACGACAGAGGCAAGGAGGAAGGCAGGCCGGAGAGGAAGGGGTGGGGAGTGGAGCGAGAGGGCGGGAAGGAGGGAGAATTGATTCTCTCTCCTCCACTGGGACCACTGAGCTAAGTTGCCATGGAGAAAGGGGAGCTGCTGGCAGAGCTCGAGGCGGGCGGAGGAGCCATATGCCACAGGGAAGGCGTCAGCAGAGAGCCAATCCCACAGTTCTGCTGCTGCAGTCTCCCCCAGCCAGGCCTCTGGGCCCCTGGGTGACAAGACCGGGAAGATAACTGGCCAGACCCCTGGCAGAAGCAGCAGCCCTCAGCACCACATCCTCAGGGAAGGGAGGCCAGGGGTGGGGCTGTCCTGGGCTCAGGAAGCTCTAGCACTGACCCCCATGGCACTCCCCCATCCGTAGGCACACCGCACTGATGGTTAGAGCCCAGGGCCAAGTCCCTCGGGGCAGCGGAGCACAGGCATCCCCTCGCCTGGCCAACTGCCTGCCCTGCGTTTGTGCTTGGGGAGGTGCTGCTGGTCTGCACTCATCTCCCTGTTCCTAAAAATCAGTAGCCAAATCTTGAGTCACATTTTCCCACCTTCAGGAAGGAGGGGATGGCCACCTCCGGAGGGCTTCGGTGGCCCAGAGCCGCCCAGGCAGGAGGCAGAAAAGGGAGGCGGCAGGGTGCCGGCTGGCAGAGAAGGGCTGCACTGGGGCCAGCCACGCCCACACTGGAGCTCAGAGACAGGGCTGGGGAGGCAGGAGCCTGCGCTGCATCCCAGCTTCTCCCTTTGCGGTCGCAGGACCAGGGCAGTGTGCTCATATCTATTACAAGCAGCGACCAGAGGGCCGAGCTGCGCTCTGGGGCACCGTGATGCTGACAGAGGTGGGGAAGGCTACAGGTGTCACCTCAGGGGCTGTGATCTCCTCAGGGGCCCAGAAGCCCAGGGCTGCAACCAATGTCCTTGCTCACCTGGCCAGCAGAGCTCGGGCCAAGAAGCAGCAGCCTTGCCGCTGTGACACGGGACACGTGAGGGGCGCCGTGCTGGACCCTGACTCTGACGGCGCGGCCAGGGAAGCATCTTCTCCCCCAGCCCTCTTCTCACTTTTCCCCTCACCTCTGATTATGAAAATTCAAGCATATGGCAAAATCGGAAGAATGCTATAAGGAGCATCCATGTATTCACTACCTAGATCCTCCGTTTCCTCTCTCTTTTACTGTGGCAGAATACGTATCACATAAAATTTACCATTTTAATCATTCTCAAGTGTACACGTCTGTGGCGTGAAGCACACACAGGGCGCCGCGACCACTGCCTCTATCTAGTGCGGAAGGAGACCCATTAGCAGTCACTCCCCATTTACATCTTCCCTCCAATTCTGACGACCACGAATCTACTCTCTGGTTCACAGACATATCTGTTCTGGACATTTCACCTAAATAGAATCAGCCAGCGTGTATGGCCTTTTGTGTCTGGCTTCTTTCGTGTAATGTCATATTTTCGAGGCTCAGCCATATGGTAGCCTGTCAGTGCTACATTCCTTTTCATGGATGAGTAATAGTCCACTGTGTGGATGGATTATAATTCATTTATCCACTCACCAGTGGATGGACACATGGATTGTTCCACATTTGGCTGGTGTCCTCTCATTTTTTTGAATATATGGTTATTTTTTATTTTATGAAAAAATAAAACATAATTTCATAACAAAATAATAAGAGAATAACAATAGTTAGCACATGTATATTATTACCTTCAGAGTAGTTACTCAGAATATAAGACATAAACCAAAAAGATTCTTGCAAAAAAGAAACAGATAATAACACAAAACTTTCTTTTCAATGAGCTAAGATAAGCTAGTGGTATAAATGAAGCAAATTAGCATATACATTAGAATTTTTTTTTTTTTTTTGGTACCAGGGATCGAACTTGGGACCTTGCACTTGCGAGGCAGGCGGCAGAACCACTGAGCTAAGTCCCCGGCCCCTACATTAGAATATTTTTGAAATGACAAAATATGTAAATCGGGAAAGTATATGAACTTCTCCCCACTTTCTATTTATCTCTCTTCAACCATGCTCTTTAATTTTGTTTACATATATTCTGTGTTTCCCATGTAAGAAAAACCATGTGATAGTTGAGCTTGTGTGTCTGACATATTTTGCTTAACATAATGTTCTCAAGTTGCACCCATTTACCTATGAATGCCTCGAGTTTATTTTTCTTTTCTTTTTTTGGGGTACTGGGGATCGAACTTGGGACCTTGCGCTTGCGAGGCAGGCCCAGAACCACTGAGCTAAATCCCTGGCCTGAGTTTATTTTTCTTTATGGCAGCGTAGTACTCTACTGTGTATAAATACCATATTTGCTTATCCATTCAACTGTTGATGAACATATATTCTTTTTTTTTTTTTTTTTGGTACCGGGGATCGAACTCGGGACCTTGCGCTTGTGAGGCAGGCGCCGGAACCACTGAGCTAAATCCCTGGCCCAATGAACATATATTCTGTTTCCAAGATCTAGCTATTATAAATTGCTGCTGTAAACATGGGTAAGCATGTATCCCTGTAATATGATGATTTTAACTCTTTTGGGAAGATACCTCAAAGGGAGATAGGTGGGACAAATGAATTTCTAATTTTAGTTTTTGGAGGAATCTCCACACTGATTTCCATGGTTGTTGCACTAGCCGTCATTCCCACCAACAATGCAGAAGAGTTCCTTTTCCCCCACATCCTCACCAGCACTTGTTATTATTAGAGTTTTTGATGATAGCCATTCTTTCTGGGGTAAGATGATATCTCAGTGTAATTTTAATTTGCATTTCTCTGATGATCAGGAATAATAAGCATTTTTTCATGTATTTATTGGCCATTTGTACTTCTTCTGAGGCATATTTATTCATTTAGGTCCCCTCCCCTTTTTTTTTGGTACTGGGGATTGAACTCGGGTCCTTGCGCTTGCTCAGCAGGCGGCAAAACCACTGAGCTAAATCCTCGGCAGGTTCCCCATTTTTTGACTAGGTCTTTTATTTGGGGGGGGATTTAAATTTTTTTGAGTTCTTTTTATATATTGATGTTAGTCCTCTATCCATGGAATAGCTGGCAAAAAATTTTTTTTCCCTATTCTGTAGACTGTCTCTTCACTCTTTTGGTTTTTTCCTTTGCTGTACAGAAGCTTTTTTATTTGATATGATCACATTTGTTGATTTTTGATATTTTTTCTTGTGCCACTGGGTTTCTGTTCAGAAAGTCCTTGCTTATGCCTATGTCTCTTCTCACTGTTTTGTTTTGCTTTGCTTTTTTTGTTTGAGACAGGGTCTCACTATGTGGCCCAGGCTGGCCTCGAACTCACAGCCATGCCCCTGCCTCAGCTTCCTGAGTGCTGGGGATTACAGGTATGTAATCCTGTACAGGCATACAGGATTATGCTCAGCTTTCCTTTCACTTTTAAAATGAGTTTTTCAGAGCCCTGGGAATGGTCCTGGTGTACCCCTCTCAGTGCATTTGGTCTCTAAGCTACAGGCCCCTGAGCCCTCAAAGCCCCATGCTGCCCCAACCCTGTCTTTCCTTTAAGCAGTGCTTCCCAGTGGGTGCAATAAGGGAGCCTCCATCCGGGCTGAAGCCCAAGGCAGGGACCCCAAGAGGCCGCAGTCTCCTCTGTTCCAGGGAGGTTACCAATGGGCAGGAGGACACACAGGCCCCCAACCCCACACCCTCTCTTTAAGACCAGGTGAACCTGGGTTCCAGTGCTGCCCAGCACCCTTTGGCTGTGTGAGCAGTGATCAGACCCCTCTAGCTTCAGCTTCTCCACCTATGAAGCAGGGACAACAGTCCCTTGGCCACTCCAGGGATGGGCTGCAGTGCCCTGGGAACTTTCCCCACAACAGGCAGCTTCTCCACATGCCCCATACAGAGTGACTGGGCTACCACCACTGGCCCCAGGTGACTCCAGAGCCCTTGGAATATGACTAGTGTGAGTGTGGAATGGAATTTTCACTCTTTCACTTTAATTTACAACTGAAATTAGAGTCACATGCGGCTAATGGGGACTGCCCAAACAGAGCAGCTCTGGGTGTTGAGGAGGTGGAAACCATGGAAGGATCACAGCCCAAACCGAGGCCTAGTCCCGAGTCTTTGTCCCTCCCACTTCCTCTCCGACTTACCCTGTGGGGCAGCCTCTGTCTGTGGCCTGGCCCAGAGGCCCCTCTAAAAGGACAGAGAGTGGGTGGTGGGGTTCTCAGGGAACCAAACGAGTGCCAGCTGGGGAGTGGGCTGTCCAGACTCCATAATGACAAGGGTGTCTGAACCGAGGAGCTTGCTCTCTGTCCTGTTCTAGAACCCCCCTCCCATCTCCCCCAGCAACTCCTGGAATGTCTGTACAGGGGCTGCAGGATTGGAACTCCTGCCCTGGCCCCAGTGTGGTGGCAGAAACCCACATGAGGATGTGCATAAGGTTCTCGGATCCAGTGTGAGCAGAGCTGCTCTCAAGGTCCCCGTGGTGTGGACAGGCGGCACCGGATGCAGAGCAGACTCTGCCTCAGGCTTCTCACTTTGCGGATGAAAAACTCGGGCTCAAAAAAGGAAGTGTTCTTTCTAGGGTCACACAGCAAGGCAGCAACAGGACTGGGTCTGAGTCCAGCCTGAGACCCTGCCCTGGAGTACAGAGTGGCAGGGTTGATAAGCCTGCACCCTCCTGGGGCCTCCAGCACTCAAGCCCATGCCTGGCAGGCAAAGGGGTAGACCTAAAAACAGAGCAAGCCAACCATCTCCTGTCCCCAGCCACCTGAACCCACCTGGGTGGGGGAAGAAGTGATGATGAGGGAGTGATAAGAGGACTCCAGATAAACAGGAAAAATTTAAACACCTGACCACAAAGTACAGCTGCCCTCCATGCTTGTGGTTTCCACATCCAAGGATTCATCCAACCACAGATTCAAAACATTCAGAAGAAAAACTGTGTTGGTACTGAACATGTACAGACCTCTTCTTGTCATATTCCCCCAACAATGCAGTGCAACAGCTATTTACATAGCATTTCCCTTGTTTTGGGTATCCTGGGTAATCTAGAGATGATTTAAAGTACCAGGAGGATGCCACAGGTTATATGCAAACACTGCTTCAATGAAAGAGGCTTGAGCATTCTGGTACCAGCAGAACCAGTCCCCTTCTGACACCGAGAGACAGATGGCAAGCAGGAGCTCTGTCTGTGCTCAGGCACCCTTCTCCTGAAGGCCTTCCTAAAATCTTAACCCTGACCCCAACTCTGGCACTCCCTTGACTTCATTTTCTTCAGAGCCTGGATCCTTATCTAATATACTATATATGTTTTTTTCTTCTTCTCTTATTTAAGTGGTGGTAAAAAGTAATGTAACATTTGGCATCCTAAGCACTTGAAACATATAGTTCAGTGGCATTAGGTACATTCAGCTTGTTGGCAACCCTCACCATAACCTCAGAACCTACCTTCCCAAACCAAAACTGTGCCCATTAAATACTAACCCCCCCATGCCCTAGCACTCACTGGTCCACTTTCTGTCTTGTCGCATTTGGCTCCTCTAGGCACCTCATGGTATGATCAGAATCTTGGGCCGGGGATGTAGCTCAGTAGCACTGCGCCTGCCTCGCAAGCACAAGGTCCTGAGTTCAATCCCCAGTACCACACACACACACACACACAAAGAATCTATCCTTCTACATCTGGCTCCTTCCCCCTTCCCCCATGCTGTAGCATGTTCTGTTTTAAGCTGTCTCTGACTAGAACAGAGGCTCTGTGGGGGCACGATTTGGGGTGTGTGCGTTCACTGCTGTATCCCCAGGGCCTGGAAGAGAAGCAGGCACTGAGTGAATCTTTTGAATGAAGGGATGAAGGGATGAATGAATGTGTGGTGAGATGGGTGGATGGATGAATAAATGAATAGCTAGATGGATGAGTGGATGGATGGATGCATACTCGGGCAAATGATTGGATGAATGAGTACAGAATCTACAGAGGTTATTACCTCATGGGACCTCTGCCTGGCCCAGAGTTACATCTGTCTTCCCCAGGTCCCCCTTGTAGAGTAATTCCTGGCCCCGCCCTATGGCGGAGCCCCTCACCCTGAAGCCCCAGGCCCACCATCCTTACTTGGTGGTAGGCGTCTCCCAGGTGGCTGACTGCTTCAGGGTGTTCCCCTCAGATGTGGCACATCCAGGGAACATTAGGCATGGGCAGATAAGAGTCCCCAACCCCAACATAAAAGCACCATTATCTCACAGAGCAGCAGCCGCTAATGCAGAGTGTAGCAGTGAAAGCAGGAGGCCAGGAAGTGCCTGAACACCAGATTCGGCCCACAGAGCCTGAGGCTAGTGCCGGAAGGGCAGCAGCCTGGCGGACACTCAGGAGCCTGGGGGCTGGCCCTGCAGTCCTGC